>NC_072434.2:18800378-19103409 GCF_028878055.3 Symphalangus syndactylus
GGCAGGAGGATCACTTGAGCCCAGAAGTTTGAGACCAGCCTGGGCAACATAGTGAGACCCTGTCTCTATTTAAAAAATAAATTTTAAAAAATGAAAATTTTAAAAAGTAAGTCATTCCATCCCAATAGGGAGAAATTGGAAGGAACAAAGGGGTCACCATTCCAAGCAAGCTTGAAATCCAGCAGGGAAAATTCCATTAGGTTTCAAGGCCTGAGAATAGTCCTCTGTGGCTCACTCCCCTGCCCTCTGGGTCCACAGAGGCTCCATCAGCCCCTGCCTCTAGGCCTGCCTCTTTGGACCCTGCCTCTGCATCCATGGCTTAGCTCTGAGTCATTCTTGCTTTTCCTTGAAGGTTAGCATGTGTTTGTAGCTAAGTAGCTCTGTTAGCCTATTTCCTGTCTATAGCATCCCAGAAGTCTCACCATTATTTTCATTTTCCATTTCATCTTATCTCTGTCCCTTTCTGTACAAGCTAGCAGTGTTTCTGTATTATAACAGTCTCAAAAACTTTGTAGGCCCCCTTTGTATTTCAAGGATATCCATTCTAGATAACTCCATCTCTATTTCTGGCTTCTTCTGGGATGGTCGATTGGGTTCATGAGACATACCTAATCTCTTTAGCAAAATGTTGTCCAGCCACATCCTTGACCCTCTCTCTAGGGCACACTTTTCCTACAATGAGTTTCCTAACTTAAGCATCTTTTGTGAACTAGGTAGGCTCAGAACCTCCCAAATAAAACAGTGCTGGTTTCTTTTGGCTTAACAGTTCTTTTCTCAGTTTATCTTCTCTATCATTTTCCTATAAGTAAAAGAGAAAACAGGACACACCTTCAACACTTTGCTTGGAAATCTCAGCTAAATATCTAAGTTCATCACAGCCTTCAAGTTCTGTTTCCACTCAACAGTAGAAAACAATACATCTACACTTCTGCCACTTTATAATAAAGATGGCCTTTCTTCCCTTTCTAATAACACATTTCTAATTTCCTTCTGAGACCTTACCAGAAGCATCTTTAACATTCATATTTTTACCAGCATTCCATTCATGATATATATACAATGGGCCCTCCATATCTCCGGGTTCCACATCCATGGATTCAGCCACCACAGATCAAAAATATTCAGGGGAAAAATACTAAAAAACAAAACAACAGTAAAAATAAAATAATAAAAAGCAATACAGGCCAGGCGTGGTGGCTCATGCCTATAATCCCAGCACTTTGGGACAAGAGGATTGCTGGAAGCTAAGGGTTCGAAAACAGCTTGGGCAACAAAGCAAGATCTCATCTCTACAAATAATAATAATTAAAAAATTTGCTAGGTGCAGTGGCATGTGTCTGTAGTCCCAGGTACTTGGGAGGCTGATGCAGGAAGATTGCTTGAACCCAGGAGTTCAAGGCTGCGGTGAGCTATGATTGCACCACTGCACTCCAGCTGGAGTGACAGAGCAAGGCCCCATCTCAGAAAAAAAGAAAAAGAAAAAAACCAACAATACAGGATAACAACTATTTACATAGCATTTACATTGTATTAGGTATTATAAGTAATCTAAAGGTGATTTAAAGTATACTGGAGGATATGTGTAGGTAATATGCACATCTTTGCCATTTTATAGCAGGAATTTGAGCATTCATGAATTTTGGTATCCATCAGGATCCTCGGACCAGTCCCCTGGGATACCGAGGCATAACTGTATTCTCTAGGGCAATAGAAGCTTTCTTTTCTGTGCTGTTCACTTCCTCTGAGCCCTCACCAGATCATCTTTAAAGTTCATATTTCTGCCAGTCATCTCTTCAAGGAAATCTACTAGGCTTTTTCTATTATATACTTTGAAATTCTCCCAACCTTTACCCATTAGCCAATTACAAAGTCTCTACCACATTGTTAGGTATGTGTTATAGCAGCACCCCCCGTCCCAGTACCAAAATCTGTGTTAGTTACCTAGGACTGCTGTGAAAAATCACCACACACAGGGTGGCTTAAAACAGTAGAAGTGTATGCTCTTATGGATGTGGAGGCCACAAGTCTAAAATCCAGGTGGCGGCAGGGTTGGCTCCTTCTGGAGGCCCTGAGGGAGAATCTGTTCTAGGTTTCTCTCCTAACTTCTGGTTATCGCTGGCAATCCTTGGCATTCCTTTCTGAGTAAATGAACCATTCTGATCTCTGCCTCCCTCTTCATGTCACCTCTACTCTGTATGTCATCTTCTTTTCTGTCTCTTATGAGGACACACCATTGGATTTAGGGCCCACTCTAATTCAGGGTGATCTCATATTTCTAAATAAGGTTACACTCTCAGGTACCTGGGGTTGGGACTTGGACATATCTTTTGGGGACCACTCTTCAGCCCACTATAGGCAGACTTCCCGTAGAAGGTAAATGTTAAGGGTTCAGGATGGAAAAGCTGGGTGGGGGATAAGGCACTTGTCAGAGCCCTGTTTTCCCACGGCAGCAGGAACGCCCCAAGAGTGCTGTGTTCCCTGGCGAGGGGAAGGTCAAGATGAGCGTGGAGGAGCAGATTGACCGAATGCGGCGGCACCAGAGTGGCTCCATGAAGGAGAAGCGGAGGAGCCTGCAGCTCCCGGCCAGCCCGGCCCCCGACCCCAGTCCCCGGCCAGCCTACAAAGTGGTAATGCCTTCCCAGCTACCCACAGGCGTGAGCCTGGCATCTGCCAACACTGTCCACTCCCAGGGCGTTGCCAGCCTGGGCCTGGGGGGTTTGAGAGGAAGGAGAGGGGAAAGAACCCAAGCTGGGCACCTGGAAGAGCTGGAGAGTCCTCTCCCCCACCAGCAGAAGAGTCCTTCAAGTGTTGACTTTTTCTTGTTTAAAGAAAATAACTCACAAAAAGGAATGCCTTAATTATTTTTGTTGAAATGAATTATACAAAATTCACTTAATAGAGAATAGACAGAATTCACCACACAGAAATAGCTGCCACTTATGCCTGTTTCTGGAGCATCTCCTCTGTGCCTAGCAGTGGGCTGGCTGCGATGAAGATAATCATAATAGCTCACCATCGAATGGCACAATATAATCCACAAATCCCTTTCATGTTATTTCATTTAATCCTTTTAACAACATTGGGTTAGGAATTATTATCCCTATTTTGCAGATGGGGAAACAAAGTCAAGAGAAATTAAAGGATTCCTGGGCTACACAGCTATTAAGTACAGAGCTGGATGTAGCCCAAGACATCACTTAACTTTTCTTTCCATTAAATTTTAGAAATATGGAAAAGTTATGACTCATAAGTCCTGTCCTCAACAGCTTACATTCTAGTTGATGGATTGGAACTTCTATAATATGAAATCATTAGAAGTTAGCTGGGTGTGGTTGCCTCCTCATGCATGTAATCCTAGCACTTTGGCAGGCCAAGGTGGGAAGATTGTTTGAGACCAGGAGTCTGAGACCAGCCTGACAACAAAGCAAGACCCTGTCTCTATAAAAACATGTTTAACAAGTAGCTGGGCATGGTGGATGCACCTATAGTCCCAGCTACTTGGGAGGAGGTCAGGAGTTGGAGATTGCAGCGAGCTATGATTCTGTGACTGTGCTCCAGCTGGAGTGACAGCAAGACCCTGTTTCTTAAAAAATAAAAAGAAGAAATAAAAATAAAAAGAAGTCACACTAATTCAACTGCCCAAAATACATAGCACAGAATGTGAATCCAGGGTAGAGCGGGATGGGGAACAGCAAGAACTGACAAGAGATAATGAGATGTTGCCTCTGGGGCCTAGCAGGTGGGCAGGCTTTGGGCCAGCAGAAAGGAAGGAGGATAGTTCTGCAGTGGGGTGCGGTGGGAGCAGTGGGGTGGCAGCTAGATCAGGTGAGCTGGGAAGGGAAAGCGAGGACAGAGCATAGCTAGAGCTGCCTGGAGGCATAGGTAGCCGTGGTGTGATCATGACGCTGCTGTCCCCTAGGTGCGCCGCCACCGCAGCATCCACGAAGTGGACATCTCCAACCTGGAGGCAGCCCTGCGGGCAGAGGAGCCTGGCGGGCAGGCCTACGAGACACCCCGGGAGGAAATTGCCCGGCTTCGCAAAATGGAGCTAGAGCCCCAGCATTATGACGTGGACATCAATAAGGAGGTGAGTGGAGCCAGGAAGCTGTAGTGGGAGAGTCTGGGAAGGGACAGAGGTGGTGACCCCAGCCCCTCCATAGCTCTCCACTCCAGACAAAGTCCTCATCCCCGAACGGTACATTGACCTGGAGCCTGACACTCCCCTGAGCCCTGAGGAGTTGAAGGAGAAGCAGAAGAAGGTGGAGAGGATCAAGACACTCATTGCCAAATCCAGGTAACCGGCCTGGGTGAGCCTCTACTTCCTCTGCCCACCCTGGCACCTTGGACACCTGGGCCACTAGAAGTCGTTGGGGGCACAGAGCCTCCCCAGGGGAGAGCACATCGAGGTGGTGGCTCCAGGCAGCAGACAGGGCCCAGCTACCGGCAAAGGCAAGGATGCTGCTGTCAGGTGCTACTAAGACCTGCCAGGCTTGTGCACATCACACCATCAAGACAAAACTGAAAGCTCGCCCTCTGGTGACTTCTTTTCCCCTCCAAGGCTGCCCTAAATGCTCACTTGAACCTTTTAATTCATTTGAGAACATTGAGGGTAGGGGTCCCAACCTGTGTTTTGCCAGGGTCCCACTCACTCCTAGGGACAGCCTTGCTGGGAACCAGAGACTGCACATTCACGGGGCCCTGGCCCTCCCTGCCAACCTCAGTCAACAAGCCCCCCCAGGCCACTTGGACCAGCCTGTCCCTCCTCCATTTCTGTGTGTCTGTGCCTCTTCAGTATGCAGAACGTGGTGCCCATCGGCGAGGGGGACTCTGTGGACGTGCCCCAGGACTCAGAGAGCCAGCTGCAGGAGCAGGAGAAGCGGATTGAAATCTCCTGCGCCCTGGCGACCGAGGCCTCCCGCAGGGGCCGCATGCTGTCTGGTGAGAGGGGCTGGGCCTCGCTCCACCCTGCCAGGGAAACCAGCTGACCAGGTTTAGGGGAGGAAGCGCGGCACTGCTTGCTACAAGGGGGGCAGTAGCAAAGAGATACAAGGCTGAGGAGATGCTCCTCGAGGTTGAGACGAGCATCTATTGAACACCAGGTACTGTGCTAGGCTCAGGGAGGTGCAAAGGGGCCAGAGTTGCTGCATCCGGGAGCTCAGAGCCAGGATGATCCTTACAGCCATGTTAGGGGGTAATGGCCAGAGGCCATGCAGAGCATTGGGAGCCATTCTGCCTGGGCATGTCAGGGAAAGGCACAGAGAAAAGATGATAGCTGAGATTGACTGAGAAAGATAAAAATATTTCTCAGTTGCAGGGAGAGGGCCAGGTATTCCAGAGTATCCGTTCATTTCCTGCTTTTGCTGCATGCAAATAGGAAGAAGCCAAGAAAAGATGGTGAGGGCAACCAAAGAGTTGAGAACGATGCAATTACCACCTTGGCTACTGATCCAACTCACTTTTCTGCTAAGAAAAGATGACTATGAGGAACTGACTTCACGCTGATACAAAGGCTGCCAGGTCCTGACTAGATGCTGATAGGGTTGAGGTCAACAGGGTCAGTTTCTACTCAGCCTGAGATATCATCCCAGAATAGATGAAAATGTAGTTGAGCTTTTAAGAATGAAGAGATTCTGTATGAATGGGAGGGTTAAAGGGAGAGGAGAGACAGTGGGTAAGTCAAGGAGCCTGGGAGACTGTTCCCTTCATCAAGATAAAGGTGCTTAGGATAGAGAGGTAGAGTGAGAGTGGGAGCTTTGAAGGCCACAGTTAAGAGGAATGACTCAGAAGGGGCAGCCATGGTTGGAGATGACATTGGCAGAGGAGCGGGAGCAGGTGTGCAGGCCACAATTCCAGTAGCCCAGGCAAGAGTCAGGCCATGATCAGGTTAGAACCGTGGCTCAAAACATAGTGGAAGGGATGGCGTTTCATGTTGGTGATTGAGGAGAGTTCAAATTCTGGTGCTCTGAGGCTCCATTTCCTCATCTGTGAAATTCAAATCAAAATTCCTGCCTCCAGTGCTGGTGGTATAAGGATTGGAAACAGTGTGTGCCAAACACCTAGCACAGTGCCTGGCATTCAGTAAGTGCTCAATACATGCTTGCAAGCCATAGTAGTGGTGACAGTAGCAGTAGCGCTGTGTTGCTGGTAGTAGTAGTTGAAATAGCAATAGATGAAGTAGAAATAGAAACCATTTGTCGTTTGGCTAATTATTTTAAATATGGATATTTTCAGAAACCAGAAGATTTTAGCTACAGCAAAGAGGATTTAAGTAAGCCTTAATGAAGAACCTTCTGCCAGTTAGGGTGTAATGGACTTTAGAATGGATGTCCAGGGAGAGCCTTGGAGGTATTTCAGGGAGAGGCTGTCTTTAGGCTGGAGTTGAGGGGAAGAGAAGAGATAGCTTCAGAGAGCCCCATCCTGCAGCCAAAAGGCAGCAAAACCAGTTTGGCCACAAGGAAGCAGGCCTCTCTTGAACCTCCCTGTAGTTTAGGTGCAAAATGAGCTTGAACCTTCCAAAGATCAGATTCCACATGCTCTGGGCAAAAGGCAACTTCCTGTTTCAAGGGGTTAGAGAGACAAGGCGGGTTTAAAAACCTTGCTCTGCCCCAGCCCCAGTCCCTGGCGCTCTCTACTGTAGTTCCTCAGCCAAAGGCCCCATGAAAACAAAACCCACGCGACCTATCCGATTTCCGTCTTGATACACATGGGCTTACATGTCAGGGTCTGTGTGCTGAAACCAAATGGTCACCTTGCTTTTGCCAAAACCCCAAGTATTTAAAAAATGGCTGTGGCAGGGCCAGACCTCAGACTCAGCCCACTGTTCCCACCGCCCCTGGCCTGTGGCCCAGCTCCCCAGAGCTACAGCTCTGCCAGGCACAGCAAGGCTGCTCCTGCTCATGCACTGTGCGGGCACGGGTTCACACCCAGGACACTGTGTGTGTGGCAGTGCTGGGCACAGGTCATGAGCACAGCGTGCAGCGGGTACAGTGAGTAGAGTTCAGTGCCTGCGTGTGGTGTGTGGCATGGACAGAGTAATCAGTGAGGAATGCTGTTATGCTTACAAATCCACCCGGTGCGTGCAGACTCAGGTATGTAATATGTGAGAAGTTATGGCACTTTTTGAGTTTGTACGTGTGGCGCAAATGTCATGTGCAGTGTCTGGATCTGGTAATGTTTGTAGATACATGCATTTATTTGTGTGTATTCAAGTGTGCAGTGTGAGAGTGGAGGAAAGGTTTGAGTACAAATGTAGGAATGTGTATGTCTGTGTAAAATGTCTAAGGATGTTGTGTGTAGACCCATTATTTATGAATCCAGGTGGTATATGGTAAGCTGTTGGAGCATAAATGTGCATGTATGTAAGTGTACAATACGTTGGTGGAGGTGGTGTTTATGAATGCATGTATTTGTGTGTGATTGGCTTTTCTGCAGTACGGGAAATGATAAAGCATATTTGTGTATATGTTGTGTACAGTGTATATATTGCAATATTGTGAACTTCTGTCTGTGTGCACAGGCTGGAAGAAAGTACAGTGTCATGAATGTGAGTATGTATGACTGATCATTTCTGCACGCATGTGGTACTTGTGATTGCACACATTATAATATCACATCTGTATGATTCACATCTGCAACATATGCAAATCTTAACTATTTTGATGGATATATTTCTAATATATATTTAGTATTTTTCTGCCTTCTTAACAAAGTTCTATTTACATATGACCTTTTCTTGCTCATGTATTATTATAAATATCTTTATTTTGCCGACCTCTGTTAAAGGAATGCCCTTAGGGCCACAATGGACATAGATCTGTTTGTAGCTATGCTAAATGTTCCCAAACTGTCACTCTTTTAAAGCTGTTATGTCTGCTTTTTACAAAACATTTTCTCTCCTCAGTCGTGCTTTCTTATAGATGTCAGTGGGCCTCCCAATTCCTCTGTCTCTTTGAATTTTCCTATTTCTAATCTCCCCTGGGCTAGAAACCCAGCTAGTCAACACCTATTAGAATTGTGTATAAATAAGAGTAACTGGACTCCAAGGAGTCCCTATGAGTAAATTCTGAGAGCCTCACTGCATGTCCTGTGGGCTGTAACCTCTATGTTGGCTTCCTGGAGATAACTTTTGCTTCGCTTTTGGTTTCTTGGCTGTTTTAGAAGTTGAGACTGCTAGATGACTAAGCGTTGGGTCAGTGATGTGGCTATGCACATAAATGTGTGTTTGAAAGTGTTTGTGAGTGTATTTGCACGTGAAGTTACAAGTTGGGTCATGTGGAAGGGTGCAGGCTTGGAAGTACACAAATACGCTTATGTGAGCTGTGTGCAATGAGTGTAATGATATGGACTTGCCAGATCCCATGCACAAACTTTGTGTTGTGTATAGGCAGACAACTTCACATCCATGGGAGAGCTACGTGTGTTCTATGCACATGTAGGTGTATTAGATATGTAATGACAGCAGCCACCTTGGCTCTTTGTCTTGCACGGACGGCAGGGAAGGTGATGAGGTCCAGGGTAGGGTGGGGGACGAGGGACTGGGAAGTTCAATGTTGGGACCCCTCTCTCGGTGGAAATGCAGTGTGACACTGGCTGAGGTCTGGTTCCTTTCTGAGCCTGAGTGAAGATGTTGTCTCTGCCATCCTCCTGCCTTGCGGCTACAGTGAGGATGCATAAGGGTCTGGAGACTGCATAGAGCTTGTCGCCAATAAGAAGTCTCCTCTTCTCATTGTCCTTCCACTTTGCTATTCTTAACATGGAATAATAATGATAATAGAGTAAAATCTCATTAATTCAAACGTCATTTCAGGCTTGTCTCGATTTGCTCAGGGGTGGACCGAAGTTTGCCTTTACTGGACTGATGAAAAGAGGGTCTCAAGTGTTAGCAGGGAACATGTTTCTGAGCCCTTGACTGTGCCAAGTTGATAGAACTCGCTTTAAGTTTATCAGAAATCTCTGTTTTTATGGCATTGATTAACATGGTGGTCACTTCACTTCTGTTCATTAAATGGGGCCACATGGTTTGGATTAGTGTGATTTTACTGCACTGTTAATCATTATCATTAGTGACACTGCCGTATATAAAGTACCACTCCCTGTTTCTGTCTGCACAGTAGCGGAGAGGTGTGTGAATCTCCCCATTGTGTGGATGGGAGGGGAGCCCTTGGCCCAGAGAGGGCCTGGCCTTACCCACAGTCACACTGGTTCTCAGCAGAGCCTAGATTCGGCCAGGTCTCCTCTGGTGCCTCACACTCTCCTCCATGATGCCCTGGGAATGAGGACAGCTTGGCCTAGCTTGAGCAAGCTCCAAGCTCAGTGCTCTCTCTTTGCTTGCCTCCCTGCCTCACTCCCTGCCTGGGGAGGGCCTCGCTTGCTCTGGGTGCCCACCCTCCTCCCCCACCCACACCCATTCACCTCCCTGTTCATTTCTGTTTCCAGTGCAATGTGCCACCCCAAGCCCTCCCACCTCCCCTGCTTCCCCGGCTCCTCCAGCAAACCCCCTGTCGTCTGAATCCCCACGGGGCGCCGACAGCAGCCATACCATGCGGGTCTGAGCTCTGACGTAAGCACTTTTCTACTGTATTTCATCCATCTGGGGAGTGGGGCCCCTTCCTTCACCCCCATTGAGCCATCTATGCCTTCTCATTTTGGTATTGCTTCTCCCCTACCCCAGTGCCCTGTGCCGCTCCTCCCCACTATCCATCCATCCAACCGTCCATCCATCCATCCATCCAGCTTCCCCACGCAGTGCTGGGCTGGAGCCAGCTGGCAGGGCCGCTTCTTGGATGTTGTGATGCCAATGGCCTTTGCTTCTCCAGAAGCAGGCAGGGAATGGAGCCGAGACCTCACCTGTCTGCTCTCAGGGAAGGCTCTTCCCTGACACCCCACCCCTGTGCCTCCTGTCTGCTGACAAGCTTTCCATCTGTTGAGATACACAGATGCAGAACCTTCAGAAGCCCTCAGAAGCTGTTTCTCTACTCCCAGATCTTACTGTAAATTAAAATAACATTGACAACTACAGCCAAAGGCTGTGAACCCTTCCCTTGCCCCTAGCCCACAGCCGCTCACTCTCAGTCAAGTAGAAAAGAACACTGACTTCCTTTCCTTTGTTCCCCTCTCAGGATTGAGGGACTGGAGTGGGTTTCTGCCAGGTTTTTGCAGGATGAGGCTTCTTTCTCCTGGGAAGGTTGGCTGGAGTCCTTGCTCCTCTGTGCAGCACTCTTCTCACTCCATTTCTTTTTTCTCCAGTGCAAGCCCTGGCTGAGGCCAATGCTGTGAAGCTCCACAGAGCCACATTCTGAAGCCGTCCTCTGCCCACCCTGGCTCCCCACCCTGGCCCCCTGCCCCTGCACTCCCATGGGAATGCTACAGGGAGCCAGGCTGGGGCCATGGGCTGCTGCCGAGAGGACCGTGGATACCTCAGTGTCCGCACACCCACCATGCCTAGTCCTGGAGCCCTCATTACTTACACCGTGGTCCTGGGCCAGGGCCTGAGATGACAGTGGGGAGCACCATCCTCGTTAATGTCCAAGTCACAGGGAAACTCAGCCTTGCCCTGGCTGGGGTTGTGGTGACTCCAGTGGAACATTCCCTGATGGGGGACATGCCGTGGTGGAGAACACACCTGTGGCTATCTTCGGTGAGGACTAGAGGTGAAGAGGAGATGGACACTGCCTCTGGAGCCAGCCTGACACCGAGGACAGCACTTGTCATCATCCCTATCCTCATCAGCCCCACGCTGCTGCCTCAGCTGGACCCAGGGCTTTGACACAAACCCACTGCTTTGCTTATGGGTGCTCGCTGGGGTCCAGTGGAGACTGACCACCCCGCTTGAGCCAAAGACAAGGTGATGAGAGATGGGGAGAGGCTATTGGCTCCCAGAGGGAACAGTGCTGGCTGTGGCTAGAGAACAGCAGGTCTGTGCAGTGTCTGAGGGCAGGTTGGGAAGGGTAGCAGAGAGACAGAGACAGAAAGAGAGAGCGAGAGAGAGAGAGAGAGAGAGAGAGATCCTCAGAGTGGAAGGAGGGGAAGCAGCAGGACACATTGGCAAGTCAAGCGGGAAGGAGGGAGATGAAAAGGGGGTATCGGATTGGTTTCCCCAGGCGGAGCCTTAGGTTAGTGCCCAGTGCAGTGCCAGACTGTCTCCTCTGCTCCTCCCACCTCATCCCCAGGAGGACCCACCAGTGGAGCACATGGCAGCCTCCGTGGAGATGCTTGGTGTGGGGATCTGGGTGAAGGGGGTTGAGTAGCGACTGCCTGGGAGATGGCTGTTGGTAGGTCTGCGCCTGGTGTCTGCCTCCCCATCCTGGGGTAAGGGGCAGAGAAAAGGACTTGTCTTATGTAGGGTGTGGTCAGCCTTGGGGCCTTACCTACCCAGTTCCGTGATATTTCTTGCCCTGTTCCCGCTGGAATGTGCAGTGGGCCAGCTGAGAGTACGCCTTGAGGAGGGGGGATGAGGCATTAATCTGGGAGGCCAGATTCCAGGACCGTCCTCCCTATCCCAGACATCCCAGACGAGGACTGGCTGAGGCTAGGCGCTCTCATGATCCACCTGCCCAGGGAGGGCAGTGGGGGAGAGACAGAAAAGCAAACACATTCTTCCTCAGCTCCACCCACCTGGAGATGAATGTAGCCAGAGAGGAGGAAGGAGGGAAGCTGAAGACGCCGTGGCCCCTCGGCCTTCTCTCTGCTAGAGTTGCCGCTCAGAGGCTTCAGCCTGACCTCCAGCGATCCCAAGAACATCTACTAATTCCTCTCCACTCCTTCATGGCTGGGACAGTTACTGGTTCATATGCAAGTAAAGATGATAATTTACTCAACAAATATTTATCGAGCACCTTTTATGTACCAGGCACTGTTCTAGGTGCTTAGGCTATTCTCATGTTTCTGAGGGATTATAGCCTGGGAGGATGCCACCAATCTTCACTTCTAGCAGGTTTTTCAAACGTGACCCTTGGCTATATTTCCCATCTTCACAGTTCAAGCACCCCAAACCTGCCCTTTCTCCCCCGCAGACTGACAGGTGGGATTGGCTCCCAGGTCATCTCCTCTCTCTCTTTCTCCCAAGCCTTTCTCCCTCCACAGGAAACAGATTTTTCAGGGCCTTCCACGTCTGCCACTTTGTCTGCCTCTTTTTTTTTTTTTTAAAGTAATATTTTTTAGAAATACATGTAAAATACCAAGAAATAATGTCTGCGCCTCTGCCATCTCTCTCTCACCTCTTATTTCATAAAGCTGGCTCTTTATGTTGCTTTACATGCCTTAATATATGTTTTATGGAGATTATACATATTATAGATCTATATATGTAATATATTTGTTTGGATGTCTGATCTTTTCCTACAGTTCCTGCCCAGGCCTGTTTTTCTCTCCCTTATTTTCCACATCATTCCTAGCATATCAAGGCCATACCCCTTGCCTTTTTGATCCAAAGAAGGGGAGAGGAAAGACTTATTTTAAGGCAGATCTATTTTATGCTTTTGTTTAAAAAAAGCAAATCTATTTTCAAATTGTGCAATGCCTGAATGGAATTGGCAAATGAGGTGAGGAGACGGGGTAACTGCCTTTAGGTCCCAACCCTGTGCCCTTCCCTCTGCCACAGTGGCTTCCTTCCATCCTATTCCCCAGTCAGGAAAGGGCTGGTCCCCAGAGCTCACCCAGAAAGCATCTTGCCGGGGGCAGGGCATTCCCTCGGAAGTCTTGGCCTAAGGATTTTATTACACTGTGCGCTCCTGATGGCCCTCTGCGGTTGTCAGGCGTGAATCCTCTGGAAGGAACTATTTGCCGTAGTATGCACAAAGGAGACCCATGCAGGCATGCACCCCAGATGGGCTGCTAGACTACCCCTCTTCATCAGCCTGCTGGAAAGAGCAGACAGCATAATGGCAGCCTATGCCAAACAGCACTAAGGATGTCAGTCTACGAGATGGTGCGAAGCCCAGAGGCGGCGGCTTGGGATCCTCTGGGCCATCTCTGGCCCTTTAGCACAGACACGTGCAAGTTCCTTGGGCTTGTCACACTCCTTTTCACTTGATCCCTCTCTGGCCTGGGTCACATCTATGACATTCCCCCTCTGCAACCTTTCTCTCTGGGGGCTGTACCAAAGGCATGGTACCTCAGTCTGGCATCCAGACTGTGAAATCAGCCTCTGGGCCGAGGAGGGTCCTACAGACAAGGTGGCATCTCAGCCTCACCCAAGAAACCCCCGGGACTTTACCCCAGCAGGCTGCCACTGGGGCACCGAACTAAGCCAGCTCAGCCTTCCGAACTGCTTAGCCTTTGTCAACCACCAAAGTGGGCAAAGGGTCTCTGGCCTTGCAAGGATTTGGGCAGGATGGAAGTCTTTGTCTAGATCTGAAATCAAGGGCTTGGGAATCTAGAGCAGAGCTCCTGGCCAGCGTTTGAAGCCTGGCCTCCCACCTGGGGCATTTACTGACACCCTGTTGCCAGCCTAGAACATCCTGCTCTGAATGAACAGAGCCCAGATGGGGGTCCAGGGCTAAGTGACCCACCTGGGGAAGCTCTGATTATTCATCCAGGGCCTTCTCAATGAGCACATTACCTCCATGATCAATAACCAAGAGGCTGCAATCAAATACTGCTCCTGTCACTTTGAAGATTTTCTAAGGTCGCAAGTGGCACACTTGCTCTCCGGCCTTTGGGAAAGGCATGTTCTTGGGCAGGGCTGGCTATGGCAAGAGGGAACCAATTCCTTTCCCCTTTAGGCACCCTCTACCTGGCAGCTCTTAAAACTAAGAAAAAATATTATATATACACACACACACGTGTGTATATATATATATACACACACACACGTGTATATATATATATATATGCACACACACACACATATATATCTATTTATGCACATATTGGGGCCAATTTGATTTGCTAGTATTAGACAATAAACCATACAAGGAAATTTATTATCTCAGTGTCTTTATTTAGTATAAAAGTGGCCTTAGAAGAAGGGTGAAGGTTAGATAGATGGAATCTCTGTCAGGGGATAAACAACTGTAGCATCCCCTTAGCATCTTTCTAGCCAATGAGCCCCCTCCCCAGGAGGAGGGGACGGCCTGACTGAAACAGGTGAGAGTTTGCTTCCTCCTTTCAGCAACATTCTTTTTAGATTTAGGTACTGAAGAATCCCAGTGAGTTCTGCATTTGTATCTTGCAAGTTTGTATAAACCCAATACAGGAAATAAAATGAATGGTTTGTACATGTGGTGTGTGTCTCCTACTCTGTGTCTGCCCTTGTGGTGTTTGTGGGGTTGTGGGGTTGGCAGCTTGTGGGGTTGGCAGGAAAGGGGAATGGGGGCTGGGAGTAGGCTGGGTGCAAAACATATGCTCCTTCCTCCCCTGTGCCTCAGCCTGCACTTTTCAGCCTCCATCCCCAGGAGCTGGGGAAGCGAGGGTATGCTGCCAACACCAGCATCATCATTTCAGTTCAGGTGACCCCAGATCAGGGTTTGTCCCATGGTTCTGTATAATGGGAGTATCAGATGCTTCAGGCCCTGGCACCTTCCCTTGGTTTGACTCTGAGACAAAGGATAGGACAGCAGGAGAAGAAAATGAATTCCCAGCCTTTCTTGACTACTACACAATGTGCTATATTGCTGCTTTACAAGAAGGTGTATAACTTGGTGGGAAGTATGAGAACACCCCAATTCTCATCCTGCCTCCATCCCTTTGGTTTATTTCTCTTGGCAGGTGTTTAGTGATTATCAGTTATTGACACTCTGTGTGAAGGGCTTTACCGGCGCTTCTCAATTTGGAATCTTACTGTGGGGAACAAGGGTCAAGAAGCCTGGTAAATTTTGTGGGATGAGTAGTGGAAGAGAAGAGGTGCGCTCGGGAGACTGGCAGGCTCAGCTGGGCTTCTGCATGTTGTCCGAGGGAGGGATGGCTCAAGAAAAAGCGAGAAGGAGAGATGAGAAAGCAAGCTTCCTCTAATTCCTGATCTTGCATCGGCTTGGCTTTCATGGCTGAAGAAATGTTCCCATTTCTAAGGACTAGTACAGAGGAGGTAACTTTTTAAATTTGACTCTATTTTGGATTTTGTCACATCCCCAGGATGATGTCCTTTGTGAACCCAGGAGAGTTGTGACCAGATGTAGGCTCTGGGGGAGGGCCTGCATCAGAGGCTGGGGTAGGGGGATGCATATTGGAGAACTCGTCACTTTCCGAGGGGCTGAGCTTGTATCTGCAGCCTCCGTCTGAGCCAGAGCCAGTGGCAAGGGCTTGGGGAGGAGGTGGAATGTGAGACCACAGAGCACCACCGGGAATCACTGCATCCACCAACAAGGGCTGCCTCCTCCTCTCAAGAGATGATGCCAGCTGGTGCCTGCTCCATCCCCTACCAGATCAAGCCAGGTTGGGATTTGTAAAAAGGGGGCAGTGGCTGAGAAATAAAAATGAAAATGCAATAGCAGAATGCCCTTTAAGGAGCAGAGCTGTGTAACTGCGTGATCATTTATTTATTCTTGAAGAGAGGCACGACAAGGTCAGGCAGGCAGCCAAGCCTCAGACCCTGCTGCTGCCAGGGAACTGGGGCCACGCCACGTCCCCCTCCTCATCCCGAGCCTCACCTCGTTACTGAGACTGATGAGAGAAGGTGGCATGTCATCCTCAACTCCTGCCCCTAGCAACATGCTCCTTGTTAGCTGCATGAAGATTTGGACAAGTCATTAAATTCTTGAGTCTCAGTTCCCTCGTCTGGAAAATGGGTATATTAACCACCATCTTATGGAACTTTCAAGAAAGGCAAATGAGAAAATGGATGAAAATCACTTTGAAAACTCAAATTCACTTCCAAATGTGAGGAAGTGGAAGTGGAGATGTGCAAAGGCTCCCTGGCCACCTGCAGGGGCCTGATGTGGGAAGAGGGAGAAGGTTTTCCAGGACCCCTCCTTTACTAGCTCTATACCCTTTGCTGGAAGAAATCACCAGGGCCCGTGCCATCCCTGAGGTGTCCCTCCCCTGCCAGTTCTATGCCTCCAGCCCAGGGAGTAACTGCACCACCCCACACCTTTCTCATCATGGCAGGGTCATGAGACTGCCATGGGTCTAGGACTAGCACCAGCCTTCCAGGGCTCGCATACTCCTTCCTGGGGTTGTCCCTGTGAAGGTCCCTCTCCAGAAGGATGAAACCCCTCTGGGCTCAACTCCAGTACCCAGAGAATCAGGCCAGGAAGGCCCAGTATCATGAGCATTTAATTCTCCTGAGCTCACAGGTGGGTTCCATGGCTGGGGGTGGGGGCAGGGAGGGGCATCCCCAGCTGCTATTTTATACACCTGTGGGAGTGGTTTAGCACCACAATTTGAGATGACAGTAGAAGTCTTTCATATAAAGCATATTAACAGTATACTAATAATAACGTTAATAACAATAGTAATTATTATAACTATACAGTAACAGGAATAACAGTAGTTCATTAAGTGCTTACTATGTTCCAGGTACCTGGTTCTATGCACTTCACATGCATTTACTCACGAATCCTCATCCTCTATGTCAGTCATAGGTACTATAATTATCCAAGAAGCTGAGGCACGGAAAGGATAAATAAAATGCCCAAGGCTTCATGAAGCTAGGATGAAGCTCTTAACCTACCAGTGATTTCAACAGGGATGATTCTGGCCCCTAGGGGCATTTGGTTGTCTCAATCATAAGGGTGCAAAACTCTAACTGGCATTTCGTGACTGCAGTGCACAGGACAGATTTCCGAAACAAAGAATTGTCCCATATCCTGCACTTTTGAATGTACAACTGAACTAAACCCACTACCAGTAAAAGTTGGTCATACTTCAATGGACAGTAATACCAAAAGGTTTCGTAAGCTTTTAAAAATAAATTTCATGAACACTCAGAAAGTTAGTAGATGGTTATTATGGAGCAGAAGCTTAAAAGGAATAAAGACATTGTCTCAAAATTATTGAATAATCTACTCCATGCATTGTCTACACAAAGGATTATAAGATTTCAGCTACTATGTATTTGATTGAAAACAGTTCCAATCAGTAGGTGATACTGAATAAGCAAAGAAATTGACTGAAAATATTTAACAGAGGAGATGTGAGAGAACCAAACATGAAATCAGAGACACTTGAGATGCAGAAGATCTCACTGAGTTTCCTTAATAAAAGTTTTTAGAGTTTATTTCGTATTATTGCCATCCTTTATATGTTTAAAGTTTTTTTTTGCAGCCCAAGGATGAATACCTATGTTGTCACAATTGTGTGTGGAAATGTGTCCTGTGTTTACAACACTGTCCCGGGTGTCCACATGCAATTGCTCTAAACCACTTTTATCTTCTTTTCTTTTCCCAATCCATCCTCTACCCCCCATTGCCTATTGGAAATATGTGATCTCTAAGGCCTTGTAAGATCCCAGAGACTGAATTTTACCTCAACACTGATATGTTTCAAGACAGAGGTTGATGTGTCTGTGGTACACTATGGCGACCCCATTCCATGGGAGCTATTTTGACAACACACACATACATAAGACTCAGTTCCTTTGCATGCACATCATACTTCTATATTATCTCCACCTTGTGCTCTCTAATTTGCCTTGCTATGTTATCCCTATTTCAATCAAGATGCTTTCCCTCTCATCATATGCAAGTACGTCTGGTCTGTTATTCCTTACCTAACAGTTTTTATTCTATGTTCACTTCCTGCTACTCTTTCATTTTCTTGCATGTGTGTGATTTTTATTCTTGCATAGAATGGCTCGTCTTCTATTTCTCTTAAATTCAAACATATATTATGTGTGGGTGCAAGCAATCTGCCTATTTCATTTATGTCTTCTGGTAAGTCTTGCCTGAACATTTATATATTGAAAGACATCATGTTTTATTATAATTTATCTTTTTGTTTCTTTTTAAGAAACTATGATAGCTTTCCTTGCTTTTGTTGTTGTTGTTTGGCTTGTTTTTTTGAGACAGGATCTCGCTCTTCTGCCCAGGCTGGTATGCATGGCTTCACAGCCCATCGCAGCCTCGACCTTCTGGGCTCAAGCAATCCTCCTACCTTAGCCTCCCCAGTAGCTGGGACTACAGGCAGGCAACACCACATCTGGCTAATTTTTTATTTTCATTATTGTAGAGACAAGGTCTCACTATGTTGCTCAGGCTGGTCTGAAACTCCTGGGCTCAAGCAATCCTCCTGCCTTGGCCTCCCCAAATGCTGGGATTACAAACATAATGCATTTTGCATGCCAAGCCTATTTGCATTTTTAAATGATGTATGTAGATTAGTCATATCATCTTTGAAATTTCTTTATTTCTGGACACAGAAGACATTGCAAAGTGGATGTTGGCTCTCCTGGCGTTGAGAACCACTGCTCTGCGATGGGAAAAAAGGATGTTAGGAACTACTGCCCCTCCTTTTGCAGGCCCGAAGGAGAAAAGGACGAATCCATGTCTACACAGCTGGTGGGTAGACTAGTACCAGGCCCCCTAAATTGTCCAGTCCTGCCCCAACCCCAAATTCAGGGCTTTGTCTTCCATAGTTCAACATCACAGTCAGTCCAAAGCTTGGACGCCTCTTGGGGAAAGGAGGTCGAAGACCGTCGTGTCTAACTTCCCCTATGGCGCTTTTGCCATTGATTTAACCAGATCTGGCTCTGCCATTAGGTCAGCAACAGGCTTTGTGCTCAGTCGCTCATCGCCTCCCAGCGCCTAGCATGTGTAATAGCAGAGAGCCAAAAGCTTGACTTTGAAGATAAATTTAGTACATTCCCAAAGGGATACACAGATGCTAACTCTTCCCATACCATCAAACCAAGCAAGAAACCTGACCACTCCCTAGATTCCAATGCTTCCACATACAATCTATGTTTCGCGGAGCAGACGAGAGCCGCAGAACAGCGGGCGGTGCGAGGAAAGGGTCAGGTGGGCGGTGCCTTCCCCGGGCGGGCGCGGCAGGTGGAGGGGCATTGCCCTACCGGAAAACGGGAGGGAGGAGGGAGCCGACGAGTAGAAGCACCTGCGTGGTGTGCGGGGGTGGAGCGGGGGCTGGAAGGAGAGTTAATGATTTGCCACGGGCTCATTTCGAAACTTAACCAAGGGTCAGCTTCCCGTGACCATGTACCAGCTGCGTCCTCTGGTCCACGCTCCACTTGCCCGCTTCCACCCGGAAGGCCCCCCAGGCTGAGTGCAGCATGATCTCCATCACCGAATGGCAGAGTGAGTGGGGGCAGTGGGGCTGCAATGGGCTATCCAGGCCAGGCTCCCTGCCGGCTGGCTCTCTCTCCCAGCTGGGCTCGCTGTCACCACAAGCGTGACCTACAAGCGTGACCTCTGGAGCCAGGGGCTGGGAGCTGCTGTGCTGGCACCCTGGGGCAGCAGGCAGGGCGGGGTGTGGCTCCCTACTCTCCAGCGGGTGGGAGTTGCTCAGGGCCCACAGGTAAACAGAGGCTGGTGCCCAGGGGACCTGGCAGGTTCCCCAGTCACACTGACCCCTTTCCCATCCCGGGTTCTTAGAACTGCGTTGCCACAAAGGTGGACTCAGGAGGCCTCTGCCCATTCAGACATCTTTCCCCACACCATCAAGGTCTCCTGTGGCCCTGGAGGCTTCTTATAAAAAACTAAACTCCACTCCCCTGACCAAACCACCATACCCTCACTCCTAAACATCCTTCCCCTTCTTTTGGGGGAAGAGGTAGGGAGGAGGTCTTGGAACAGGCCTGGGGCCCTGGGAAGAACTGTGGCTCTATGGGCTTCGTTTGGGTGAGTTACTTAGAGCCTCTGAGCCTTGGTTTTTCATCTGAGAACTGGTGACAACATTCTTTTGTTCACTCAACAGATTTGTCTCTGCTGTGTGCCAAGCACTGTGTTGTACATAGAATCCAACATTAAATGAAACTGACTCCCTGCTTACATTCTAGAGAGCGGAGACAGGTAATTAACAGAAAGAAGTATGTAGTGTATCAGAAGATGATAAGTCCTCCAGATGAAAATAAAACAAGAGGAGGCTATGGAGTTCGAGGTGGGAGGGGTCGCTATTTTATGTAGAGTGGTCAGGGAAGGCTCACTGAGAAGGTAAGCCTTTATTCAGATCTTTATTCAGAGATCTATAGGAAGTGAGGAAGCAAAGCCATGCAGCTCGCTGGAGGGGAAATGTTCAGGAAGCAGGGACAGGCAGTGCAAAGGCCCTGAGGCATTAGCATACTTGGTGTGTTTGAAGAACAAGGAGGCGGGTATACCTGGAGCAAAGTGAGGTGAGGGGAGAATCACAGGAGTTTAGGTCAGGGAGGTCACTGAGGGGTCAGGACACTGGAGACTTACAGACCATGGTAATGACCTTGGTTTTGTGCTGTGGTGTGATATGTTCTATGTTTAAAAGATCATTCTGGGTGCTGGGTTGAGAATAGACTGTGGAGGTATGAAGGCAGCAGCAGGGAAGCCAGTTCTTTTTTTTTTTTGAGACAGAGTCTTACTCTGTCACTCAGGTTGGAGTACAGTGGCATGATCTCTGCTCACTACAACCTCCACCTCTTGGGTTCAAGCGATTCTCCTGCCTCAGCCTCCCAAGTAGCTGGGGTTACAGGCACCCACCACCACACCTGGCTAAGTTTTGTATGTTTAGTAGAGATGGGGTTTCTCCACATTGACGAGGCTGCTCTCAGACTCCTGACCTCTCAAGTGATCCACCCGCCTTGGCCTCCCAAAGTGCTGGGATTACAGGTGTGAGCCACCTCGCCCAGCCAGGGAAGCCAGTCCTGAGTGTGTGAAGGTGGAGGAGACCAAGGTGTTAGCAGGGGATTAGTGGGGCGTGGTCCATGCTGGATCTGCCTTTAGGAAAGTGTTGAGGATTTGCCAATGGATTGGACGTAAGGTGTGAGAGAAAGAGGAGTCAAGAATGCCTTGTATATTTTTTAGCCGGTGCAATGGGAAAGGTTGAGTGGGGGAGGGGGGGAAGCAGGAATTAGGCTTTAGATGTGTTGAGTTTGTTTGTGCTGTTAGACATCTGGGTGAGTTGTCAGGCAGGTGGTTGGTTATGTGAGTCTGGAGTTCCAGGTAGAGGCCTGGGCTGGAGACAGAAATGTGGGAATAATCTGCATAAACATGGTTTTTAGGACTATGAGCATCCATGAGATCACCGAGGCAGGCACAGTTTCTCACCTCCCCACTATTGACATTTTGGGGCAGGATAATTCTTTGTTGTGGGGGCCTGTCCTGTACATCATAGGATATTAGCAGCATCTCTGGCCTCTATCCACTACATGCCAGTAGCACCCCCACTCCAAGTTGTGACAATAAAAAATGTCTTCAAACATTGCCAGATGTCCCCTGGGAAACAAATTTCCATCCCGCATCCCGCCTCCCCACCCACAATCCCCTCAGCCCAGTTGAGAACCACGGACCTGGCGAATAAAAATATATAGAGAGGTGCGTTGGGTCCTCAACCTAGTGGCACGCTGACACTTTGTTAAACCAATTAGCCTGCAAGTAATATACTCTTACCAAATATGATAAGCAAGTCCTGTGAGAGAGAGAAATGAGGGATTTAGGTCAGGGAACAGAGTGGACCAGCTTTCCCTGAGCAACTGACATTTCAGTTGAGACCTGAATGACGAGGATGCATTGTCAAGTAACAAGTGAGAGGCAGGGTGTTGCAGATCAGGAAACTGCATGTACGAAGGCCCTGAGTCAGGAGGGCTCATATGGAAGCCAGGGAGAACAGTGTGGTTGGAGCATGGCAGGCAATAGGGACAGTGGCAGGAGATGAGGTGGACAGGCAGGCCTGGGCCCCACCAGGTAAGGCCTTTGAGCCGTAGTGTGGATGAGAAGGCTCTGCTGCAGTCTAATCTCAGTGGGCAGCCGTGAAGGAGTCTAGGTAGTACGCTAACATGATCAGGTTGTATGGTTTGCAAGACCTTTGAGCACCGTGTGGAGAAGGACTGGGAGGGTGCAGGAATAAAGCAGGAGGCCAAATGGGGGCTGCTGCATACGTCCAGGAAAGAGATAATCGTGGCCAGGAATTAGGTGGTAAGAATGGAGAGAAATGGACAGCTTTCAATATGTATCTTGGAAGAAGAAAAGAAAACTTAGCTGTGGATTTCATGGTGGAGGGGTGGGCTTTTGCCTTAAGTGGTGGGGTGGGCGGTGGTGACATGTTTACTCATTTGAGGACAACCAAGGGAGGCACAAGTTGAAGAAGGGAAGATAAATAGGCCAGTTTGAGATTCAAGATTAGCCCAGTTCAAGATAGCTGAGAGAAAACCAGGCAGATATGCCAAGTAAGCAGCTAGATATGAGTTTCAAAGCCCAAAGAGAGGCATGGACTAGAAAGAGAGACATCAATGTCATCAGCATACAAGGGATGTTTAAAGACGTGAGAGGCTGGGTGTGGTGGCTCATGTCTGTAATCTCAGCAATTTGGGAGGCTAAAGTGGGAGGATCGCTTGAGGCCAGGAGTTCAAGACCAGCCTGGGCACACTGCAAAACCCCTGTCTCAACAATAAAAAAATTTAAACCAATTTAAAAAAATTAGCTGGGCATGGTGGCCAAGTGCCTGTAGTCCCAGCTACTCAGGAGGCTGAGGTAGAAGGATTCCTTGAGCCCAGGAGTTCAAGGCTGCAGTGAGCTATGATCGTGCCATTGCACTCCAGCCTAGGCAACAGAGCAAGATCCCAGCTTTAAGACAAAATTAAAAACAAAAATAAACACATGGGAATACATGTGGAAATAGAATAAGAAGAGAAGTGAGCTTGGACACAAGCTCTGTGCAATTCAAATCTCAAGAAGAAGAGAGAGAAGTAGGAGCTGGCAGAGGAGACAGAGAAAGGGGCAGTTAGAGCAGTAGGAAGAAAATCAAGAACGTGTTGTGCACAAACCAAGAGAAAAGCTGTTTCAACACGGGAGTGGTCAGCTCTAACAGATGATGGTTCACACCTGCCCATTGGATCTGGTAACATGGAGATCATTAATGGCCAAGGCAAGAGCATTGCCTGCGGAAGCGGACTGGACTGGGTTGGTTAAAGGCACTTTTTATTTTTTGTTTTGTTTTGTTTTTGTTTTTTGAGATGGAGTTTCACTCTTGTTGCCCAGGCTAGAGTGCAATGGCATGATCTTGGCTCACTGCAACCTCCACCTCCTGGGTTCAAGTGATTCTCCTGCCTCAGCCTCCCAAGTAGCTGGGATTACAGGTGCCCACCACCTCACCGGCTAATTTTTTGTATTTTTAGCAGAGACAGGGTTTCACCATGTTGGCCAGGCTGGTCTCGAACTCCTGACCTCAGGTGATCCACCCACCTCAGCGTCCCAAAGTGTTGGGATTATAGATGTAAGCCACCGTGCCCGCACAAAAGGCATTTTTTTGAGCTCGAGACTAGGTTCAAATCCTGCTTCTGCCAGCTGCTGTGTATCCCCGGGCAAATGACTTAAACTCTGTTTCAGGTTTGTTTGTGAAATGGTGCTATTAGTAGTACCTATGTCACAGGTAGTTAAGAAAATTAAATGTGAGGGGCCTGGAAGATACTGCCTTAAGAGTGAAGAAACATTATCAGCGATGGGGCAAATTGACATCATGCACCACCTACCAGGATGCAGTGAGAAAAATACAGCATCACATCTTGTGCTATTTCTGCCTAAGATGCATAACCTGAATCTAGTTGTGAGGAAACATCCAACAAACCCAAATGGAGAGATGGCTACAGAATAAGTGGCCTGAATCTTCAAAAGTGTCAAGGTCATGCCAAGGAAAGACCAAGGAGCTGTTCCAGACAGAAGAGTTTAAAGAGACATGATCATTAAATGCCACACAGAACGATGGACTGGATTCTTTTGCTATAAATGATGCTACTGGAGTAAGTGATGAAACTTGAGTGGAGTCTGAGAGTTAGAGGATAGTCACATATCAATGTTAATTTCCCAATTTTGATGGCTGTATGTTGGCTGTCTAGGAGACTTTTTTGTTTGCTTGTTTATTTTAATAGGTTTTTGGGGAACAGGTGGTTGGTTACATGAATAAGTTCTTTAGTGTGATTTCTGAGATTTTGATGCACCCATCACCCAAGCAGTATACACTGTACCCAGTGTGTAGTCTTTTATCCCTCAGCCCCCTCCTACCCTTTCCCATGAGTCCCCAAAGTCTATTGTATTATTCTTATACCTTTGCATCCTCATAGCTTAGCTCCCACTTGTGAGTGAAAACATATGATGTTTACTTTTCCATTCCTGAGTCACTTCAGTTAGAATAATGATCTCCAATTCCATCCAGGTTGCTGCGAATGCCATTATTTCATTCCTTTTTGTGGCTGAGTAGTGGTTCATGATATATATATATATATATATATATATATATATATATATATATATATATATATCACAATTTATATACTCATTGACTAATGGGCATTTGGGCTGGTTTCATATTTTTGCAATTCCAGACTGTGCTGCTAGAAACAGGCATGTGCAAGTATCTTTTCCGTATAATGATTTATTTTCCTCCGAGGAGATACCCAGCAGTGGGATTGCTGGATGAAATGGTGGTTCTACTTTTAGTTCTTTAAGGAATCTCCACACTGTTTTCCATAGTGGTTATTCTAGTTTACATTCCCACCAGCAGTGGAGAAGTGTTCACTGTTCACCACATCCACACCAACATTTATTTTGTTTGTTTGTTTTTTGATTATGGCCATTCTTGCAGGAGTAAGGTGGTATCACATTGTGGTTTTGATTTGCACTTCCCTGATCATTAGAGATGTTGGGCATTTTTTCATGTTTGTTGGCTGTTTGTGTATCTTCTTTTGAGAATTGTCTATTCATGTCCTTAGTGTTCAGGAGTTTTAAAAATCACACCAGAGCATTCAGGGGTGATGAGGTATGAGGTGGCAACTACTTTCAAACGGTTCAAGAAGAATATTCTCTGTACTGTACTTGCAAGTTTCCTGTACATTTGTGATTGCTTTAAGAAAAGGAAAAGGGGGAAAAAAGACAATGATGTTCTGAGACTGACTGCGCGCCTGAGGCCAGAAGGACTCATCTGCCTGCTCCATGAGATATTGTTTCCTTGGAGCTGTAGCTGATTTCTGGAGCAAGAAAGACATTGAACCCGGCTTTTCTTAAAGTGAGCTACAAAATGGGGAGTCGGGGAAGCCTGGCTTGTCTGTATCAGGTGGCCGTGGGCTCTTCTTGGCAGCAACTCGGGAGTTGCAGAGCAAGGAGCTAAGCAAGGGCACCAGTGCAGCCATCAGTGTACCTTGCCAGGGAGACCTAAAGCTGGCCTCCATTTCTAGGTGGCGCCTGGAGAGCCAGGCCTCCCTGAAGTTACCTTGGCCTCCCAGCTTTCTTCGGCTGGGTATAGGCGTGACAGCCCTGGCCGCCTCCAGCAGAGGGCGCGCTGCCCAATCTGTCTGGGTCACGGGGGACCGTGCCCGCAGGCACGCCTGTCACTCCTGGGGGCATCTGTATGACATCCCCACCCCTCCGCTCTTTCTGCCATGGTTGCTGCCTGAAAAGAACTTTAGGAGCAACCTCTGTCTGGGTAACTTGACTGAAATAGCTAAGCTACTCCAGAAGCAAGAGGCAAAGGCGGGTCTGAAGCTTGTATGTGAGAAACATAGTTTCTGACCCTTTTCTGTGGGGTTTTGTGTCCCACTGAGCACTGAGAGCACTAAGTGTGGCCCATAAAGAAGGCTGCCCCCATCACAGGAGAGTCCTGAAATTGCATCTGCCCTTAAAGAAGAGTGTAGAACAGGTGGAGGAGGGATAACTATGCCAGCCAGCAAATCACTGCTGCAGAAGAAGAAGGAATAAATAGGAGAATGGACGTCACGTGTGAATCTGAGAAACTTATGCTGTTTCTACAAAATGAGTATGAGGCTGTTCTTAAGTGTGTGCAGGATGAACATATAGAAAGTTCAACAAACGAAATGAAAACCCCACAAAGTGTGCACATCGTGTTTCCACACAAGTATACCTTCTGAGGGGGAGGAAAGGGTGTATAGTCAGAGCTGAAATCAATGACAGATGTTTTTATGGCAGGCATAAGCCAACAACAGATATTTTATAACAAGCATAAAAATCTAAAACACTTTTATCATTTGGGTTAAAGAAAGATGACTGTGGTCTTCCTCCACAATATTCTGACCCACACGAAATTATCTTGGTAATTCAGGTAGATGTAACTCTAGATTCTCAATGTGTTGTCTCTGAGGATGGAAATGTTGAAAAAACACAACCTTCATCACGACCCACGGGGGTGATATTCTGCTGAGCTGTCCCAGCTTCTAAGAGATTTAATTCAGGCCAGCAGGAGGAGGTAGAAGTAGGAAACAAGCCCAAATCAATCACAAGGCTTCTCAGGAACACAAGGAATCAGCTTTTAGTAGAAAATGGATTCTGGGCAGCTGGGTGATATGTTGAGAGAAATTATGTTACACTGGGTCCCAACAAAATCCAGCTGCTGCCAAAAGTGAGATCCAGTAAGACTGGCATGATACCAGACTATGAGTTGAGCAAGGTTTCAGTCTATAATTTGAATGCTAGATCTCATCACCGTATTTTTCTTTTTTCTTTCTTTCTTTTTTTTTTTTTTTTTTTGAGATGGAGTTTTGCTCTTGTTGCCCAGGCTGCAGTGCAGTGGTGTAATCTCGGCTCACTGCAACCTCCACCTCCCAGGTTCAAGTAATTCTCCTGCCTCAGCCTCCCACGTAGCTGGGACTAGAGACGCGTGCTAACATGCCCAGCTAATTTTTGTATTTTTAGCAGAGACGGGGTTTCACTATGTTGGCCAGGCTGGCCTTGAACTCCTGACTTCAAGTGATTCACCCACATCAGCCTCCCAAAGTGCTGGGATTACAGGTGTGAGCCACTGAGCACCTGGCTTCATCGCTGTATTTTTGATGATTCTTTTAAAGAAGCTCTTTGACCTTTTTTCTGTATTGGAATTGATCCTAATCCTCTTAAAATCTGCGTAGCAACAGATGATGGATTAACTACCCAGAAGATGATTCTGTTGTTTCATTTTCTTTCAGTTGTAAATATAACTCAGCCAGTAAATCTAGTCTCGACAATTTTGTT
This sequence comes from Symphalangus syndactylus, assembly GCF_028878055.3. Taxonomy (NCBI): domain Eukaryota; kingdom Metazoa; phylum Chordata; class Mammalia; order Primates; family Hylobatidae; genus Symphalangus; species Symphalangus syndactylus. Next base: position 18,827,405 of record NC_072434.2, read on the forward strand.
TACAGTTCTGCCTCTAAACACCAGAATAATTTTTCCCTCACTTTTAACAACTATCTGCAAAAGCATATTAATAATACCAATTTCATAGAGGTTATGAGAACTGATTCTAACCAGTCCAGTACAATTTTTGACGAGGGTATCAAGACCATGAAATGGGGAAAGACCATTTCAAGACCATGAAATGGGGAAAGAACAGTCTTTCCAACAGATAGTGCTGGGAAAACTGGATATCCATATGCAAAAGATGCAGGTGGATCCTTACCTTATACTATCTGCAAAAAGTAACTCAAAGCAGATCCAAGGCCTAAAAATAAGAGCTAAAACTATAAAACTCTTAGAATAAAACATAGGGGAAAGCATAACAACAATGGATTTGATAATGATTTCTAGGATATGACATGAAAAGCACAGACAACAAAAGAAAAAAGACATCAATCAGACTACATCAAAATTTTAAAACTTCAGTGCATCAAAGGACACAGTCAACAGACTGAAAGGTGACCTACAGAGTGAGAGAAAATATTTGCAAATCATATACTCGATAGTTAATATCCAAAATATATAAAGAACTCCTACAACTCAGCAACAAAAAGAACAACCTGTTTAAAAAATAGGCAAAGGACTTAACTAGACAATTCTCCAAAGAAGATATACACACAGCTAACAAGCACATGAAAAGATCATTAATCATTAATCATTAATCATTAGGGAAATGTAAGTCAAAACCACAGTGTATACTAACTTATACCCATTAGCATGGCTGCTATCAAAACAAAACAAAACAGATAAAGTATTGGCAAGATGTGGAGAAATTAGAACTCTTGTGTACTGTTGCTGGGAATGTTAAATGGTGCAGTCACAATGGAAAACAAAATGGCAATTCCTCAAAAAATTAAAAGTAGAATTACCATGTGATCCAGTATAATTCTGTAATTCCACTTTGTGGGGTATATACCTGAAAGGATCGGAAGCAGGGTCTTGAAGAGATATTTTCTTACACTCACATTTATGGTAACACTATTTATAATAGGTAAGAGATGGATGGAAGCCACCCAGATGTCCATCAACAGATGAATGGATCAACAAAATGTGGGATACAGATAGCAATGGACTATTATTCTGTCTTAAAAAGGAAGAAAATTCAGACACATGCTATAACATGAAGGAAACTTGAGAACCTTATGATAAGTAAAATAAGACAGTCACAAAAAGACAAATATTGTATGATTCCACTTATAGGAGGTTCCCAGAGTAGTCAAAAATTCATAGAGAAAGTAAAATGGTGGTTGTTGGAGGCTGGTGGGAGGGGAATGGGGAGCTACTGTTTAATGGGTGTAGACTTTCAGCTTTGCAAGATGAAGAATTCAGGAGATGCGCTTAATACCACTGAACTGTACATTTTAAAATGGTTAGATGGTAAGTTTCGTTTTATGTGCATGTTGCCACAATTTAAAATTTAAAAAGGTAACAATTTAAAAACAAAGCAACAGAATGAATTTTCGTTTATTGACTATCATAGTGGCAAAGATAAGTAAAATGAACAATTCTGAGTGATGGAGAGGGTTAAGGAAAAAAGGAACACTATATCCGGTTATTGTACAACTCGTCTTGAGGGGAGCGATCTGAAATATGTTTATCAAAGTGTCAAAAATGTAGTCCTTGACGAAACGAGGGGGACTTCATGTCCTGCACTTCTAGGCTACTCTTGCTGGCTTTGAGCGAACTCCTGCAGCTTCAAAGAATGCCCCGAGACACTTACAAACCTTGGGAATGGGGGCTCACTGTCAAACCTTGGGAATGGGGGCTCATTGTCAGTGTGGGTCCAGCCTCAGCAGAACTGCCCAAAGCCACTGGGTTGAAATGAGAGTTGGCCGAAGAGTGTGTGGCGGGCCCACAAGGTGCCTGCTGCAGGAGGGAGGGAGGACAATGGGAGCAGGTGCAGGCTTGGGTCTTGGGTATAGGTCCCAGCTGGGAAGAGGAATGCATTCCTAACTGATGACTTCTGTTTTCCCAATCCAGTGGGAAATGTCACCACATGAGAGTGGAGACAGGGCAATTCTGAGGAGAAAGGAGACAGTGTGGAGAGTTGCTCAGGCGGGCCTGCCTCTTGAGAAAGGACCAGGAGAGCTGGGTGGTTCTGAGGCTCTTTGGGGCTGGTGGTCCTGAGTTTTCAGCAGCTCCCTTCTGCGCAGTGTGGGCTGGGCTCCAGTGGTTCTCAGTTGCACAAGGCAGGAGCAGAGGAGGCAGATGCTATGTTCAGCCCTGATACTGATGTGGATAATGTGGCTTTTGAGGACAAGAGGAGGCTGAGAGTATAAAGTGGTCAGGGCAGCACCTGCTTCCGCACAGGGCTGCGGTGAGGACAGAATGCCACTGTGTACAGAAGTGACAGCACAGTTCCCAGGTGCCAGACAAAGCTTCATGCCATCCTACCTTCCCCTTCCCATCCCACCATCCCCTGAGAGCATGAAAGCTGAGATTCCCGGATGGAAGTGGAGTCACCCCCATAGGGGGCACCTCTCCTGTGGCAATGGGGGAAGTTTCAGGGTCCCCACCTGCTCCCCAAAGCCCTTTCCTCCACCACCTCCTTGCCCATTGCAGAGATTGGTGTGGGGATCACCGGTTTCGGCATCTTCTTCATCCTCTTTGGAACACTCCTGTACCTTGATTCCGTGCTCCTGGCCTTCGGAAACGTGAGTCCCCCAGCCCTGTGTCCCCACTCCCCTGCCCAAACCTTTCTGAAGTCTCTATTGCCAGGATAGTCCTGGCAATAAAGACTTAAAGTTTATTTAAGTCTTTAAATAAATCCCTTAAATAAATCCCAAGTTTATTCAGACCATGCCTATCCAGGGGTCAGACATCATCAAGCCTGGGCAGAGGAGGGCACAGAAAATGGACGCAGAGCCCGCTGGCACCAAGAATCTGAGGACCTGGATTCTCACACCGAGCTCTGGGCGAGACCCTGGGGGTTCTAAGAGGACTCAGACACTGTCCTTGCCATCTGAATCCCACTCTAGGACTAGAGATATAACATGACATACGTGGCTGGAGGAAGGCAGGGGCCGTGGTAAACACATCTAATATGAAACAAGCGGCTCAGTGGAAACAGGGCACACTGAATTGGAGAAGGGTGGAGAGGAATTTGGAAATGAAATGGGTGTGGAGGTGAATAAAGCACTTCCAGGGGGATTGGAACAGCAGGAGAAAAGGTGTGGGGAAGGAGCAGGGAAGCATGGGATATGCTGGAAGAAAACCAGAGAGTTCAATTTGACGAGAGCCTGGGCACTCTTAAGGGATTCATTAGGAGCCAAGCTGAAGACAGTGATAGGGCATCCAGGGGAGGGCCTGGAGGGTTATTCTGTAGGCAGTGGAGCCTCTGAAGGTTCTGTGTGACTTTCAGTATGGCTGCCTAACCTACTTAGGCCTCAATCTTCACTTCTTTGGAATAAAAATCCCGCCCAATTCCATCTTCCCCAGATGGTACGGTGAGAAACCAAGTCCCATATGAAAAAGTGCTTGGGCTCCAGGGAACTGGGTAGGCAACTAGAAACCATCAAACGTTTCTCATCTATCCCCCTGCCTCTGCGCAGTCCTGTTCCCAGCCAGCAATACTTATCAAGGCTCTGGGATTCTGCCACATTGCTGGATGGCCCTCGCTCAGATGGTCTTGAAGAGTTAGCACATACTGCCCCTGCCCGCCGCCTGGCTCCAGGCCTAAGCCCCCCACTCCTCAGGGGGCTGGTGGGTTTCCTTCATGCTCCCCTCCTTCCCCTACAGCTGCTGCTCCTGACGGGCCTCTCCCTCATCATTGGCTTGAGGAAGACCTTTTGGTTCTTCTTCCAACGGCACAAGCTCAAGGGAACCAGCTTCTTCCTGGGGGGTGTGGTTATCGTGCTCCTACGCTGGCCCCTCCTGGGCATGTTCCTGGAAACCTACGGATTCTTCAGCCTGTTTAAGTGAGTGCAAATCCCTGTAATCCTGGACAGATCCACCAAAGCATCTGAGTGGCTGAGATCACCCCAGCAGGGAGTGCAGAAGCTGGGACTTTATCCTGCAAGAGATGAGAACCGGACACTTTGGAAAGGCCCCTAAAGCAGGCTGAAGGGTACTCTGGAGGGATTAGCCCATCCATCAACAAATACTGATAGAGTGCCGACTGTGTTCCCAGCACTGTGCCCCCAGCACTGTGCCTGTGAGCAGGGAAGAGACACGAGGCCTGCCCTCAAATCTCAGTGATCCAGCCAGAGAGGAAGGGCAGTGAGCTAACATGTTCCAGTCACACTCATGATCATCATCTTATTTTATCACAACAACCCACTATAGGATTATCCTCTACTTCATAGATAAGGAAACCAACACTCAGAGAAGTTGTCCCCGGCTCGAAGTCTCAAACTAGTATGTGAAAAAGGTCGCCCTTGACCCAGGGGGCTCTGGCTTCTGACCCCTGTGTCATCCCCTGGCCGGGCCTGTGTCAGCCCTGGGCCTGGGAAAAGGCAGGGTGGAACTCAGCCATGATGTGTGGCCACTGCCAGGCCTGTAGGCACTTACAGGGGAGCCCAGGGTAGTGTCGTAGGGGAAGCAGGACTTGAGAGAAGCCTTGAGGGATGGGTAGGGTCTAAGAGAAGACTGGAGGGTACTGAAGGAAAAGGAAGGAAGGGGTCTCAGAGAGAGTGGGGGTGGGTGGGAAGGAAGACTTCATATGTCTACAGGGTAGTGTGGAGAGAATAGGGGTGGGATCAGGACAGTGGAGACTGGAAGAATGATGGCTTCTGCAATCATGGAAAGGAGTGGGGCTCAGGAATCCCTGGGTTCTCATAAGGAGCCCCCGTTTGCTGAATGCAGCCCTGAAACCCCCTGATTAGCCTGAATGGCCTAGGCCTCAGAGACTTCACGAAGTGTGGCTTTAAATTTTCTCATGCATACCTGCCATCTATTTATTCCATATTCAAATATGTCATTTTATGGCTGGGCACAGTGGCTCACACCTATAATCCCAGCACTTTGGGAGGTCGAGGCAGGCGGATCACTTGAGGTCAGGAGTTCAAGACCAGACTAGCCAACATGGTGAAACCCTGTTTCTACTAAAAATACAAAAAAAAAAAATGAGCCAGGCTTGGTGGCAAGTGCCTGTAATCCCAGCTACTAGGGAGGCTGAGACACAAGAATTGCTTAAACGCAGGGGGCGAAGGTTGCAGTGAGACAAGATCGCACCACTGCCTCCAGCCTGGGTGACAGACCGAGACTCTGTCTCAAAAAAAAAAAAAAAAAAAAAAAAAAAAAAAAAAAATATATATATATATATATATGTACCTATATGTCATTTTCAAACAGTCACTTATTCAAATTGTCAAATATATAATAAGCACCTACTGTATGCCAAATACAGGGCCAGGTGTGAGGATGTGGCGCACTGAATGAGGAAAAAGTTCCTAAGGAATTTACAGTTTAGTAGGGAAGACCCATAAATAAATTCTGACAACAGTTAGCATTTATGGAGGGCTTAGAAAGTGGAGTGGGACAGCAGCAAATTCGATAGTTCAAACTGAAAGTCAGCCTTGACAAAGACACTGTGCAGTAACACAGAAGGCAAACAAATTACAGCTATCAGGGACCTCAGAGTGCAGTGAAACCTTGGGAAATTGAGGCCCATGGTAAGGAATTGGCTCAGCCAGAATCCATATTTCAAATCTCCCTTCCCATCCACCACACACCAGGATCCCTTCCCATGCCAGCCTTGGCACCTCCAAGCCCTGTGAGGGGTCACGCATGTGTCTGCAGTCAGGCCTTGGCAGGGTATCTTTGATGACAGCAGGGTTGCCAAAGGCAGGAGTGGCTGTGTGCCTGGGGGAGCCAGGGCACCAGGGAGTGTAACGGTGAGCATGGCTTCCAACAGCCCCCCACGCCCAGGGCTCAGGACACCCGGGGCAGGTGGATCTCAGGAAGAGAAGAAAGCTTTAGGCCAGAAGAGTAATAATCATGACAGTAACAATAATAAAAATAAGCACTTCCTGAGCATTTCTTTGTACACAGCCTTATGACGTAGATACTGTTATTGTTAGCCACATTTTATGGCTGGAAATTGAGATTCAGAGAAGTTAAGGAATTTGCCCAAGTGTGTATATGGTGCCAGTAAGTGGTAGAGCCAAGATGTGAACCCAGGGAGTATGACCCTAGGGCCTTCATTCTTAATCATGTCACTCAACTGCCTCTTGGAACACAGGACTGCAGAACCAAGCCTGCCCCTGGTGCGCAGAAGCCAGAGCTTGAAGCTTTCGGTGGACCTCAGCCTCCTGCCCTCTATCCTCCCTTCCTGGGCCATCACTGACTCCTCCCTTCTCCCCTCTGCTCCTAGGGGCTTTTTCCCTGTCGCCTTCGGCTTCCTGGGCAATGTCTGCAACATCCCCTTCCTGGGTGCGGTAAGCAGATGATGCCTGCAGCCCTGCGGGCGTACCCTGGGGAGTGAGGGGGAGCACATGGAGGGGAGCTGGTAAAATTGCTGCCCCAGGGGCAGTGGCCTGTCCCCTGTCTCCTCTCAGACTCCCTAGCCCAGGTTTGGTGCTTTAGGCTCCTCTTCCCCCCGCACCTTCTCCATCTGACAAGAGCCCATGAGGAGAGGGGATCCAGATGCAGTTGTAGCTGAGTGTGGCTGTAGAGGAAGGTAGCTATGAATAGCTTCCTGTTTACAGCCACAGAAATGAAGACGCAGAGACTCTAGGTGACTCAGCCAGGACGTGCCTGAGATTTCTGGGGATCTGGCTAAGTGCAGGCCACAGGCATGGAGAGAATATATGACAGCCGATGACAACAGGAAAAGCTGTCCTGCAGGTGGCAGATTTTGTCCTCTCCTGGGGATAGGCACAGCCAGTGGTATCCAGCCCCTGCCCCTCCTCATCCCTTTCTCTGAAGCACCTGGCAGAATGTGAGCTCTCCGAGGAGCCCAGGGAGACCCTACAGCCAGCACCCCACCACAACCGCCAGCTGGACACAGCCCCTGCAGCCCCTCTCGTATCTGCGCCTGGCACAGCTCCTGGCTCTCAAGGCCAGCTCTGTAATAACTAGATATTGCATCTGCTCTCTACCTTTTGTCTGGAGTAATGATTCTTGACTCCCACAGCTGTTCCAGAGACTTCAAGGCACTAGCTCGATGGTCTGACAACAGAGATGAGCTCCTTGAACTTGGATCATTGGTTGAGGGGGCTAGAGGGAGAACGGGAACCACCCCCTCAGTCCCCCGCAGTGACTCACTCCCCAACATATCCGGACCTCCCCAAGTCCAGAAGGAAGGAATGGAGCTGAGCAACTGACGTCAAATCCCCAAGTCGACTCAAGAGGCTGCCAGGAAGCAGAGATGCAGACCCCAAGGAGACTGGGCTGAGGCTGGCATCACACCCTCACTCTATATTTATGGGAGGAAAAGTGAAGATTAAATTCCCAAGTTGTGCGTGTGTCTAAGGCTCAGAGTTGGCGTCTTTGGCCGGGCTCGGTGGCTCACACCTATAATCCCAGCACTTTGGGAGGCTGAGGTGGGCAGATCACCTGAGGTGAGAACTTCAAGACCAGCCTGGCCAACATGGTGAAACTCCATCTCTACTAAAAATACAAAAATTAGCCGGGCATGGTGGCAGGTGCCTGTAGTTCCAGCTACTCAAAAGGCTGAGGCAGGAGGATCGTTTGAACCCGGGAGGCGAAGGTTGAAGTGAGCTGAGATCGCACCACTGGATTCCAGCCTGGGCGACAAAGCCAGACTGTCTCAAAAAAAAAAAAAGTTAGTGTCTTCAGCCCATTAAGACCGCCTCCTGCTTCAGGGCAGGCCAAAGTACACATCATCCCCATAGTGAAGTTTTGGTCTATGAGGGTCAGTGCTGTCCTCATAGGCTATCATTTCTGTCCTGGTGTTTAACAGCCCTAATGGGTGTGATAATAACATGTTTGCAAGCCCCTGTTAACAGTAAGCATCAGACAAGTGAGGGGTGCTAACCTGCAGACTGCCGGCATGCTTCTCCAGCATTAGGGGACGACCAGGTCGAGCTTGTGCTGGGAAAGCGTCCTGTCTGAGGGTGGAGACATAGCCCCTGCCTTCAGAGACTCCCAGCCTGATAGAAGAAACAGTCCCTGCCCTGGAGAGCCCCTTGTCCAAGGGTATAGAGAGTGATTGCGGGCTCAAGAAAGAGACAAAAGTCACTTGCGATGCATGCAGTTTGCAAATATCTATTGAGGGCCCTCTCTGTATGTGCCCAGCAATGGAGTAGGTGCCGAGGGTACAGGGGAAGGGGGCCTGTCCTTGTCCTCAAAGTGCTGTACCTGAGCAGTCACAAAATGGTATGGTGGTGGGTGCCACGAGACAAAGAGGTGGGGCCCCCAAGCAGGCTGTCTGGATGTGCTGCCACCTGGAAGTCCCCTCTCTGCACCCCTGGCACTTCCCAGGTGCATCCACCTTCTGCAGCTCCCATTTCGTCCTCCTTGCTCATAGCTGGTTGCTTACCTAAGGTCTCTGACCACGCACGCCATAGCCTATTCACCTCAAAACCCTGAGCTGAGGAAGCGCTCAGTAACCGAGGAAAGAAGGGAAGCAGGAAGGAAGAAAAAAGGAGAGAATCTCCGCCACCACCACCCTGCACCAGTCACAGGGCACAGTCTAGGAGCCACCTGGAGACCCGCGCTGACCTGGCCTTCCCTCAGAGCTGGGAGTGTGGGATGTGAGGAGCCCCTGGGTCAGCCTGTGCCCTTCTCCTCCCCTCTTCCTGTCCTTTTCTACGTCTAATTCAGACTAGGTGTGTCTGTGGCTCTTCGGAGAGGAAACAAGACATTTCATACTGACACTTCTCCCCGCCCTCCTCAGATAGCCCATTTCTATGTTGTTTGGGGGCAGGATGGGTCCTCTGGGTGGGAAGAGGGCGTGGAGGATGGAAAGAGCTGGTAAGAAGGAGAAAGTCCTGCCTCGGAGGGCTCAGATGGGGCAGGAGGAGAGGCTGCCTCCAGTCACAGAGCCCGGAAGCAGAGGCCTCCCAAGGTGCTGTGCTCTCCAGGAGGGTCTGAGGAGGAGGAGGGGCCTGTGCTTGGAGACGTCACCCCGGGCTTTATAAAAGGGATATGATCAGGGAGCTGGGGAGAACTCTGAGCCCGGGAGCCCAGCTGCCCACCCTCTGGACACTCACCCAGCCAGGTGGTCTCGTCACCTCTGAGGCTCAGCCAGACTCCCGCCAGGCCAGGACTGAGGCAAGGTAGGCACACTGCAGCGTCCACCCCTGGGAAGGGGGTCTGCCCTGACCTGGGGATGCTCTGGAGGGGAGCAGAGAAACCGTTCTAAGATGGACAGATGCATCTGGGCAGGCAAAGGCAGGGGAGGGAGACACTGATCTTTCCTGTTTACCGGCCTGGCCAGATTGTCCTGGAATGCCTGGGCAAATACACTGAGTTGCACTTTATTTGTGAAGCTAACACTCTGGGGATCCCGAGGGCTCTCTCTTGCTGTGGAAGGAATACATGCAATAAATAAACACTGTGGCTGGAATTAGAGACCACAGACACTGTTGGATGGACCTGGGGAACCCCTCGGGGCTCTCGAGAGCAATGGGGCTCCTCTGAGCAGCTCCCCCAAATTACAGATGGCACATACAAGCCTAACCAAGGGCATCTACCTACCCAGTAAGAACTAGAGGCCGCTTCACTCCAAAAGCTTTCCAACCATGCCTGGAATTTCTCTGTCACTCACTGGATACAAACCCCCCAGGGTGGAGGGAACCACAAAAATTGTCTACAGTAGGTCGGCCACTCATGGCCCCTTTCCGAATAATTCATTTCTACCATATATATTAAGTGCCCTGATGGGCTGGGCAGTGGAATCTGTGTGTGTGTGTGTGTGTGTATGAGAGATATGTGTGTATGGGTGTATGTGTGTATATGTGTGTGATGTGTGTGTGTGTGGTGTGTGTGGTGTATGTGTGTGTATGATGTATGTGTATGGGTGTATGTGTGTATATGTGTGTGGCATGTGTGTGCATGTGTGGTGAGTGGTGTATGTGTGTGTATGGGTGTATGGGTATATATCTGTGTGGTGTGTATGTGCATGTGTGGTACGTGTGGTGTATGTGTGTGTATGATGTGTGTATATGGATGTATGTGTGTATATATGTGTGTGTATGATGTGTGTGTATGGGTATATGCATGTATATGTGTGTGGTGTGTGTGTGCGTGTGTGGTGTGTGTGGTGTGTGTGTATAGGTGTATATGTGTATATGTGTGTGGTGTGTATGCGTGTGTGGTGTGTGTGTCATATGTGTATGTGTGTGTATGGGTGTATGTGTGTATATGTGTGTGGTGTGCGTGTGTGGTATGTGTGGTGTGTGTGTGTATGATGTGTGTATGAGTGTATGCGTGTATATGTGTGTGGTGTGTGTGTGTGGTGTGTGTGGTGTATGTGTGTGGTATGTGTGGTGTGTGTGTGTGTGTATGATGTGTGTGTATGGGTGTATGTGTGTATATGTGTGTGGTGTGTGTGTGTGTATGATGTGTTTGTATGGGGGTATGCATATATATGTGTGTATATGTGTGTGGTGTGTGTGTGTGTGTATGATGTGTTTGTATGGGGGTATGCATATATATGTGTGTGGTGTATGTGTGCATTGTGTGGTGTGTGGTGTGTGTGGTGTATGTGTGTGGTGTGTGTGTGTATGATGTGTGTGTATGGGTGTATGTGTGTATATGTGTGTGGTGTGTGTGTGTGTATGATGTGTGTGTATGGGGGTATGCGTATATATGTGTGTGGTGTGTGGTGTATGTGTGTGGTGTGTGTGGTGTATGTGTGTGGTGTGTGTGTGTGTGTATGATGTGTGTGTATGGGGGTATGCATATATATGTGTGTGGTGTGTGTGCATGTGTGGTGTGTATGTGGTGTATGTGTGTGGTGTGGGGGGTGTGTGTGTGTGTTTGTGTGTGTGCTGGGGTCAGGCAGAGTTGTCCCATGGCGCACATGGTAAGTGCCATCCACAATGGGAAGGAGGCACTCGGGGGGAAAGGGGAGCTGGAATAAAGAGCACCACCCTCTAACCACACAAGCCCACTGCCCTCCTTCCTGGCCCACCACCCTGCTTCCGCACAGAGAACCAGAATGCTCCATCTCAAATGTACATCTACACACATTCCTGTCTGGCTCAGACCCCTCCAGAATGAAGCCCCTGCAGGGCCCCTTCCCCCAGCCTTGTCACTCGCTTTCTCTCCATGCAAAGCTCCATCCTCTTGTCTAGCTAGAGGGCCTGAAGTTCCCTTTGCACCCAGCCGCTGCCCCTGCTCCAGCGCCTTAGCACCGTTCTGGGAACACTTTCTGTAAACCTTTCAGCGATTCATGCTCAGAAACAGCTCAAGTGCCACCCCCTGCCAAAAATCTGCCTGGGCCCCCTAGGTCGGGTTCCCCTGGACTCCCATATCCCCTTGTGGATTCACATGCATCCAGTATGTCATTCACAGTGTTATTTTGAAATGGTCTGCTGATGAGTCAATTTCTCATGCTAGCCTTGAGATCTTGGGGGCAGCAACTCTGTCTTAGCACACCTGTGCACCCCTAGCACCTAGCACAGCACCAGCACCTAGTCAGTGCTCAAGGAGTGATTTCCAAATCAACCCAGACCCTGTGCATCCACGATCTGAAATGCTTTTACACTATTCTCTCCAATGAATTAATCCTACCTCTACTCCATGCCCCAGCCCTGGGCCTTAAGGTAAATGCAGAAAGCTGTGGTCTGGGTTTCAACTTGTCACAGTATCAAAGTCTGCAAGGATAAGTAAACTTCTGAGCAGGCAGCTGGTGGCCAATCTGATCCAGGGTTCTTATTTTATAGACGGACCAATGAGGTCTGGAGATGGGGGTGACTTGCTCACTTTTCACAGGGAATGAAAGCAGAGCTGGGGCAAGATTCAAGTACTCCTCATTCCATTTCAGGGTTCTTACTCTTTACTCCATGCCTGAGTCCTGCAGGGAGCTGGGTGAGGAATGGGGGGTGGGGGTGCGGGTGCAAGAGCAGAGAGATGCATGGGCCTGAGCCACCATTAGGAGCTGATGGGCACAAAAGTTTCTCACCCCCCAGCCCCTCTTCCCCAGGGAGAGCGGCTCCAGGCTGTGGGTCAGGCCAGGACAATCTTTTTGCTCAGCTGGCGTTGCTCCTGCCTCCCCAGCCTTTTGTCTTTAATCATGTTTGTTGGACAGTCTCAAAGTGTCTGGTGACTTTTTCAAAAAGGAATTAGACTTGGGAGCTGGAAGAGGTGGGGCGGGGTATGTAGGGAGTCGGTGGGGCAGAGCAAGGCAGGGTGATGGGAAATGGTGCGAAGATCAGGGCACATGGCTCCCATCTCAGCAGCCAAAACGATGAGGCCAATTCAATTCATAGCCTCTCAGAGTCCACAAAGAATAGACTATGGAGATAATTGACCTGATAAATCAAGGAAAGGTTTTTCTTTTCCATGAATGATAGGCAATAAGACAATTTAATGACCGTCTTCAAGGCTGTGAAGGGCTACGAGAGCAAGATGATTGCCTCTTTCTTTCTTTTTCCTTAGAAAAGAAAAAGGATTAAGTTTCTCTTACAGCAGGAGAGAACAAGGTCAGACTCAAGCATATAGATGGGGAGAGTGGAACACAGAAAGTTGTGGATTTGTGCAGAACCCACCATGGAAGGAAGAAGTGCCTGCTGCCAGGCTCCAGAGAGAATGTTGGAACCTCAAAGTCCCCCACTCAGTGCCCTGAAGTCCTTGCCCTACTTCACCCCTCCCCAGTCACTCCTATACACGGCATCTCACCCCACCTTTCTCAAACATTCCTCTCAAGCAACCCTGAGATTCAGAATCCTGGCCATTCTCTGACCCAAGCAGTCCTGCCCCTTCCACCAAATTGGGTCTTTCCTTTTTTCCTAACTTTACTGTCCTCACCTCTTCCAGGAAGCCCTCCCTGATGACCCTCACCTAGCATGAATTCAGCTTTAACTACACTGTGTAAAGAGTCTCAATCCCATTTCACTGATATATTTGTTTAGACGCATCCCTCCACCAGGGATGAGGAGCCTCCAAAGGCAAGAACTTGCCCCTCTCCTGGAGGACTGTCCCTTTGGCACCCAGCCCAGATCCTGTGCCTGACCTAGTCTTTGTTCCCTCTCTCTGTCTCAGCCTCAAGGCACTTCTAGGACCTGCCTCTTCTCACCAAGATGAACTCACTGGTTTCTTGGCAGCTACTGCTTTTCTTCTGTGCCACCCACTTTGGGGAGCCATTAGAAAAGGTGGCCTCTGTGGAGAATTCTAGACCCACAGGTATGTATCCTCTGGGGAAAGGAGTGGGAGGGAGCAAGTGGGTTGTTACAAAATGAGCTTTCCCGTATTTTCCATCTAGTTGACTGGTGTGAGTTTAACATTGCATTTGGTGGAAATCTAAGACCGGCACACGTGCAACTCATTGAGGGGGTCCCGTTATCCCTGCAAGTGAGGGATGCCTTGCCTCTGTGATGGCCTCAGTCCGCCCACCCAGGTTCCAGGGCTTGTTAACCCTTGAGCTCCTTCATGGTTTCCTCACACTGCGTTCTCTGCTCTACATCAGCAACCTCTCTGTGCCGATGTTGAGAAGGAACTTCATATGCAACCTTCCTTTATCGGTGACCTCAGATTCTTTGTGGAGAATTAAAAAAAATATTTAAACGAAAGGACAGATATTTGATACCTATTAACCTTTTGGGGACAATGAACTGTCTCCAGTTCATTGGGGAACTGATGAGCTGGAAAATTTGAGACCCACAGAGGTAAAGAGACTTCCCCAGAGTCGCTCAAACACTGTGGAAACCCAGCAGGTGTCAGGGCTCCCCAGGAGTGTGTCTGGTGAGTGGTACAAGCTAGAAAAATACTAGTCCCCAAGTCAGGAGCTGTGGCTTGGCACACTTCCTGGTGTCAGCTTTCTGGGCAAACTAGAACCCATGACTTAGCTTCTCTGGACCTCAGTTCCCCCAGCTATAAAACTTGGGGCATGCCCTCTACACATTTGATGTCATCATTTATGCCCATAAGACCTTCCAGAGCACAGAGGACATGGCCCTGGGTGTCATTTGCCAAGCATGTCTTCTGTCCTGGGATCAGGCATTTTTCTGGGTGAGAGAGGCTACCCCAGACAATAACCCCACACTGCCCAGGCACATAGGGTTGTTGGCTCTTTTTGGCAAAAGGCTTTAGGTGAGGTCACCAACAGCAGCCTGAACAGTGATTTACTACTGATCTAGTGTGTGCAACTGGGGAGAAAGCCATCCTCCTCCTATCTCAGCCAGGCCCTGGGCAAGGGCTGAGGGACCTCGAAGGCGACTGCCATTAACTCTGGACCAGGTCCACACTCCTCTTTTCCAGAATGTGCCAGGGCACGGAGGAGCAGGGCTCAAAGCCAACTCCTGCCCCAGCACATCCATTCACACCCATTCACACACCAGGCCTCATTTCCACTAATCTCTTGCCGCAGTGGGCTGGGGTTATTGTCTACGCAGAGCTAGTTGCCCTATTTTACGGCCAAAAAGTACAGTGAACTTAATGAGCCTTGCATGTGAAGTGCCTTCCAAATTAGCCTTGTTAATCCTCAGAATGAAGGAGAGGAGTTATACCCAGGATGGAGGAAGAGAGCCAGTTAAGGTGACCTAGATAATTTTTGTTTCTCATTGAGTCCTTATGTAGCTTATTGGGCCGGAGGGTGGGGGCGGGCGGGGGCGGTCACAATTCTTATCAAAGAAGAGGGTTGGAACACAGGTATGTGGGGCCACAGTGACTTAGCTCCACTTTCTTGATTTCTGTTACTACACGTTTTTAGCTTTTATGTATTTAACAAGCATTTATTGAGGCCCCACTATGAGCAAGCCACTGTTTCAAGCACTATGAGAGATACAGAGATGAATTAACATGGCCCCACTGCCCAGGCTGCTCACAGCCAGGAAGGGGCCCAGAGCTGGGTGTTCAGCAAATGCTTTGGTTTTCTTTATTTCCATGCCCTACCCTGTTTGTTTCCTAAAAGGAAGTAATGTAATATGAAAGTTATTTAAGATAATTCTGGCAAACATTCTAAATCGAAGCTATGTTGGAAGAGGGAGGCGCCTAGGGCCTAATCATCCTAGCTAAGATGATCGTGCTGGTTCTGCATGACATTGAGCTCTGAGCTTCCAAAAGGTCAAGGAAGGAAAAGAAGGATAGGATGGGATGAGAGGAGGTGTTGCAAAGCCATCTTTCCCGGACCCCGGCCTCATCTTTCTGTGCCCCCTGTCCTAGGCCAGCAGCTGGAATCCCTGGGCCTCCTGGCCCCCTGGGAGCAGAGCCTGCCGTGCACCGAGAGGAAGCCAGCTGCTACTGCCAGGCTGAGCCGTCGGGGGACCTCGCTGTCCCCACCCCCCGAGAGCTCCGGGAGCCCCCAGCGGCCAGGCCTGTCCGCCCCCCACAGCCGCCAGATCCCCGCACCCCAGGGCGCGGTGCTTGTGCAGAGGGA
Source organism: Symphalangus syndactylus (assembly GCF_028878055.3). Taxonomy (NCBI): domain Eukaryota; kingdom Metazoa; phylum Chordata; class Mammalia; order Primates; family Hylobatidae; genus Symphalangus; species Symphalangus syndactylus. The sequence goes on from NC_072434.2 coordinate 18,842,889, forward strand.
GAAGGACCTGCCGAACTACAACTGGAACTCCTTCGGCCTGCGCTTCGGCAAGCGGGAAGCGGCACCCGGGAACCACGGCAGAAGCGCTGGGCGGGGCTGAGGGCGCAGGTGCGGAGCAGTGAACTTCAGACCCTAGAGGAGTCAGAGCATGCGGGGCGGGGTGGGGGGGCGGGGGACACAGGGCTAAGGGAGGGGGCGCTGGAGCTTCCAATCCGAGGCAATAAAAGAAATGTTGCATAACTCACTGACGTGTGGTCTGTGGCTCATTTTTGCAAGCAGCTCTGATGAGGCTGTTCCCCTTCCATCCTCATTGGATGGTTAGCTGATTTCAAGAGGCCTCTGGTGTCATTAAGGTCAGTGCTTCTCACACTAGATGTAATGAAGGAACAGGCGGTTAGTTCTCCAATCCATTGCAGATTGGTACTTAAAAAAAAATTAAAATGGATCACTGAAAACTTGAAAAATTTAAAAACAACAAAAGAGAAGACCAAATTGTATGCTGCTGGAATGTTTCAGCGATATCAAATTTCTATAAAAATTTCTGGAGATGTCCTCAGAATGCCCAGACTTATCTCCCTGAGGATGGGTAACATTTTGCAGAGGGGCATGGCTCACTGCCCACACTTTGAGTAGTACTGGGGGATAAGGGTGGCATGGGGGAGATGGACTGATTAAGTACCTTTCCCTTTCCCACGGAAGTTGGGCAGCTTGATCTGGAAGATGATGCCAATCACTGCCCTGTCCACTGAGGCTTAAATATCACCCAAGCCCCACAGTCAGACCTCTGCTAGGGTCTGGGATGCAAAGGGCATCAACAGTGGACCAGCCACTCACTCTTCCCCCTCCCCTCCGGGGAGCCAGGTTGGGTCTTTACACATATTGCTTTTCTTCATCCTCATAACTAACCAGGGTGATGGGCATGCATTAGCCCCATCTTTACAGGTAGAACCCTGAAGTCAAGAAGGATAAATCACTCGCTCCAGGCACATCGGCAATGAGCTCCAAGCCTAATAGGTCTGATACAAGAGCCTGTCTTCCCCACTGACCTGTCATGCTTCTCTGCCATGGAAGGGTTTCCATCTGAGTCAGCCAGGTGCAGATCAAGAAAGGGTAGCCTGCCTCACGGGGACTTACTTGGGGGCGCAATAGCTGGGGAGTAGAAATTGTGGTAGGAAGAAGTAGAGCTTGTCAGTGGGAAAGCCCCAGGAAATCCACCCTCCTGCCGACAAGAAAACACAGCACTACTTAACAGCCTCGGGGTACCCCTATCCTGCACAGAGTAGGATGAAAATGTTCTTTCCCAGAGGGATCATAGGACCCATCTCCATACAGTGAAGTGCCACAGTGTTCCACCCACTATGGAAACCTGGACTCCACAGGATGGAGGCAGAGCTGTGTTGCTATGGCAATGAGATAGGCTGTCATGGGAACATGACAACCTGCTCCCCCATCTCTACCCTTGAAACAGCTCTCCAGGATCTCTCAAATTATCGATACTGCTGTGAGCGCACATCATCACGCATCATGACAGCATGATGTTGATATTTAGAAGGGCTTTTTATCCCTAAACACTCTGGGGTGTGTCTCTGTACCTCTAGGAGAGGAATCATCAACTCAAGACCTATTCTATTAAGCATGTTGTTCTCCTAGCGCCTGGAAGCAATCGTTTATCTGATGATGGATAGGAAGAAGCTGATGGTTTCCTGAATTCTGCTCTGAATTTTTACAAAACTTCCTGTGACCCCATTTACTCTTCCTCACAAGCTTAAGCTTGGGCAGATGGGAGGAGTGCTTGTGCCGCTTCAAGTGTGCGAGAGTGAAATGTGTTCTCTGGCGTGAGAAGCTGGCCTGTGTGTGAGAGGGCATGTATGCGGGGGGTCAATATAAGAAACTGCATGCATGTTCATATGCACATGCCTGTGTGACCTTGTGTATGGTGTGGGTTCCTCTAATCATCTTCCAGTCCTTGTCAGCACTGCTGCAACCCGAGGGTCCCCCAAGATCTCTCGTCTAGCTGACCAGAGGCCCTGCTTCAGCAGACAGCTGGAAGGGGGTTGAATGCCCATCCCATGCTGCTAGCAGCCCGAACTGCTGCCTTTGAGACTCTGGGCTTTGCGGTTCTTGGCCTCGTGTCTTGGGAAAAGATGGGGAGTCTCTGTGGAACAAAAGGGATTTCTGATTTCATGTGGTTCCCAGCCTATGAGCCTGCTATCCAGATGGAAGGGAAGGACAGGGGAAGATTGGAGGCTGTGAAGAGCCCCAGCGTTTCCCTTCCCTCCCTCCAGCCTTTCTGGGTGGGCTCAGAGAGTGGGGCACCAGAGCCCAAACACTTGGAGGTAGGACTGCCTGCGGGCACTCGAACCTACTTCTTCCTGGGGTCTCTGGACAGTGCCCAAAGGGGAGAAATCGGCAGGGCCTGGGCATCCCTTGTGAGTGGAAGTGGGAGGATCTCTTCCCAGGCTCCATCCCTTTTGGTAAGTCATTTACAATAGATGTGGGCTAGGAAGTAGGGGGCAGGGGTGAGAGGGAGGCAGGGAGATTTCTGCCTCTAGTATCGCTCTTACCACATTCACGAGCCATTTTTGAGTACCTGCAACGTGCCAAGCAAAGGCTTACCTCATTTTGTCCTCACAACTGCATGAGGTGGGAGCACAATCCCCATTGTATAAAAGAAAAAACCGAGGCTTGAAGAGGTTAAGTGGTGCGCTCAAGTAGTTGTAAAGCCATAGAGCCAAGAGTCAGACTCCCACATTCTAACTGCAAACACCATTAGCTTCCTACACACTGCAGCCCCTACGCCACTTAAGAAAGCACTGCCAGGTATCAGACCCGACCCTTTTCCTGAATGATTTGTCTTGGGAAGCAGTCTGGCAGGCAATGTCACTCTATCCAACCCATCTGCAGGCCTCTCCACAACACTAGTGACAATACAGACAAGTCACCAATCCCCAGGGCAGGTCTCCTCTTCTCTGACCACATGCCGGGGGCCAGGCATCTGCTCTTGCCCCTGCCTGCCTTCTCTCTCTGCCAGCAGCTTCCCAGGTCTAGAATTGGTCACAGGGAGGGGAAGGATGTCAAGTCCAAAGAGTGTGCCCTTCCTCACCTGTGCCTTCTTCTGTTCTTCCGTCTTACATTTTAAAAGACATCAGAACCCATCATGGTTTCTTGCTTGGTGCAGAATGGGGAGCCTGGGGACAAGGTTTGCTTTTGGTTACTGGGGAAGCCAAGACACAGCAAACAGCTCCCCACTTTCATCACCTTCTCAGGTTTTGCTTTCTTATGATTCCTTTAATATCTGCCCAATAGTCTTTACAATTAACCCTGCAGCATATTACCTTCATAAAATGTTAAAAAGTACCACTTTGGACACATCTGTGTTTGCTCACTCCCTAAGCCCCTTAGAAGACAGCAAAGGAAGAAGAACGGTATAAACCCTCAAGGACAAAGAGAAGGGAGAGGAAACCAGAGCAGATGAGAAACGTCAACAAGATTTTGAAGATGGAAATTGTATGGAGGGCTTGGCAGAGAGCAAAGGAAGCTACAACCTGAAGCCAGCAAAGGGGGTTACCGAGAGGACATGACTGATTCCTGCCCAGGACCAAGCCTTGGCGTGTGGAAGTGTCTGGTAGGGATGACACCTGGACTGAAAACAGGGAGACTGGCTGAAAATCTGCACATAGAGGAGTCAGATTTCCCAAGTCCCCTCCCGCAGCCAACACAACCAGGCTACTCCGCCAGGAAGAGGCCAGACGCTTCCTCTCTCAAGGACTGCAGTGGAGACGCTCCAGTCATGGGGACAGAAAGCATAATCAGGATGCGGATAAAGAGTGGCTGAAGGTCAGGCGCAGTGGCTCACGCCTGTAATCCCAACACTTTGGGAGGCCGAGGTGGGCGGATCACTTGAGGTCAGGAGTTTGAGACCAGCCTGGCCAACATGGTGATACCCTGTCTCTACTAAAAATACTAAAATTAGCTGGGTATGGTGGTGTGCGCCTGTAATTCCAGCTACTCAGGAAGCTGAGGCATGAGAATTGCTTGAACCAGGGAGGCGGAGGTTGCAGTGAGCCAAGATTTTAACACTGCACTCCAACCTGGGTGACAGAGTAAGACCCTGTTTCAAAAAAAAAAATAAAGAGAGTGGCTGAAAAGCAGGACCATGTGACAGTCTCTCTGGGTAAGCCCCCTCCCTCTCTGTGTGCTGGGAATGCAGGCAGCAAGGTTTATATTCCCCAGAGGGGAGACCAAAGACCCCAAAGAAAAGACCTTCAGAGGCTGACATTGGAGGGTGCCCCAGAAAAAAGCCAGCTTGGAACCCCTACCTAGAGTGGGGTGTACCTGCCCATGAGTTCTGCCTATGCACTCTGAGTTTCTAGGCCCCTCCACCTGCTTCCCTCTTAACCATGAATGAAGTCAAGGAGTGACAGGAGTTTGAAGAAAACTTCAAGTTGGAAGAGTAGACCAAGTACACAAATACAGAGGAAACAGACTTTCTGCAGAAAACAGATACAATTTTTTATGTGTGGTTAAAAAAAAAAAATTACAAAATGTCCCATATTTCCAAGTGTGGTGCTTTACACCTGTAGCCCCAGCACTTTGGGAGGCCAAAGAGGAAGGATAGCTTGAAGCCAGGAGTTCAAGATCAGCCTGAGCAACATAGAGAGACCCCATCTCTACAAAAAATAAAAAAGTAGTTAGGCATGGTGGTGTGCACCCTATAGTCCCAGCTACTTAAAGGCTGAGATGGGAGGATCGCTTGAGCCTGGGAGGTCAAGGCTGTGGTGAGCCATGATCACGCCACTGCAATGCAGCCTAGGTGACAAAGCAAAAAAGACTCTGTCTCAAAAAAAAAAAAAAAAAGGCCAGGTGTGGTGGCTCACACCTGTAATCCCAGCACTTTGGAAGGCTGAGGCGGGGGATCTCGTGAGCTCAGGAGTTTGAAACCAGCCTAGGAAACTTAAGGAGATCTTGTTTCTTAAACACAATAGGCCAGGCGCGATGGCTCACGCCTGTAATCCCAGTGCTTTGGGAGGCCGAGGCGGATGGATCTAAGGTAAGGAGTTCGAGACCAGACTGACCAATATGATGAAACCCATCTCTACTAAAAATACAAAAATTAGGCAGACCTGGTGGTGCGTGCCTGTAGTCCCAGCTACTCAGGAGGCTGAAGCAGGAAGATTGCTTGAACCCGGGAGGCGGAGGTTGTAGTGAGCCGAGATCGCGCCACTGCACTCCAGCCTGGGCGACAGAGCAAGACACTGTCTCAAAAAAAAAGAAAAACAAACAAACAAAACAAAACTGTGAGATCCCTGAAGGTATAAAAGAAAATTTTGCATCTGTAAGACAAGTACTGGATACAATAAAAACAGAAGTTATCAGAGAATCAGAAAGAGCCTTTGGAAGTTAAAAATATGAGATCAAAATGTTTAAAAAGAAATAAAAGAACTGCAACATAGGCCAGGCACGGTGGCTCATGCTTGTAATCCCAGCACTTTGGGAGGCCAAGGCGGGTGGATCACGAGGTCAGGAGATCGAGACCACGGTGAAACCCCGTCTCTACTAAAAATACAAAAAAATTAGCCGGGCGTGGTGGCGGGCGCCTGTAGTCCCAGCTACTCGGAGAGGCTGAGGCAGGAGAATGGCGTGAACCTGGGAGGCGGAGCTTGCAGTGAGCTGAGATCGCGCCACTGCACTCCAGCCTGGGTGACAGAGCGAGACTCCGTCTCAAAAAAAAAAAAAAAAAAAAAATTGCAACATAAGGTTAAGGAAACTTCCTAGAAAGTAGAACAAAAACAAATCAAGCAGGTGTGGTGGCGGGTGCCTGTAGTCCCAGCTACTCAAGAGGCTGAGGCAGGAGGATCACTTGAGCCCAGCAGTTTGAGGCTGCAGTGAGCCATGATCACACCACTGCACTCCAGCCTGGGTGACAGAATGAGACTCTTTCTCAAAAAAAAAAAAAAAAGAAAAAGAAAAGAAAAAAAAGAAAAGAAAGAAAAGGAAAAAAATCAAGAGATAAAATATAAGAAAAGTAGAAAAACAAACAAAAATTGCAACATCCTACTTATGTGAGTTCCAAGAAAAGAGAAAGAAAAATGGAAAGGAAGAAATGACCAAACAATTAATGCAGGATGATTTGCCAGAATGGAAGGACATGAATTTCCAAATTGAAAGGGCTCACTGAGTGTCCAGCTCATGAAAGAAAAAAGACCCAGGCCAGGCATAAGGAAAAGGTAGTGGAAGCCCCTTGGGATGAAACCATGGAAGGAGTTGAGAATCAGAATTGCATCAGACTCATTCAAATAAGAAGATATGGCCAGGCACAGTGGCTCACGCCTGTAATCTCAGCACTTTGGGAGGTCAAGGTGGGAGGATCACTTGAGGTCAGGAGTTCGAGACCAGCCTGGCCAACATGGTGAAACCCTGTCTCTACTAAAAATACAAAAAATTAGCCAGGCGTGGTGGGTGCCTATACTCCCAGCTACTCTGGAGGCTGAGGCAGGAGAATCCAGCCTGGGCAACAAGAGTGAAACTTTGTCTCAAAAAAAAAAAAAGAGAAGAAGAAGATATTGGAAAAACAACTTCCAATATCAGAGAGAAAATAATTCCAACCTAGAATTCTTTTCACATTGAACTATCAAGAATAAGGTCCAAATGGGGGTCTTTTTAGACATGTCAGGGCTAGAAGTGTTTACTCTCATGCACTCTTTCTCAGGAGCTTTGGAAGCTCTATTTAAACAAACATGTAAACTGAGAAAGAGGAATTCCCAGGCACCAGCACACAGAGATGTAGCAGAGAGAGGTCCCCAGGCAACAAGGCAGAGCTCCCTGGAAAAAATCCCACTGCGCCATAAATTGGATGTTGGACCTGGTGGGAAGGGGTTTGGAGGATCTGAGCAGAATATATAAGGTCAGGCTGGGCGCAGTGGCTCACGCCTGTAATCCTAGCACTTTGGGAGGCCGAGACAGGCAGATTGCTTGAGCCCGGGAGTTTGAGACCAGCCTGAGCAACACAGTGAAACCCTGTCACCACACACACACAAAAAAAAAATACAAAAAAAAAAAAAAGCGTGGTGGTGCACGCCTGTAGTTCCAGCTACTCAGGAGGCTGAGGTTGGAGGATTGGTTGAGCCTGGGGTGATTGAGGTTGCGGTGAGCCACTATTGTATCACTGCTGTCCAGCCTGGGCCACAGGGTGAGACCCTGTCTTAAAAATAAATAAATAAATAAATTCACAGAAAAACAAGAAATAGAAGAGGAGAGGCAATGCTAAACAATAAAAATACAAAATACACAAGAAAGGAAATTAATCCAAAATAGACAGTGAACAATAATTATTTATTGTAAATACTGAGGTTGTTTTTGTTTTTGTTTTCACTTGCCAGACTATCCAAAACTTCAGTCTTGCCTTTTCCACCTTCAGAATTAAGAAGCTTAATGTTATCAATGATGACTTCACAAGAGATGCTGTCATCTTCATCCTCGGATTCTGAACTGTCCACTTTTGAATCCGACTGGTTCATCTCAAACAAGACCACATCCATTTGTATAACTTTTCTAAGAGAATCATCAATATTTTCAATATCGAAACAACCAGGTGGTGAACCCGCCATTTATTTTCTTAGCTTTTTACGTGCCTGGGCCATCTGTGGGAGAAAGGTCTGTCCTTGGTCCACTAAGGGACTCCTCTGTATCTGGACTGGTTGGAGAGTGGAGTTCTTTCTAGAATCAGGCTGGGAGTTGATGAGCAACCTGTCTGATATACCTCCTTGGCTGTTGTTCCCTACCGTCAGCCACTCCTTAGGCACCAAGACTCCCTCTGTAGCAGTTGTGGGTGGACAGCACAGAGCTTGAGCTGGCCTGGGGCTTGCTGTGACCTCTATGCCTCCTGCACACCCAGGCCCGGAAGCAGGAAAGACCTGAGTTTTGATTTTGTCAAAAACCACGGGGTGGAATATGAGAGAAATTCTCATTTATCACAAAAGAAGAGTAATACAAATGTGTAAAATTTTGGCCAGGTGTGATGGCTCATGCCTGTAATTCCCAGTACTTTGGGAGGCTGAGGCTGGTGTATCACCTGAGGTCAGGAGTTCAATGCCAGCCTGGCCAACATGGTGAAACCCTGTCTCTAGTAAAAATACAAAAATTAGCCAGGTATGGTAGTGGGTGCCTGTAATCCCAGCTACTCTGGAGGCTGAGGCAGGGAGAATCTCTTGAACCTGGGAGGTGGAGGTTGCAGTGAGCTGAGATCATACCACTGCACTTCAGCCTGGGTGACAGAGCAAGACTCTGTCTCAAAAAAAAAATAAATAAATAAAAGAAGAAGAAGAAGAAGGAAAAGAGGAAGGGAGGAGGAGAAAGGGGGGAAGGAAGGATGGGAGAGGCGGGCAGGCAGGCAGGGAAGGAGGAAGAGAGAGGTCTATTTTCTGGGAAATGTATTCTTGAGGTGCTGACAAAGAATTTTTGCTTGTCCAAACTTTAGTTATGCCTTTCAAATCTTCTGCTAGGTTTATCTGGGCACTTCCTTGTAAAATCCAGTTTTAGCAAAGAGCCCTGCTAAGTCAATTTAGCAAATAATCCCCACCCTCAATATCTGATCACCCTGGATATCTGACCAGGTTCCTCAGCCTGCACCATGCCACAGGTGATGTCTGATCACCCTGGCCTGTCTGTGGCGGGAATCCTGTTAGATGAGTTTAGCCAGAATGCCCCCACGCCCCTGATGTTTCCTCTTAGTAATTTTCATCCACTGACCCCACCACGCTCCTTGGCTTTACATTTTCACTTGCCCATGCTGTATTTGGAGTTGAGCCCAACTTCTCTTCCCAACTGCGAGAACCTGTTGCAGTGGTCCCTGTATCTATCTCAAAAGTCCTGAGTAAAGTCTGCCTTACTGTGCTTTAATAAGTGGCACTGGATAATTTTGCTTTAATAGTACAAACCCTGTCCCTAACAGCCATCCTCCATCCCAGCTATGCTTCTGCTGGTGACACTCAGCACACGAACCCCTAGCACTATCCTATCAGAATCACCACCCCTCTGTCACCCCCTACACACCACACACACACACATGCACACACACACTCCACTGCTCTGCTGCCAAACCCTCCTCTAGAAAAGGAGCCTTCCAGCTTAACCTTGTTCAATAACAAAACAGACTCCTGGTGCCACTGAGGAAAAGCATTTTTCTGTGTTTCTAGCTTTCATGCCTCAGGGTATTGATGTCTGGTTCCACCACATCGGGTGCATCTCATTTTAGGAACACCCTTCGATCAGGCTATTCCACCAAGCCCCCAACCCCCATGCCAATCCCCTCCTGCCCCAGGCCCCTGCAGATCCCAAGACCTGTATAACCTGCCTTCGATTTTCCTGGGTCACCACTTAAACAGGCCTCAGGTTGGGATCACCCAACCCCATGGCTGAATACCTGTTCCTTTAAGGTTCCCAGAACAAACAACTAAGGATGCTTGGTTCTCCTCACCCCAACCTCTACCCCACCTCCATCCCAAGGTTCTTCTGTTCCTGCCCATCCCTTGCCCAGAGCTCTCTGAGTAATTATCCCTTCTGGAGAGTCCGCCCACACAAGGCAGCACTGGACGGTTACAAAACTCCATTCTGGGTTTTTCTTTCCTCTCAAGGCCACAGCTGCTCATCTCTACTAGCAGAGTTCAGTGCCCCATCTGATTGGTAAATTCCTCCAGAGCCAGCTGGGGTTCTCCAGGGATGGGGAGTGAAGTGTGATGAGGGAAGGAGGACAGGTTGAAGAGAGACGTGGCCATGGTTGATCTCACCAGTTGCTTGCTCATTTGCTTTTTTTTGTTTTGAGACAAGGTCTTGCTGTGTCACCCAGCTGGAGTGCAGAGGCCCAGCCACAGCTCACCGTAGCCTCGAACTCTTGGGCTCAAGCCATCCTCCCTCCTCAGCCTCCTAAGTAGCTGGGACTACAAGTGTGTGCCCCCATGCCTGGATAATTTTTTAAAAATATTTTTAGACACAGGGGCTCTCTATGTCACCAAAGCTGGCCTTGAACTCCTGGACTCATGCAATTCTCCCACCTTGGCTTCCTGAGTAGCTGGGATTACAGGCGTGAGCCACCATGCCCAGCCCCATTCGCTTTTTAATGAATAGAAGCAGGACTGGCCAAGAGATGATTAGCTCCCAAGCACTAAGCCTCAGTGAGTCCAATTTCTACCTCTTTACCACCACCCCCTGGGCAGGGGCCATGATAAGAGTTTTCTACTAAACTGCTGACACCAAGAATAAATCCATGCCTGTTTCACAGGAGCACAAACCAGATTTTTCATGCTACCCAGCCTTCCCTCCCTCCACCCTGAACCTCCCCTGACCACTCCAGCCTTTGTCTCAACATCTGAATCTCCCTGGGCTCATTATCATGGAGGAGAGTGGGATTTGGGGTTTTTAAGAAAAAGCCCTGAGCACCACTTATGTCCTGAGAGATTTCCAGAGGTTGTGGGATCTGAAGTAAGATGAGAGGGCTGGGATCTGACTGGATTTATGCTTCCCCTGCCTGGTTCTCATGTCCCAGCTCTGCCTCGCTGGGAAAGGGCTGAGGCAATATGACCCTTCCCTCTGCCCCCACCCGCTCCACTTCCCTGAGCGAGAGGTGACGCAGCCCAGGGCCTCTGTGTAGCATCCTGGCGAGCCTTTGTGAGAAGAACTGGACCCCGGGCAGAAGGGGGTCAAAAGATGACCTGATAAGCATCCTCATACTCTCTCTTTTCCATCCCCAGCCTGGGAGATGGGAAGGCCCAAGTTCAGAGGGGAGGAGAGGCTCTCCTGGCAGCTTCACCTCCCCTTCTGTATTTTCCCCCACCTGTGCAGCAGAAATGGGAGAGTGACAGGTCAGGCCACCTGGCAGTCAGGACACACCAGAGCTCGACAGGCACAGAGTCAGCCCAGCCCTGTCCACGGCAGAGAGCTCCCTGACAGTTGAGCACCTGGGCAGGACTATCCCCAGGTAGGGGAGTTCACCACCTCAGAGGGCACTTGCCCTGTTGGGCAGTGTGAACTGCTGGACAGTTCCTCCTTAGAATGGAACTCAAACAGATTCTCCCCATCACGCCACTTCTCATGGGCCTCAGATCTGCATTGTGGGCACAGAAAATAGGGCTGGTTCTGATTCCTTCAAGAGTCGCATATGTGGCTTCTCTCTTCCAACTAAGCTTCTCCAGGGCCCTTGGCCAACCTTCAAGACATGGTTTCAGGCCCCTTGCCTGTCCCAGCTCCAGACCATGCATGGTCGTGCTTAGCTGTGTTGCCCATTTTCTGATCTCAGGATCTCTCCTCCAACTGTTCCCCTCCCAGGCTGTGCGCTGGGGTGGAAACCAGGAGAAATAAGACAGCGGCTGTTATTCTGGACGCTGTTACCCTCTTAGAAGTTGATTTCCTTTCCTGCCCTGTGGTCTCTGCAAATCTTGTCTGCAACTTGCCTGCAGCCTCAGAATGAGTTAGCAGAGTCATTGTTCCACTTCTCTCTCCTGGTGAGGTTATTCATGCTTCGTAGTCTCACTTGTATGCACTGCTGGGCTCAGGACCACATGGGGGTCATGGTGCTGCATACGTGGTGGGAGGCAGGGGATAGATGTGGGAGTGAGGACATGTTTGGTTGGAGAGTGCTGGGTCCCCAGGGGGCCTAGATCTACTGGCAGCTCAGGGCTTCACATTGACTGCTCTGGACCTCCTGGCTCTGTCTTTGCTGTTGAAGAGTCCGGAAACTTAACCAAAAATAGACGTGAGGGTTCTGCTGCACTGTACTGGGTGTCTAAACTATACTAGACGTGGGGCTTAGAAAAGCTCCCCTTTCCCCATAGAAAAGCTCTATGGGGTTGGATCACTCTCTACAGATTCTTCTTTTGAATCCCATTGGCTCTCCCAGTTGTTCCCGATACCCATAGCCACAGAGAAGGAGTCACAAAGTGAAGCCCTCAGCTTGTCCTTCTCTAAGCTCTCTGCAGCCTCAGTGGCCTCATCTGAACAGTGCGGATGATAGTTACCACTTCATAGGGCTGACTAGAGAACAAAATCCAGCAGTGTTCAAAGCACCTCATAGCACATCGTAGATGCTCAAGAAAGTTGGCTGGTGTTACTCACATTCTGCTGCAGCCCCTAGGCTGACCCCATCTCCAACAGTCCCCCAACTTGTTCTCTCCCTGCTCCTTGCTCCCCTTCCTCTAGGGTTTGCTGAGAGCAGAGGGAGAGGAAGGGTGGGTGGTCAGTCACCCTTGCTGGCTATGACAGGTTGCAGTCATGGTGGGAAAGGAGACAGCATCACTCTTAAGCACTCTCCTGAGATTCATGATGGACATTCCTCCAGCAATGCAGGGGCCCTCCAGCTCGAGGTGGAGAGAAGTGAGATTCTGGGGCAGGGCACCCACCCAAGTTCAAGTCCAGCAACTGTACCCATGAGCAACACCGGATATGGTGCAGGAGAGATGCAAGTCCCCACTCTGCCACTAACCATCTGCAAATCATGACACACTGCTTACCCTCCTAGGTCTTGGCTTCCTCCTGTGTTATGGGGAAACCGATCCACTCACCTCCCAGGCTGATGTGGACACTGGGAGAAGACCCTCTTCCCTTCAGGCCCTGCTTTTTTGCCTTGGACCCTCCACACACTCCCTGCTGTCATTACTGGACTTGCAGTTCCCGCCCTGTCATTTATCAAAGACATTGGCTCCTGGTTTACAGATTTCCTCCACCCCTTGCCCTCTGCAACCTCCTGGATGACATCATCAACCACGCAGATGGTGACCTGGCCATACTCTGGCCTCTCAGATCCTTGAGGTCCCATTTCCAACGACCTCACCCCTCCTCTGCTTCAGCTATCCACAGCCACGTCCTACTTGGGACTTATCACTTATAACTGCTCCCCCTCCAGACTGTCTCAAGCATCCCACGCTCAGCCAGCTCGTCTTCCAGCTTTGTGTTTCAACTGTTCCCACCAGCTCTGCTCACTCTTCTCAATTGCCGTGGTCCTCCGCTTTCTTCAGATCATCCATTCTGTCCTGTCTTGACTTCTCTAGCCACCTTACATTCCACAGTTTTTCATTCAATAGCAGTTTTTTTCGTTGTTGATGTTGTTTTGAGATAAAGTCTCACTCCATCACACAGGCTGGAGCACAGTGGCAACAATCACAGCTCACTGCAGCTTCAACCTCTTGGGCTCAAGCAATCCTCCACCTCAGCCTCCCAAGTAGCTGAGACTACAGGTGGGCACCACCATACCCCAGTTAATTTTTGTACTTTTTTGTAGAGACGAGGTCTCACTATGTTGCCCAGGCTGGTCTCAACCTCCCAGGCTCAAGCAATCCTCCTGTCTCAGCCTTCCAAAGTGCTGGGATTATAGGCATGAGCCACTGCTCCCGGTCCAATAATATTTTTGCTAAGACCTTAAATTCCTTTGTCCCTCATCTTTGATCACCCCAACCCTGGATGAAGCCAGCTATATACTTTCTCTGCATCTGTATCCAAGGAGCTGACACTGTGGTATTGGTAAGAGGAGTCAGAGAACCAGGCCAACTGGCTTCCTATAAAGTCAGGATCTCCAGCCATTAAATGTCTTCATTCCTCACAGAAATCCTCTTGGTTTCCCTGGCCAGCTTCTTCCCACTTTCCATAATGATTCCAGAGCTTCTCCATTTTTCTCATGCCTCCAAACCCCCTCCCATCCCCAACTCTCAGCAGAGGTCCTTGCTTCCCACTTGTCAGAGAAGATAACAGCCACTAGACAGGCAGTCCCTCAGCTTCCAACGCCAAGCAAATCAACCACTAACACCTGCACACGCCTTGCCTTCTTTCCTCCTGCTGCAGTGGAGGGGCTGCTTCATCCTGCTGTTTCCAGCCCTGTATACTCCTTCCCTCCCAGGAATCCTACTGTGTTAATTAACTCTTCCTCTCAACTGAGTGCTTTCTATGCATTTAGATATACTCAACTCCCTGCCATCATTAGAAAAGAGTGGCAGTGCAGCGGGATAATTAAGGAATCAGAGAGACTGAGGGGTTGAGGAGGAATTATTTAATTACTTAGGTGCACCGACCTAGTTGGATTAACATCTAAAGGACTGAGCCCCGAACAAAGAGTTAAGCTACCTTTTAAGCATTTCATCAGGGAAAGGAGGAGGAGAGGGAAGGAGGGAAGGAGGAGGAAGAAAGAGAAAAACTTCTCACCTGATCCTCATTCTCCTCCAGCTATCACCCTCTTTCCCCTTTTTTACACCTCCACTTTTCAAAATAGCTGCCTACACTACGTTGTCTTCATCTTCTTACTTTCTATCCTAGTCTGTTCAGGCTGCTATTTAAAAATGCCATAAACTGGGTAGCTTATAAACCACAGAAACGTATCTCTCACAGTTCTGAAGTCTGAGAAGTTCCAGATCAATGCATTGGCAGATTTGGTGTCTGGTGAGGGCCTTTGTCCTGGTTCATGAATGGCATCTTCTTGCTGTGGCTCACATGGCGGAAGGGGAAAAAAGAGCTCCCTTGGGCCCCTTTTATAAGGGCATCAATCCCATCAGGACTTAATCACCTCTCCAAAGGCTCATCTTCCTAATACTATTATATTGAGGGTTAGAATTTCAACCTATGAATTTTGGGGGACACAAACATTCACATCGTAGCACTTCCCATCATTCATCAACCCATCCCTGTGTGGACTCCCACCCCTCTGAATCACCAAAACAGCTCCCACTGACAGCACCAGTGGCCTGCATGTCTCCATTTTAACCCAAGTCTCACCTCACCCTGCAGCAGCAACTACTGTCGCTCACCATCTCTTCTTAAACAGTCTCTCCCTGCAACTTCAGAGACACCTGCTGCTCTCCTCCTTCCTCTGTGGCCACTCCTTTGGGGTCTCCTCTGCAGATTCCTCCTCTGCTGCTTGTCCTTAAAGCTTAGGGTCCAGGGCTTTCTTGCTGCCCACCTTCTCGCTGGCTAATTTCATTCATACCTGTCGCATTACTCACCAATTGCAAATAACACATAAACCTTTCACCCAGGTTTATTTATGCACCTGCCATTTGATATCACCCCTGGGATGTCTCAAAGGAGAGCCATACTCAACAATTCCTCAAACTCATGGTCTCTCCATGAGTTCAGAGTTGGCTAAGCATACATATTCAATTTATGTATGTTACAGGAGAAGCTACAAATATTTATGAAGGTGATCCTGACACATGCGCATTGTACAAACATGCATGTTGCATATGACCCATGTTTACCCTGAGGTGAAAATGTAACATTTAAATGCACTACAATTAGGCCCTATACATCAAAAGGTCTTTTCAGAACACAAAGGCATGCAAATGCATAATCTCTATAACCAGCTGGAACCAGTTCATGGCCAGCAGTCTTATTATCAGGACAAAATTAGTGAAATCAGTCTTTTGTTCAATCAAAGCTATAGTTATGGCTGGTGGAACTGGGGTTCAGTTAGTCAGCATCTATGTACTGGATGAGTTGCAATTGTTTTAATATTGTTTGTCTTAAGGCCAATGCTTGCTTAGCTGCTAGAGAAAAAGAGAAACCTTGTGTCATTGAGAATATAGCTCATTCTTTAAGTGTAAGGATTCATGACTTAACTCTTGCCTGGCATGGCCTTAGGTCCTGTTTATAATATGGTATTTTATTGCCACAAAATTTCAGTTATGTCAGTCTTATGACCTCTATTTTAACATTAGTGTTGATTAGTTGTTGTATCTAAACCACAAAAGGGAGAGGGTATAATCAGGTGTATTTGACTTCCCATCACATTATACCTGAAGACTAAGTTTTTTTTTGTTTTTTTTTTTTTTGAGACAGAGTCTCGCTCTGTCACCCAGGCTGGAGTGCAGTGGCGCAATCTCGGCTCACTGCAAGCTCCGCCTCCCGGGTTCACGCCATTCTCCTGCCTCAGCCTCCCTAGTAGCTGGGACTACAGGCACCCGCCACCTCGCCTGGCTAATTTTTTTTTGTACTTTTAGTAGAGACGGGGTTTCACCGTGTTAGCCAGGATGGTCTCGATCTCCTGGGGTCCCCTTAGCCAAGAGGGGGCCATTCAGTCAGCAGGGGGCTTAAGATTTTATTTTTAGTTGACATTCTCCCATTTGGCCAAGATATACCAAAGGCAGCATAAATGGCCAAACTTTTATTTTATTCCATATCCTTGCTGGGGGTGTTGTGGCTACCTGCCCCAGGTCCATCCTAACCCTCGCTAGGATCCCTGTGGCTAAGGAATTCAAAGCCAAAAGACTTGTAGTCAATTAAATGTTTTAGGCCAGATGGTAATGGAGGTGGGCAAGCATTCATCAACCCTTAAAACCTTTTAAGTAACATAAGAGCCAAAACCAAAAGCCAAATAGCAAAGGTACAAAACTGACCTTTCGATAAGTTCTATGTGTTGAGCCATCAGCTGTTTAGGCATCTGTGTACCTATATTTGGAGGATCTGAACTAATTTTACTCCTTAAAAGTAAAATTATTACATCAAAAGGTGTTTTGTGCCCACTTCTTCCATGATCGTCCTTGGGCCCAGAGGGATTGAATAGTTTTTTAAATCCTGGAGATATTAGGTACAGAGAGAAAGGTAAATCCAATTTCTATAAGCTATAAATAGCTCAAAAAGAAAAACGGTGGGCCGGGCACAGTGGCTCACACCTGTAATCCCAGCACTTTGGGAGGCTGAGGCAGGCAGATCACGAGGTCAGGAGATTGAGACCATCTTTGCTAACACGGTGGAATCCCGTCTATACTAAAAATACAAAAAATTAGCTGGGCGGGGTGGCACGTGCCTGTAGTCCCAGCTACTTGGGAGGCTGAGACAGGAGAATGGTGTGAACCCAAGAGGTGGTGCTTGCAGTGAGCTGAGATTGCGCCACTGCACTCCAGCCTGGGTGACAGAGCAAGACTCTGTCTCAATAAAAAAAAAAAGGCTTTCTTGACTCTGGAAAACAAAACATAAAGAATTAGCAACATTTCAAACTTAATTTAGGATTAGATTTTGAGGACATTTGTCAAAATGTTAAAGCCTCAAAACATTTGATCAAAACAGAACCACCGGTCTTTGTAAAATAATAATTATTCATTTCACAAAAGTGATAATCAAAAGACTTTAATAGCAATACAGAAAGTTACATGAATATAAAGCCTTAACCTTTTTAAAGCTCAGTTTTCCTAAGTAATCAAAAACCTGATAAAGATAACATAAGAATTAGGAATTATCTTGAGAAAATGTAAAATCTTTCCTTTTTTTTTTTTTGAGATAGGGTCTCGCTGTGTCATCCAGGCTGAAGTGCAGTGGCACAGTCATAGCTCACTACAGCCTTGAACTCCTGGACTCAAGTGATCCTCCCGCCTCAGCCTCCCCAGTAGCTAAGACCACAGGCACGCACCACCACACCCAGCTAATTTTTTTCAGAGGTGGGGTCTTGCTATGTTGCCCCGGCTGGTCTTGAACGAGCTTCAAGTGAGCCTCCTACCTCATCCTCCAAAAGCACTAGGATTACAGGCACGAGCTACTGTTGCCCAACCTAAAATAATTGTTTCTTAGACCAGCTACCAAAGACACAAAGAAAAATTTTCTGTAGTGTGATTGCTTCTCCTTATGGGAAGCCCATTTAGATAACCTGTAAGTCAAACCTGATGAAAACAATACTTGAATGTAATCAGACACAGAAAGACTGTTCAAGGCTATGAGTAGCTGAGTCCAAGCTCATATCACTTGTCACACAACAGCCAATAAGTCTAGAGACAAGGTGTTGTGGCAAGGAAAGCTACCTTATTCAGAGAACCAGAAAACCAAGAAGATGGTGGGCCACCATCATGAAGAACCATCTGAAGTCAGCATGAATGTTAGGCTCTTTTTTACGTTAAGGGAAGGGGAAGAAGAAGGGGATTGGTATCAAGAGGTGACTGATGACCACAGACACCTGGGTGCCAGCAAGGGTCTGAGGAGGTTGTAAAACTTCTTTTTTCTAGGTCAGGTCACAATGTTCCTATACATCTTTAACATAACATTGTTATTTGTCTGTATATTTCCTTATCTCCTTGGGGGTTAGTTTGGGGAAAGGAACTGTTACCATTTTTTCAAAAGTTGAACTGCAAGCTAAACTCCTATAATTAGCTGGTCTATGTACAGAGCTAAGCAGAAGCTTTTAACCTAAAGGATAATACCCCTGGGGGGTCAGAGGCAAAATGGAGTCAGTCATGCTAAGTCTCCCTCCACTCTCTTTCTTTTTTGAGACGGAATTTCACTCTTATTGCCCAGGCCGGAGTGCAATGGCATGATCTCAGCTCACTGCAACCTCCGCCTCCTGGGTTCAAGCAATTCTCTTGCCTCAGCCTCCTGAGTAGCTGAGATTACAGGCGTCCATCACCACACCCAGCTAATTTTTGTAGTTTAGTGGGATGGGGTTTCACCATTGTTGGTCAGGCTGGTCTGGAACTCCTGACCTCAGGTGATCTACCCACCTTGGCCTCCCAAAGTGCTGGGACAGGTGTGAGCCACCATGCCTGGCCCCTCTACTCATAATTAAACCAGGTGTTTCTTCTCCTGCCAAGAAACCAGTCATGAAGATTCACCCATCTTCTAGATGGGAAAACTGGGCTGCAGCCTGGGAGAGGCCAGTCAGGGACAAAGCCAAAGTTAATACAGAGGATGGCGCTTCCAGGGTACAGGGGTTGGGTCTGGGCTAGGAAGCTGGAAACCTAGGTTTTATGCTTGTCCCAGTTTTGATGTTGGCCCTAAGCAGTGCTGTTTCTCATCAGCCTCTGCCTGCTCCAGGGGTCACAGGGCCAAGCCAGATAGAGGGCCGCTAGCGTCACTGGACACAAGATTGCTTTCCCACAGCTCTCCTTCCTCCGGCCCCTCTGCTCCACATCCGGAAACCTGGGTACCCTTCACCCACCTAGCTTTGTCCCACAGTGAGATTTATTGCTGACTGCCCTGCCATCTGCCCCAGGGTAATAAATCAGGGCAGAGCAGAATTGCAATCACCCCATGCATGGAGTGTATAAAAGGGGAAGGGCTAAGGGAGCCACAGAACCTCAGTGGATCTCAGAGAGAGCCCCAGACTGAGGGAAGCATGGACGGATGGAGAAGAATGCCTCGCTGGGGACTGCTGCTGCTGCTCTGGGGCTCCTGCACCTTCGGTCTCCCGACAGACACCACCACCTTTAAACGGTAATTGGTAACTCAGGCAGAGAAGGGGTGGGAAGGGTGCAGGGTTCCCACCTTCCCAACACCCTGGCTTTTCCATATGCAGTGTCATTCAGTCCTTACAGTCAGCTGGACAGGGAGGTATGGACCTGTTCAGAGGGGTCGAGTGACTTGCCCAATAAATGACACTAGTAGTCAGGTCTAGAAGCTGTGTCTTTTGCTTCCTGCCCAGAGCACCATGCTAACTAAGCACTGTAGAGAACTCAGAACTGTTAGGAGATGCCCCTTGCCCTTGAGGGGCTCACAGCCTGAATATTAAGAACAGCATGGGTGGTTGGGTGCGGTGGCTCCTGCCTGTCATCCCAGCACTTTGGGAGGCCGAGGTGGATCACTTGAGGTCAGGAGTTTGAGACCAGCCTGGCCAACGTGGGGAAACCCCATCTCTAATAAAAATACAA
The DNA here is from genome assembly GCF_028878055.3 of Symphalangus syndactylus. Taxonomy (NCBI): domain Eukaryota; kingdom Metazoa; phylum Chordata; class Mammalia; order Primates; family Hylobatidae; genus Symphalangus; species Symphalangus syndactylus. The sequence continues at coordinate 18,862,490 of NC_072434.2, forward strand.
AAATTAGCCAGATGTGGTGGCAGGCACTTGTAATCCCCAGCTACTTGGGAGGCTGAGGCAGGAGAATCGTTTGAGCCTGGGAGGCGGAGGTTGCTGAGCCAAGATCGTGCCACTGCACTCCAGCCTGAGTGACAGAACAAGACTCCATCTCAAAAAAAAAAAAAAGAGGGGGGTCGGGGCATGGGTACAGTTAACTCTACCAGGGAGGCAGCGTGATACCGTGGTTAAATGCAAGGCTTATAGAGTTAGATTGCCTTCATTTAAATTTTGCCTCACTAGCAGAACAAACTAGATCTGGAATCATGGGCAAGTTATTTAACCTCTCCAAGTCTCAGTTTATCATTTTAAACAGGTATGATAATAACAGTACCTACTTGATGGGGCTGCTTTGGGGATTTAAGGAGATAATGCATAGAAAGCTGGGCACGTTGTAAGAGCCCAGCTACTGTTAGTACTACAGGATGGATTCTTACAAATATCAAAAGCAAGGCTTGGCCGGGAGCAGTGGCTCATGCCTGTAATCCCACACTTTGGGAGGCCGAGGCGGGCAGATCACCTGAGGTCGGGAGTTCAAGACCAGCCTGACCAACATGGAGAAACCCTGTCTCTACTAAAAATACAAAATTAACCAGGCATGGTGGCACATGCCTGTAATCCCAGCTACTTGGGAGGCTGAGGCAGGAGAATCGCTTGAACCTGGGAGGCGGAGAGCCGAGATGGCGCCATTGCACTCCAGCCTGGGCAACAAGAGCAAAACTCTGTCTAAAAAAAAAAGAGAAAAAAGCAAGGATTTAGGTAGCCCACAACTAGAAGGAGAAAACCCTAGCATCCTCTAGGTGACAGGCCCTGTGGGAAAAAGTGATTCATTAAGACTGTAGAAGGAAGCTGGGCACGTGGCTAATGCTTGTAATTCCAGCACTTTGAGAGGCTGAGGAGGGCAAATCGCTTGAGCTCACGAGTTCAAGACCAGCCTAGGCAACATGGCGAAACCTTGTCTCTACAAACACAAAAATTAGCTAGGTGTGGTGGTGCAAATCTGTAGTCTCAGCTACTCGGGAGGCTGAGGTGGGAGCATCACTTCAGCCTGGAAGGTGGAGGCTGCAGTGAGCAGAGACTGAGCCACTGCACTCTAGCCTGGGTGATAGAGCCAGACCTTATCTAAAAAAGAAAAAAAAAAAAAAAAAAAGACTGAAGAAGGGGAAGAAACAGCATTTGAGAAAAGGCTTCACAGAGAAGGGGGTTTTCAATCTGGGGACAGCAGATGTGACCAGCAGTCCTGAAGGTAAGAAGGCACATTTTAATAATGGTAATACTTGCTAAGCCTATAAAATGCTTAGGGTGTCACAGGATCTTTTCACATGTCTCATCTCAAGCCATGCCCCCAACAACTCAGCATTCCCACTTTGCAGATGAGGACACTGAGGCTCAGGGAGGTGATATGTAAGAGACTGAGGCTCAGGGAGGTGATATGTAAGAGGCTAAGGCTCAACACACTCTGGGCCTTTTGCTTCCAAAACTGCTTTCCCTTGCTCTGAGGCTCTCAGAGAGTAATTGCTGGGTTGTGAGCACTGGGTAAGAAGATGGGTGCTTCAAAGCAGCTGCACCCCAGGATAAAGGTAAAGGAAAGTAAAAACATCTTCCCCTGCTGTTATCCAAAAGAGAAAAAGAATGGAATTGGACAAGGGGTGGAGGGGGAATCCAGCTTTTGAAACAGAATTATAGGAATTTTGCTACCTGCTATGTGCAGAGCACCATGCGATGTACTTGGGACAGCTGAATGAATGAGCTCCAGTCTCAAGGTGAACATGTACATATACACACTCATAATTTACGTTTATTGAGCAGTGGCTGCATGGTTTCATCTGCACAGTGACTCTGAGGTAGGTACTACCATTAGGTCCATTTTTAGAGAGGGGTTAATGGAGACTTAGAAGAGGCCCAGAGAGGTTAGGTAGCTTTCTTAGAATCACACAGGTGGTAAGGGGATTCGGGCATGGCCCCTGCAACCACTGTCTTCACCACTGTACGGCACCAGTTCCACAAGGTGCACAGTGTGGGCTGTGAGACCCAAGGAAAAACAGAGCAGAGGCCCAAGGGAAGGTGAGGCCAGTGTGGGCTGGAGGCCTTGGGGCAAGCTTCCTGGAGGTGGGGGTACATGTTGGGCCTTGGAGGACTAAAGAATTAGGGGGAAAAAGAAGGGGAGAAGGAAAGGATTTTCTGAAAAGGAAATGGCAAAAAGTAAAAGTCCAAAGCATAGGCTGTTGTGAGTAAATAGTGGGAAATGTAACCTCTTTGGGGTCAAACTTCTCACCCTCCATTTTCCCATCTGTAAAGTGGGAGTAATAAAATCATCCACCTTAAGAGAGCAAATAAAATAATGATTGTGAAAATATTTTGGTAACAGTAACCTGTGATAGGAAGATAACAAATCATTTCCATTACAATACCATGCTGATAGGCGTAAAAGTCGCATTCATGTTCACGGGCAAAATGGGGGTAAGTAGAATGCATGGGACGCAAGAAGGATGTAGGAAGGAAAGGGTAGTGTAAGTAGAGGAGGACTAGCCGCCGAGAATAAAGTAGAAGAAAGAGGGAATCTCCGTGTGTATGAGAAAGTCTATTGCACAGTCAACTCGGGCTTCCATCCTGGGACCTTCCCGTGAACAGCTAGAGACATCTTCTTCTGGGCTTTGGCAGCCTTTATGTCGGGACCCAGGGGACCCTATATGGGAAATAGGGCCAGACACATGCTCTGAATCCCTGCTTCAACACTTCTGAGTCACCTTCTTCCCTGTGAGCCTTCATTTTTCTCACCTATAAAATGCATGACAGCTAGCTTGTTGGTGTGCTTTCAGTAGCGGCTCAGTAAAGTCGGTTTCCTAGGTCTCTTTAATTCTGCCTCTCAAAGGTGATGGGAAAACATCTAGACAAGAAGCCAAGGGACTGGGACACATCTCTCCAAGGACGAGGTGCATGGCGCTCTGAAGATGCTGGTATCTCTCTAGGCCCAACCCAGCTCAGGCGGTCCACTCCACCACAGCCCTGGCTGGGTGCCTGTCCCCTGGTATCCTGGAGACCTCGCAGCTGCTGTGGGCATCTGCTGCCACCTAGCGGCCTCCCATGGCACTGTCTCCCCGCCAGCCCCTAGTTTTGACGGGGGCACTAGCTGGCATTAATCTCTTCAGAGGGAATGTCTGTGCCTGTTTCCTGTCTGTCCTCCCACCAGCTGGAGTTCCTTAAAGGCAGTCATGATCATTATCTTTCTAGCTCCAGCTTTCCAGCACAGTGAGGCACAATGTAGTTGTTCAGCAGGTGATTACGGAATAAATGAATGAACGGACCAAGAAACAGCCTTATCTAATCAAAATTAGGCAACAGAAGGAAGTCACTTCAGGGTTATTTAATCCCGGGGCAGCTGACTCCTCTAAATTGACTCTTGATAAGAAGTAACTCATAAATGCTCCAGAGGCTCTCAGGGGCAGAGGTGATTTCCAGGTGGCTGGGCTAACGTTAAAGGTGGTTGTACTAAAAGCAGGCGTTTGGCCTCAGGGACTCTACCACTGTGGTGGAGGTACAGCACTTTTCTATTTTTGCTTCCTCCACCCTGGGCCAGGATCTTCCTCAAGAGAATGCCCTCAATCCGAGAAAGCCTGAAGGAACGAGGTGTGGACCTGGCCAGGCTTGGTCCCGAGTGGAGCCAGCCCATGAAGAGGCTGAACCTTGGCAACACCACCTGCTCCGTGATCCTCACCAACTACATGGACGTGAGTGCCTGGCTCAGCCCCTCGCCCCCTCCCTCTCTCCTTTCCCTCATGGACCCAGGGCTTTCTTTGCCGCAAGACTCACCCTTTCCATGCTGTGTTTGACGAAGGCGCTGAGGAGCACATGATCACCCTAGAAAATTCCCATTTTCCAGCTGGAAAGCCTGAGCACGGAAGACAGGAAGCCACCCAGGGGCCATTCAGGGGCAGAGTTAGGTTTGAAACTCAGCCCAGGCCTCAAGCCAGGTGTCACAGGTGGGTGGGAAGGGGTGTGTGACTCAGGTGGGGGTTTCTGTGACCTGGCCCAGCACAGCCTGACGGCTTCCTGCCCCAGTGGATCCTCAAGGGTCAAGTTTGCTTCCTGCTTCATTCTCAATGTTTTGATTTTGCCCTCTTGTCTTACTGAGGCTCCCACTTTCTGGGATGCCATGGGGCGATGCTAAGCCTCCTACCAGTTCCTGCAGGAAAATGGAAACACCGAGAGGCTATAGGACCACACTGAGAGCCAAGAGTGAAGCCAAGCAAGACCCCAAGACCCAAGGTCCCCTGAGCCCCTCCAGCCCTCTCTTTTTACCCCCACAGACCCAGTACTATGGCGAGATTGGCATCGGCACCCCACCCCAGACCTTCAAAGTCGTCTTTGACACTGGTTCGTCCAACGTTTGGGTGCCCTCCTCCAAGTGCAGCCGTCTCTACACTGCCTGTGGTGAGACCTAAGACCCACAGTGCCTCTCCCCCATCCCCCTGCCCTACTGTTCATGAGCAACCCTGCCCACCACCCAGCTCCCATCCCTCTTGCCACCAACGGAGTGGCTTCCTCTCCGCCTCTGTGCCCACTGACACTTAGGGGAGAGAGGAAGATGTCTCCCATTTTTCTGATATAGCCACCAAGGTTTAAAAAAAAAAAGGTCCAAGAACCCCTGAGCACCCAGAAGTCCACTTCCCAGTCTTCCCGAGATTGAGACAGGACTGAATTCTCAAACCCATCCCAGGCACTCGGAACTCTTCCGTCCCTAGTCTTAATCAACAGCCTCTTTCTAGGCACTTACGCTGTGCCTGGCATCTTTTCCGGTGTTATCAGCGTTAGTGATTACTTTAAATTCCTTCATTTAGGACAAAATTCTCGAGGTATGGGCACATTAGGAGGGCCCAAGAAACCCAGTCCTTAATTGATGAAGCACATATTCCAAGCCCCCTGACCCTAGGGCCACTCATCCCTGCACCTAAGCTAACCAGCCATACCCACAATGCACCCTGCCTCTGAGTCCCCCTGTCTGGGCCACTCTTGGACAAACCTGAGCCTCTGTCCCCCTGCCAGTGTATCACAAGCTCTTTGATGCTTCGGATTCCTCCAGCTACAAGCACAATGGAACGGAACTCACCCTCCACTATTCAACAGGGACAGTCAGTGGCTTTCTCAGCCAGGACATCATCACTGTAAGTTGGGCCGCCCTAGGTCATCTGCCCCTGACCTCTTCTGTCCCCAGGCCTCTCCTGACCCTCCAGGGCCCACACCTGCGGGGAGGCACACTGCAGCCCACTTGGAGCCTGGGGAGCTGAGGAACACCCTACTCTGCCACATCTGGCTGTTGCTACAAAGCAGCAGTACCTATGGGGGAGCAAGCCTGGGCTACAGGCTCACCGTTGGGTGGTTTATGGATGTTTTTGCATCTAACTTGCATGTAGGGCTTGTCCTGAGCCCCATGGCTGCAGTCAAGTAACTTGTCCAAGTTCACCAGCTCTGACTGGGCTACACCCTAGACTGAAATCCAGGGTCAGGGTCAGGCTGAGTTTTAGGGTCAGGCCCAGGTTTTAAGGTCACAGTTGAGGTTGACTCTGGGATTCAGGTCAAGGCCTGCTTTTCTTTTTCATGTGGCCCATGTCTGACCCTTTCCTCATCCTGGAGTTTCTCAGGCCCTGCTCCATCAGAATTAGGGGAGGGGCACACATGGCACCTGAGAGGAAATCAGGGGGATTCCTGCCTCCCTTCCTTTTTCTGTGAACTCAGATATAAAGGAGGGAGAAGGGCAAGCTTGGCTGTGTTGAAGAAACCCTTCGTCCATGATAAGGGTGGGGGCCAAGACCCAGTCCTGCCGGGCATGAAAGCCGGGCCACTGGGGAGGGGGAGGAGTTCTTGGCAGCTTTTCTTTTGCTGCTTGGCAGGACCACCCTCTCAGCTTCTGCTGTCCGATCCCTGGTCAACTCCAGCTCTCTCTGAGCTCCGCAGCAGAGATGTGTATTGGCACAGAGTGTGTGGGTGCAGGGTTGAGAAAATACTCTTACCCTGATTTTTGTACCCCGGGGCATGTGTGCCCCTGGGATCCCTAGTGTGGAAGCCCAGACCAGACTCCAACCAAGGAGGGGGCAGTGGGCTTGGTCTCCTCTGGTCCTTCCTCCCACAGGTGGGTGGAATCACGGTGACACAGATGTTTGGAGAGGTCACGGAGATGCCTGCCTTACCCTTCATGCTCGCCGAGTTTGATGGGGTTGTGGGCATGGGCTTCATTGAACAGGCCATTGGCAGGGTCACCCCTATCTTCGACAACATCATCTCCCAAGGGGTGCTAAAAGAGGACGTCTTCTCTTTCTACTACAACAGGTGGGGACTGGGACTCCAGGGGCTGAGGTGGGGGGAGAGGAGGGGAGAAGTGCTGGGAAGTGGAAGGAGAGTCTGGGCCAGAATTGTAAAGTGTTTGTAATTAGGTGACAGCCAATCAATATCTAGAGCTGTACTAGCCAATATGGAAGGCACTATTGAAATTTAAATTAATTAAATACAATTAAGCATCAATTAAGCATTCAACTGGTGGCTCTTAGTTGCACTATCCACATGTCAAATGCCTGGCAGCCACGGTGGCTAGTAACTACGGTCTTACGACAGTGTGGATAGAGAACATTCCCAGCATGGCAGGACGTTCTAACAGACAGTGCCACTCTGGAGCAAGAGGAGATGCAAGGTGGGCGTGATGGGAAATAAGGGATTACTGTGACCTGTAGCCCTGCCTGTTAGGGCCATGGCTCCTCCCACACAGAGACAGCCAACTTCAGTCATCCATTAGATCCTTCATTCATTTGTTTGCTCACTCATCAGTTCAGTAAATGCTATGTGCCAAGCACTGTGGTAGGCTCTGGGGGTGCAGCAGTGAACACAGTGAACAAGGCAGAATCCGTACTCCCCTACCCACATAGAGCTTACAGGCTAATAGGGAAGACAAGACATATTCCAACATAAACAGTGTCACAGGCAGGCAGCAAGTGTGGTGCTGAAAACCATGGATGCTTTTCAATTCTAGGCTGAGTTTATATGCAGCTCAGCCAGCCTTGGGGAAGCTCTTGAGCAGGGTTGGGCTCTACTCCAAACTGCTGGGCTTAGAAAGATGGCATGAGTTGGAGACGAGAGAGCTAGAGGCAAAAGGGGCTGGGTGCAGTTGCTCATGCCTGTAATCCCAGCACTTTGGGAGGCCAAAGCGAGAGGATCGCTTGAGCCCAGGAGTTAAGGCTTCAGTGAGCAGTGATTGTGCCACTGCACTCCACCTAAGGCAACAGAGTGAGATACAGTCTCAAAAAAAAAAAAAAAAAAAAAAAAAGGTCACAAGGGTAAGAACATGAGGCCAGTGGCAAAAAGAATAGAGGAGAGGATCAGAGTTCATAGAAATCTCACAGTAAAATGGAGAGGAGTCTCCGGTTTGGTGATAGAAAGGGAGGCCTTGAGAAAAGGCCAATTGGCGGCTCTGCAGTCAGGGGTGGTCTTTAGAAGAGCTGTTTTAGAGGAGGTGGGGGCAAGGCCAGATGGCAAGAAGTTAAGAGGTGGACGATGTGGGTGTCAGGAAGTGGAGGTCATGAGATGTAGGCTGCCCTAGGACATTCAACAGGGAAGGGAATGGGGTGTGGGGTGGGGGGTGAGATTCAGAAGCAGGAGAGGAAGGGTGGGTGTTTTTAAATGCTAGAGGAAGCTCGAGTGATGCCTGTAGGTGGAGGAAGAAGCCAATGGAAAGAAAGAGATTAAAAATATGGAAAGAAGAGGAGTTAAATGGGGGCACTGGAGTTTGGAGGCAATAAAAGAGATGAGGTTCCAGCAGACAGGAAGAAGCCAGGCTTTGCAGAGGAGAGGGCTGGCCTCTTCTTTTATCTTGGGATGGGAAGGAGGGAACATCCAGAGAGATCCTGAAGTGTTGAGAGAGAGGCAGGAGGGAATTTGTGCTAGCATATACACATATATTCTGAATTTATAAAAACACAAGTAGTTTGCAGTTGCACAAAATAACATATGCACACCTACACACCCGTGCGCACATGTGCATGTGTGAATTCTAGTATGAATTCTGGAAAAACACATCACACACACATGCATGCCCTGGAGACTAGGCCTACAGTAGTCCCTGAGCCAAGTGCAGTGAGGAGGAAAGGAAGGTGAGGGACATCAGCTCCAGACGGGGCACCAGGAGCCTGGCTCCAGTCCCCGACTTGTTCACTCACGGACTGGGTAACTTCAGGCAAGTGACTTTGCCTCTTGGTGACTCCATTGCCTGAAGGGCAAAGACAGTACATAACACCCACCCTGCCAAACAGCAGGGCTGATGAGGCTGGCATGAAATGAAGCTTCCTTTCTGCTGTCTCTCTTTCTCTGCAGAGATTCCGAGTAAGGAGAAAAAAACCCCACATGGCTGTGACCTTCCACTGCTCCCTGAGCACCTGACCTAGAATTATACACGCCACCGGCCCAAAACTCACATCAGCAAGCCCAGCCTCCGCTAGATGCCGAAGTTCTCTGTCTCTCCTTCCTGCTCTCTCCATGCCCCCTGCCCACCCCATACCCAACAGCCTCCCCAGAGTCCCCTCCCATGCACCTGCTCAATCAGCAGCAACCCAAGAGTGAGGGGTGTCCATTTGTGTCTTGCTCACATCCACTCACTATCCTTGTACCTGCTCCTTTTCTGTGACCTCTCTGGGGATGCTTTTTGGGGAACAGCTGGACTACCCTGGAAGAACCTCTGGTTGGTCTTGGGGAGGGGAAGAAAGGCAGAGAAGCAGTATGTTCTGCATGCTTCCCAACGACAGCTCCGAGCCTGGCTGTCTGTCCCACATTCCTCTGCCCTAGAGCCCTCTGTCCTGCCCTGCCCCGCACCCTTGTGCAACCTTCCCGATTACCTGAGTTGCTGGGTCCTGGAGGTCACGGGTTTCCAAGAGCTTCTGATCTTTCCTCTAGGAATTCCCAATCGCTGGGAGGACAGATTGTGCTGGGAGGCAGCGACCCCCAGCATTACGAAGGGAATTTCCACTATATCAACCTCATCAAGACTGGTGTCTGGCAGATTCAAATGAAGGGGTCAGAAATCCTCAACCCTCCCCGGGCTCCAAAAAGTGCTGCTGTCACTGGGGTTGGGGAGGATGGGGAAAGACAGCATTACCATCCTGCCCTCTTTCCAAATGCAGCCACTTCTTAAGCACAGCCCCCATTTGCTCTCTGCCTGCTCTGTCCAGGCTGGGGAACAGAAAAGGAAGGGGCCTGGGGAGAAGCAGTGGAGGGCGACAGTACCTTCCCTCCTCTACTCACTGCCTCAACAGGCCACCAGCGTGGCCTCCACCCACCCACCCACCCACACTCAGGAAGGACATGCAGCCTGGAGGTGCCCCATCAGCCTTCTGTCTGTCTGTCTGTCTGTCTGACTGACTGTGGCCTCCCCCAGGGTGTCTGTGGGGTCATCCACCTTGCTCTGTGAAGATGGCTGCCTGGCATTGGTGGACACCGGTGCATCCTACATCTCAGGTTCTACCAGCTCCATAGAGAAGCTCATGGAGGCCTTGGGAGCCAAGAAGAGGCTGTTTGATGTAAGAAGCCAAAGAGGGAAGGTGGTGTGGGTGGGGGGAGCGCCACCTGGTATCGGCTCACAAATCCCCCAGGCAAATGAGGCCATCTCAGGCCTTCGCTTGTTCACCTCGCACTCTCCACACATGTGGCTGGTCAGCCATGGAGCAGGGCACTGTGCCTAGCCCTCTCCAGCAGAGAGGCCAGGCCACCAGCGCAGGACTCCTTGTCTGCTGAGATGTCTTCCATACTCAAGGAAGCTCCCTTTGCCCCCCACCCCAGTATGTCGTGAAGTGTAACGAGGGCCCTACCCTCCCCGACATCTCTTTCCACCTGGGAGGCAAAGAATACACGCTCACCAGCGCGGACTATGTATTTCAGGTGAGGTTCGAATCGGCCCCCTCGGTGGCAGGGAGAAAAGCTGGACAGAGACCCTCAAAGGGGGACAGATTACAATGCACAGATTATGTTAGAACCGTAGTTCTCAAACTTGGCTGTGCATGTCACTTGGAGAGCTTCGAAAAATCCTGGTACCTGGGCCACATCCCATACCTATTAAATCAGAACCTCTAGAAGTGGCACCTGGGGCTCAGTTTCCCCAGATGATTCCAATGTGTGGCCATGTTTGGGCATCACTGTGCCTGTTCCTTCATTTCCATTTTCTCATCAAATACTCCCAATAATCCTATGCTCCTATGTTCTTATCCTGTCTTCATAATCAATAGGCTTAGAGAAGTTGAATAACTTGTCTAGGATCAGAAGCTAAGGGAAACTGTAAGCTCCTGAAGGAAGCACAGTGCCTGATGCATTGTTTGCCTGGGATCTAGCATAGGGGCTAAACACAGGAGTGGTGCAGTCCACGATGGGGCAAAATGGCCAAGATGTGAGGGAGGCCCAGGGTGGCTAGGGGAGAGATGGGGGCGAGAGGGGGAATGTTGCTGAAGACAGTTGCTGGGGTCAGGCAAGGTGAAAGGAGAATGCTCATGTGCTGGGTATGGAGAAACTCTCCCCCTTCCTGCCAGGAATCCTACAGTAGTAAAAAGCTGTGCACACTGGCCATCCACGCCATGGATATCCCGCCACCCACTGGACCCACCTGGGCCCTGGGCGCCACCTTCATCCGAAAGTTCTACACAGAGTTTGATCGGCGTAACAACCGCATTGGCTTCGCCTTGGCCCGCTGAGGCCCTCTGCCACCCAGGCAGGCCCTGCCTTCACACCTGACCCAGAGCTGGAACACTTTCTGAGATGCCCCTCTGCCTGGGCTTATGCCCTCACATGGAGACACTGGATGTGGAGCTCTGGCTGGATGCGTGCCCTGACCCCTGCACCAGCCCCTCCCTGCTTTGAGGACAAACAGAATAAAGACTTCATGTTCACAGCCTGTTGTATCTGGGTTCACTAGGGTTTAGAATGGAGGGAGGGGCTGCGTGATCATGTGTGGACAGGAATGTGACACGGACAAGCTACACATTCGCCTCGCGCACAGGTTCTTACGTGCAGGGATGATGCCCTCCATCTGCCATCAACAGGACTCAGGTGGAGCTGTTTACACAACCTCGGGTGGGAAGTCTGAAGAGAGCTGGAACCAAGCTCCCTATAGTCCCTTAGGGACCAAGGCTAATGCTATGGCAGTAGACTGTGGGTCAGAAAGTTCTCCCAGCTCACAGAAGCCAGCTCTGAGTTCAGACTCTGCTCTGCTGAGCTAGTCAGCCCTGTCTGTTGTCCGGTTGCAAAACTCCCCTCAGCTCTCCTTATCCACTGCAGATGCCCCCGCCCTGCCCCATGCAGCCATTTACACAGGCATTCTAAGGCACTACCACCTAAAATCATAGAACACCAGAGATCCAGGCAATACTTCCACTTTACAGGTGGGGAAACTGAGGCCCAGAGAATGGAAGGCCTTGCCCAAGATTACTCGGTCAAAAATCAAGTAGTGAAGAATATTGAAAAATAGTGAAGAATCAAGACTGGAACCCAGCCCGTCTGACTTGGGTCCTGGGGGTTTCCACCTGATCATAAGCAGTTGGTACTGTCATAAGTACAGTGCTTCACGCACGCTGGTGCAGGGCCACGTGTACAAGCACACAGGTGCACACACACACTGCTGTCCTCCATCCCATCCACCCGGGACTCGTCAGGCTGAAGTCTCTTCTCCCACTCTCACTCCTTGGGCTGTCTTCAGGGCACCTGTAACTTGGGGAATGAGAAATTAGCATCCACCTGGAGCCACTGAAGCCATCCCTCTTCACCATGGTTGCTCACCTCTCTTTTGACAGAAAGTCGTGAGGCACTGAATGGCCCAACCAGGCCCTCAGTACCTCTGGGAGCCATCTGCAAGAGTCCCTGTGCAGCACCAAGAGCCAGAGCCTGGGCTTCAGGACGCTGGACTCCCACTGATTCTCCATGTTCCCTTGTCCTGCATAGCTGTACTTCCTCACTGCAAAGGAAGTGTTGGAGGCCAGTGTCTTTTCCAGCTCCATCCTGGAGCTCCAGGACCTTAGGAGGGCAGGCACAACCCCCCATTATCTCCTTCACTGTCCAATATGGTAAGCACATGTGGCTATTTACACTAAAATTAAAATTAATTAAAATTGAATAAAATTGGCCGGGCGCGGTGGCTCACGCCTGTAATCCCAGCACTTTGGGAGGCCAAGGAGGGTGGATCACCTGAGGTCAGGAGTTCAAGACCAGCCTGACCAACATGAAGAAACCCCCTTCTCTACTAAAAATGAAAATACAAAATTAGCTGGGCGTGGTGGCACATGCCTGTAATCCCAGCTACTCAGGAGGCTGAGGCAGGAGAATCGCTTGAACCCAGGAGGCGGAGGTTGTGGTGAGCAGAGATCGCACCATTGCACTCCAGCAGCCTGGGCAACATGAGCGAAATTCTGTCTCAAAAAAAATTTTTTTTTTAAGTAAAATCAACGTGGCTAATGGTCACTGCATTGGACAGCAGATATCGAACATTTCAATCACTGAAGAAGTTCTGCTAGGCAGAGCTGGATTCTGGACAGCAGTAAGCATAGGAGTCTCACGGTTGAGAGGTTCCGGGATAGGCCAAAGGGGTAACTGGGAAAATAGGAAAGGGCCCCTTCACTGAAGGCGCTTTTCTGGGTGGGGCAGTGAGAGATAGTGACTAGTGAGATCCCTGAGGCCTCACTACAACAAATAGGGCTGGCAGCCAACAGAGCCCTGCTCAGGAGGTGGCAGAGAATGACCAAAGGAGAATCTGGCTAGTAGACGGACTTGCCCCCTGAGCTGGCCTGGCCTCTCTCCATGTCTCCTCCGCACAGCAACCTGCCCCGGGACACCTTGTCACCCCTTCCCCTTCCTTCCCACCCCCAGCCATCACCACGCCTTGCTTTGGCCCTTAGCTGCGCCAGGCCTTTAGCTCTCCTCCCCAGGACGGGCGAGGGTCTGTCCACTTCACACCCCGAATGCCCAGCAAAGCACTGGACTCGGGTACATCGCTTGCCTACTACCTGGCTCCATTCACACGCTCAGGATGGGAGGGAGGCTTTAACTCAGTCTTGCCCCAAGTCCTGCCCAGGATGTGCCCAAACACTCCAAAGACCTGGCTGTTCAGTGGCCTGCCAGGGGACAGCGCAGTCTGCTGGACTGGCACACTCTCACCCCAACGCTATCACCCAATGTCCCCTCTTCATGCAGTGTGTTTCTGTCGGGGATGGGAGGTTGCCTGGGTAGGGGGTGCTCTCTGCAGGGACGGACCTTTGAGATGCAGCAGGGGCCGCCCCTGCAGAGCCATTTCTCGGGGTCCGGGGACTGGGGGCAGGAAGCAGGGGCACAGGGGGGCGAGCCCAAGCTGACGTCGTGGGAGCAGCGGATCTCTCTATTCCAGGATGAGGTGGGGGCGCAGGACGAGCCCTCCCCCGCCTCCGCCCCAGGCTACCGGGAGAGAGCTGGAGTCTCGCGGCCTCGGAGGCCGGGAAGCCAGCCCCGGCGGGGACCCGGGCGGGGCGGAGCCAGCGGAGGCCCCACCCCCGGCGTCACCGGCCCCCAGGGGGGCGTCGCCCCCACCCCGCCCTCCAGGTAGCGGCGGCCGCAGCTGCCGGCGGTTGCTGGCTGAGCTCCCCAGCGGCCCGCGGGCCGGGGCGGGGGCGGGCCGGGGGCGTTCCCGCGGGCCGCCGCCAGTGATGTCACAAACGCGGCGGGCCGCGGCGCTCCGGGGTCGGCGGTGGGCGGCGGGCCGCGAGCCGGCGATCGAAGCGGGCAGCTCGCGCCTGAGTCATGGACTTCCCCTGGCCCCTCCTCTACCACTCCCACTCCCTCGCCGGGCCCCCCCGCCGGGGCTAGCGTCTGCCGCGGCTCCGAGGGGGTGGGGCTGCTGGGAATGGCTGTGCCCCCTTCGGCCCCTCCGCCGCGCGCGTCCTTTCACCTGAGTAGGCACACGCCTTGCCCGCAGTGCTCATGGGGCATGGAGGAGAAGGCGGCGGCCAGCGCAGGCTGCCGGGAGCCGCCGGGCCCCCCGAGGGCCGCCGCCGTCGCGTACTTCGGCATTTCCGTGGACCCGGACGACATCCTTCCCGGGGCCCTGCGCCTCATCCAGGAGCTGCGGCCGCATTGGAAACCCGAGCAAGTTCGGACCAAGGTAGCGGAGTGGGCGCGGGGCCGAGGATGGGGTCCTGCCAGGGCTGCCAGGGGGATGCGGGGACGCCGTCCTCGCATCCTTCCGGGTGTCGGTCCCAAGGGTGCGCGGCTGCTGCGCAAGAAAGGTTTGGAACGTGGTTTGTGTACGGATTGATTTCGTCCCTACCAAAACTAGGCTCACACCTCCCTCGGCCCTGCACACGCCCCCCTCCTCCCGGGGCTCTTAGGCACGCCGCATGGCCACCTGCCCACTGTCGGCATGCTGCGTGTGCGGGCCGCACCCCCTGTCGCTGTGTGCTGGTGCCCCTCGCTGACCAGAAGCGCGTACCCAGCCAGCTCTGAAACCTGAGGAGGCGGGAACTTTTAAGAGACCCCCCCCCACCGACCCGCAGCCATACATGCATACATTGCTGCTCCTTTTCCACCCCATGGTGGGAGCAATCCTCCATGCTCTGAGCTGCCCCTATGGGTCCCAGGAGCCACCCTGTGGAATTCCAGCTAGCACTCAGCTCCTCACCATCGCTGCAGGCTCGGGCTCAGCACCCCCACACAGGCCATCTTCCCCAGCCCCTGCTGGACACAGGTCCCAGGACACACCTGTGGGCAGAGCCACTCACTGAGCCTTAGGCTAACTCCCCAGCTGACTACCTCCAGCCCTGCTGTGGGCTGCCTGTGGAGGAAGGTGCCGAGTGGGGCGCTTGTAGCTCGTGCTGGAATGGTAGTGGCTCCATGCAGACAGGCATTCTGGGGTGGGGTGGGGGCAAAGTTGTGGGGAGGTTCTAAACCAAGGGTGGAGGCTGACAGAACCCGCCCTGGGGATGGAGTAGCGTTTTCAAAATAAAAGGCCCAGTTTGGTATAAGACTGTCAAGGCATCAGGCAGGCCTGAGGTTAATTCCAGCACTGATCTAACGTGCTATCTGCCAGTCCCTCCCCTCTCCTGCCTCAGTTTCCCTACCTAGAATTGGTTCAGATGACCTCTAAGGCCCTCCCAACTCTGTCACATTGTGCCCCATAAATTCCATGGTTCTTTTCTCCTTATCACCCTGCTGCCCAGAGAACCTTGCTCGCAGCCCGGTTGACTCCTGTCTCTTCCGGTATGGACCTCTGGCCACTAAAGTCCTGGGATGGGTGCCAACCTCAGTACCCTCCTTGTACCTCTGCCACTGGATGGGGCAAGGGGTAGAGCAGAGCCCTCTGCCCGGCACAAGGTGAGAGGCAGCTGGTCAGGACATAGTGTTCTGGGCAACTCCCAGCCCTCCCCTGCCACAGTCTGGTCCATGCTGTTTCTTTCTGTACTGGGATGGAGGGTAAGGAGCGGGAGGAGGCGTCTACCTCCCAAGTAGTGTGGAAATTTCTCCACTGCCAAATCCCATTCACTAGAGGCAGACCCAGGAGTGTGTGGGAGCTGAACCCAAGCTACCATTTTTTTCTTGAACTCTATAGAGACTGGAGACCCCCAAGGTTGGGGACAGAGTGGAGCATGAGTGACTGGGCTAAAGCACTGGGGGCTTGGGGTGGTTGTGCTCAGCATTCAAATGAGCACCTCCTGCTGGAGCTACAGAGCCCAGGAGAGAGACCAGAGAGATCCTGCCCCACCCACCCACCCACGCACTGTCCTCTCCCCATGCTAGCGCTTCACGGATGGCATCACCAACAAGCTGGTGGCCTGCTACGTGGAGGAGGACATGCAGGACTGCGTGCTGGTCCGGGTGTATGGGGAGCGGACGGAGCTGCTGGTGGACCGGGAGAATGAGGTCAGAAACTTCCAGCTGCTGCGAGCACACAGCTGTGCCCCCAAACTCTACTGCACCTTCCAGAATGGGCTGTGTTATGAGTACATGCAGGGTGTGGCCCTGGGGCCTGAGCACATCCGTGAGCCCCGGCTTTTCAGGTGAGGAGGGTGCCAGGGCCTCTGTCTCTACTATTCTTCAGGCCTTGGGCTTGGAAATCCTTGGCATGTGGGGTCCGTGGTGGAGAGTTGTAAGGTCTGTAAGTTCCCTGAAATTGCATGAAAAATGCATGTTTATATGCATTGCTCTGCAGAGAGGGGCTATCGCTTTCTATAGATTTTAAGTGGTGCCTGCTAGAAGGATGAGTTCTGGGGGAGGAAAGGAAGAATTGTGATGAACATGGGAGCAGAGGACCTGGTTCCCTAAGTGCAGCAGAAATCTGCTTCCTGGCATCATGCCTCAAACCTCTGCCCACTCCAAGTCTGACCTGGAAACATCTCAGAGCCTTAGAAATGAAATCTGAGCCAGATCCCCAGGGCACTCAGGGTTTTCTACCTCTGTCTCTGTTTGTCAAGGAAAATGGGCCCTATCCAGGGTAAGCATGGTTTTACCAGCCCAGGGAGATGCTATCTCTTCTGCCAGTCTGAGCTCCTTCCCGGCTCCCTGACAAAGTGGGAACCCGGGTTTGGGGAACTGTCAAGGCCTCCTTTCAAAGGCTCACAGGAACCTGTGGCTCCTGGGGAGCCCCTCCCAGTAAATGCTTGGATGTGTAGGGCCCAGGAACTGGACTTTTCCTTCAAGCCCTGGGAATGCTGTGGAGCCTGGAAAGGGGGAGGACCAAAGAAGGACCCCTAGCATCTCCCTCTCCTCTGTGCCAGAACAAGGATGGCAAGCAGTGTCCTCCTTCCTCTCTCCAATGTCATGACCCACATGGAGGGCACTCAGACTTGAGTGAGGCCCAAGGCAGGCTGAGGTTCACTCCTGACACTGGGACAGTGGCACGGGGGTCTGCCTAGGAGACTTGGCATCTGCCCAGGCTAATCCAAGGGGAAGGAGGCCTTGCATACCGAGGGGAAACAAGCCCACCTGGGGGTAGAGCAAGAAGCTTCTTTGCTTCTTCACCTGCCACCCACTTAACCCCAAATGCACCTGGCTCTGTTTGTGCATGCCTTCTGCAGGGACTTAGAAGAAGAGGATCTGAGAGCTCTTCCACCCCCATGCTCATAAGCGGCTGGTCAGGCGGGATATTTGAGTTGTGTATTGTAGCAGTGTGTGTGTGTGTGTGTGTGTGTGTGTGTGTGTGTGTGTATGTATGTCTTGAGGGTGTGAGAGGCATACAGACCTATGCACGGGTGTTTGCAGGCTCCAGCTGAACAGTCCCAAAAGGACCCAGACTGGAGATGTGAAGTCAGAGCAGGGTGCAAGGGACCCTGTCCTGACTTCTGCCACTGCACTCCCCCCAGCTCTCCCTCAGTCTGGTGCATATAAGCTCAGATATTGTCAGGTCGTCACCACTCCCAGGATCCCTCCATCTCTGTGTATCTGATGCTGTCACTCATCCTCTCACGCAATTACCATTGTCAAGAAGATTGAAGGTGGATTTAGGTTTCATAAGAAGAAGAACGTGACATCTGGGGGAGAGCCCGAAATTGGGATAGGTGTAGGAGGTAGGCCCTTCCTTGATGATTTTCCCAGGATAGACCATCATCCCTCTGGGTGAAGGTGAATGTCTATGGGGAAGGCCTCCAGGAGCCACCCTCTACATTTTCGCTTGAACCCCACCCCCAACCTCGGCCTGCTGAGGCTTTGCAGCATGAAAATGCTGAGTGTTGAGGTTACTTTCATTGCTATTCCAGACAACAGCCCTATTGATATTCAAGAAAACGCTCTGTTCATGCTCTGTTCAGAATCTTCCTTTGGGAAGGGAAGGCCTGAGTCTCAGGTCTGTTTCCCTGCCTTGCCCAAACCCTGGTGGGTTCCCTTCTGCCCCAGGGCCTCTCGCCTCTGAAAGAAAGCACAGCCTTCCTCTCTCACCCATGAGGTTGCTGCCACGCCCCTTGTCTCCTCCACCCTTTAGGAGGTGGGAGCCTTGGGGGCTTCCAGAGGAACCCCAAAACTGCTCTGTTATCCCAGTAGGGTATGGCCTGCCTCTTCCTAGGGCCTGGCAAGAGAGAGGATGTCCCTTGAACAGCTTGGTAACAAGGTTTCAAACAGCCAATGCCTTTGTTGTCTTTCCCAGTGATTGTTGTTCGAGCAACAGGCAGAGGCTGTGTGTTGGAAGGAAGCTGAATGGTGGAGTCTTAGCAGACGGTTGGGGGGTGGGACAGCAGAAGGGAAGACTGGAAGAGGACTGGGAGGGCCCAGCTGGGACACAGGGCCTCGGGCGATGGGGTGTTTATCAAGGCCCTCCTTCTCTGACCGATCAGTCTTCGATTCACCCCCACCTTCTCCCAGCAACCTTCCCTACCACCCACTCCTCTCCTGAGACCTTGGATAATGTCCACAGGAGAACTTGAAAAGAGAACGCTGGCTTGTTTTGCGTCCTTGGCACCCAGCCGCCAGCATCAACTCCCTATAGCAGAGGAAGGGGCTGCCCTGGGCCAACGTTTTTCCCTCCCCACCTTGGCCAGACTGATAAGAGGCGGGTATTTCTTCCCTGCCTGGCATCACCACCCCCTGATCTCTTGGTGCAAAGTGACCTATGTTCATGTCCCCTGAGAGGATGGGTCAGAGTCTGGAGAGAGGAGGGCCAGCCCCGCCCCCATCCCCAGGTGCCCCTCTGTTCTCAGGAGTTGCTATGGGTACACCGGGGTAGGACGAGGCCACTGACCTGTGACCAACAGCCCCACTGCTCTCCCCTTCTGCTCCCTGAGGCAGCCCCAGCCTGGCACTGGAAAGGGAGCAGCCAGGCTAAGGTCTTAATTCATTTTCCTCTCTTCTGCTGAGACCTTCCTTCTGCAGGACCTGTGCTCCTAAGGGGCTTGCAATCATCCCATCCTTGGCCCTCTGGCTAGTGCCCTGGTGGGCCTGGAGGGCCCCTATCTGGCCAGGAGGGAATGAATGGGGAAGGCAATGTCCCAGCACTGATGCTCTGCTCTTCCTGTTCCCTGCTGTAGGTTAATCGCCTTAGAAATGGCAAAGATTCATACTATCCACGCCAACGGCAGCCTGCCCAAGCCCACCCTCTGGCACAAGATGTACAATTATTTCACGCTTGTGAAGAACGAGATCAACCCCAGGTACAAAGATCTGGGAGGGTCCAAGGCTGCCTTCATATGATCTCCCTTCCCCATCCTTTTGGCTCCAGGCCACCCTGCTAGGAGGTTTAAGGGCTCGGGTCTTGGGGAGGAGGCTGGGGAGTTTCTCCTGCAGTCCCTTCAGTCCTAGTTGCTAAGCCTCTGTCTCCAAGCAGAGTTGGACCCGCTGACTAAGGAGCTTAGATGGGCAGTTTTATACCCATGTGCTCATTTCTCCTTCACTCTCTGATTGTGGCAGGGACCAGGGTTGGGGACATTTCCCCATTTTACTTAGAGGATGCTGAAGCTCAGAGACTGAGCTTGGCCCAGTGTTATGGGGCTTGTAAGAGGCAGGGCTTCTATTTCCCAGCCCAGGGCTCTTTCCACCTGCCCCACCTTCTGAACCATGAGCAGGGCAGGGCCCTCAGAATGAGGGGGGATTGAGTTTAGCGTCAGTCAGAAGAACTCAACTCATCAGCTGACAAGACCTTGGGGACATCAAGGTTCCTGCTACTTCCCAAGACCCCTCTTGTCCCCATGTGCCTCTGGGGACCCTGCCCCACCTTGCTCTGACTGACAGCTTGCTGCTTCCCTCACTGCTCTTCCCAGGAAGGGAGATAGACCACCCATCCTGACATTGCCTTTCCCCGATAAGACAGGGTTCCCTGAGTTTTCCCTTAAGCACTCTCACCAGCAACCTGAGAGTCCTCCAAGCCTTTAGACGCCTGACTCCCCAACACACACTGAGTGCCAAGGAAAGGATGCAGGCCTGGAGGAAAGCATGGTGTCTTGCCTTCCCTCCTCCAAAAAAAGGCAGTAGTGAGTCTCTGATTCCTTCACGCTCCCTGCTGGGCTTGGCCATCACCCGTGTTCCAAACGTTCATGGGAATAGGGTGCAGAAGACGTTTGAGGTGAAGGGTGTGTCTTCCCTCTTCCAAGATGACAAGATAATAATTAACTCTATCCCCATTTTGAGTATGTCTCTGTCACACACATGCATGACTTTATCTGCATCATCCCATGCCATGCTTATCAAGCACTGCTTTGGGACTATTTGTCCAAGGTGGCCCAGGCCTGCCCTCTCTTTGACCGTGTTCAGACCTTGTATGTCAAATATTCTCTTTGGGACAAGGACCTCCTTTTCCCTCAGGGCTAGAACAGTTCATAGAGAACAGGTCCTTCCAACCCTTCAGCCCACAGCTCTTATTTGACAGGTGGAAAACCAAGGCCCAGGGAGGGGATGGAACCTGCCCAAGGTCGCTGATCAGTGGCAGCTTAGCAGCTAGAGCCAGGCTTCTGGTGCTCAGATATAATCCTTGATACTGCAGGTTCCTTTGACTGTGCTGTCACTGTGTGACCTTGGGGGTAACCTTACTGGGAGGGAGTAATCCCTGGAGAAGAGCTGGCCCAATCCCTTTGCTCTTGTCACACCTTTGAACCTTGGACAAACCAAGTTGCTTAACTTCTTTGAGCCTCTTTAGGGGGATGATCCATGCCCTAAGCTGCCTGACTGCCCAAAAGCAGAAAAATGATGAGCAATCATTTAGACGAGATAAGTACCTAGAGCTCCAGTTATTGCCTAATAACCCTGAATTATTCAATCCTTCTTTTCACAGACATTGATTGACTGGGATTTAAAACAATTTAAAAATGAATGTGACACTGGCCCTGCCCTCAAAGAGCTTAAGAGCCATCTAGGTACACAGGACATGTCCATGCACAGCTGCAAAATAAGGCAGGGTGTGTAATGTATGCTGGGGGTGGAAGAACCAGGGAAAGTTGTCTTGGCAGAGGTGGCATGGCAGAAATAAGCAGGGAGGCTACTCCAACTGGAGGAGATGGCTGAAGCAGGGTTTGCTCCTGAGTGATGAGTAGATGAGGTTGGGTGGAGCAGATCTTTGGGAGGACCTGGGAAGGATTTGGGGGCAGGGGTGGACTACAGAGTTGGAGCTAGGGGGTAAGGGGCCTTAAATGTCAGGCTAAGTAGCCAAGATTTAATTTAGCAAGTAGTGGGAAGTCATGAAGATGTTTGAGTCAGAGATTCAGGTCAGTAACCTGACCAGGACTGGGCTTTAGGAAGAGAGTCCTCTAGCATCATAAGGGACAGATTGGTGGGGGAGGGTGGATTTGAGGTAGGAAGACTAGTTTGGAGTGATGTAATTAAGTGAACAAGATCTAGGACTAGGATTCCCAAACTTTGAGCATAAGATTCCCCTGAAGTGCCCAACTTTGGAGATCAATTGAGAGGTCTTGCATTTGCCCCCTAGGAAATGGCTTTTTTTATTTTTTTTTTGAGATGGATTCTCACTCTGTTGCCCAGGCTGGAGTCCAGTGGCATGATCTCAGCTCACCACAACCTCTGCCTCCCAGGTTCAAGTGATTCTTCTGCCTCAGCCTCCCAAGTAGCTGGGATTATCGGTGCCCACCACCACACCCGGCTAATTTTTGTATTTTTAGTAGGGACAGGGTTTCGCCATGTTGGCCAGGCTGGTCTCGAACTCCTGGCCTCAAGTGATCTGCCTGCCACGGCCTCTTAAAGTGCTGGGATTACAGGTGTAAGCCACTGCGCCCGGCCAGGAAGCTACAGTTTGATAGGCATCCCAGGTGATTCTGAGGCAAGTGATTGAGGAACATTGCCCTAGGGTAACTTGAGGTGGTGGATGGAGAATAGGATGTGTTGGAGACCTGTGGAAATAGATTTAGTAGCCTTGATGTTGGATCCGTGCCCCAAGCTGCCTAAGCCCTAAGGTGACATGGATGTGTCCAGAGTGGCTGGGAGAACGTGGGGTGGATAAGTGGGTTGGGGCATCACAGGGAGATACTGGTGGGTGGGTTGGTGGGAGGGCAAAGTGTGAAACCAGTGAGCTCAAATGCTTAGAAAGAGCCCTGTGGGGAGAAAGTACTCTGGCCTGTCCAGATCTTGACAGCAGAGCAGAAACTGGCCAGGCAGCAGTCCTGATATCAGGAGGAACCCCAAGGCTTCCCTGCAGAGACCTCCAGCCCCTTCCTTCCCCTCCTGCTGGCCTTGGGGTGGAGGAGCAGGAGGAGCAGTTTCTCCTGGGCAGTGTTTCTGGAATGTGGTGGTGGTTACTCTTCTGCCGATCCCACAGCCTTGAAAGAGCCCCGTGGTGGCGGGACTGAAGGTAGCAAAGCTGGCGATGTTTCAAGTGCTCGGGAGGGAAGCAGAGCAGGGAGGGAGGCCCCGGGGAGATAGAAGGCCGGGATTGTTCCCACAGTAACCATCTGCGTGGCCTTGGGGTGGGCAGGGTGCGGTTCAGACTGAGGTCAGGGACAGAGCAGCAGGCATCTTGGATGTCAGAGCCATGTTTTTCAGGCCGGGACCTGAGCAAACCAAAGGAACCCTCCTAATTCTTCTCTTTTGGTGGTCTCGGTCCAAGAAAAAAAAAAAGAATCTTAAAAGGTAGCTTCTTAAGGAGAGCCAGGACTGAAACACATCTTACGCAGACCTGTCGGCACAGATAAACTCCAGGAAGCATGGGAGAGGCCTCCCCCATATCACCTCTCCCAGCAGACTCCCTGGACTCAGAGAGGCCTTTGCAGAGCCTCTGAGGGGCACCCAGGCCAATTAGGAGACTCCATTCGATTTGGATCCTTGGATGGGCCGAGGACTGCTTTCCTTAGATGAAGAAGTAAAGGATCCAGCAGTGCAAGAGATATCTGGAGGCTGGGAGGGAGCCTCTTTCCTTCCTTGAGCCTCAGTTTCCCCATGGGGCTGGACTAGATAACCTCAGATCTTCTTGAGCTTTGACCTTCTCAAAGCCTGGAAGGGACCCTGTCCTCTTTTCCTTCTCCAGAGGGGGCAGAGGAGTCCCTCAGTCGCTGAATACTCTTTCTCATGTTCTGGCCCCTGGGCTGGGTGAGGGAGTGATGGGTCTGTCCTGTGGGAAGGTGAGAGAGGGCCGGTCTCATTCTCATCCTTCTCTATGTGCTCTTGCTACCCCGGACAGAGAAACACAAACAGGTGACACAGGAATGGAGATAAAAGCACAGCCTCCTCCCCTCTGCCCATTGGTGGTTCTAGGTTTTTAAGGACTGTGATAAGCGTTTGGCCTTTTCAGTGTACACAGACCTGTGTGCCTCCTGGGGACCAAAGTTCAGAGCACGTGAGCACAGCGGACACTCATCAGACTTCCACATGGCCTCTGATAACTTGATTGATTGGCTGATTTCTTCATTCCTCAACATGTGTTTCTTTCAGCAGAAATGGCTGCTGAGTGCTTGGGATGGGGGTGGGGCAGCAGGAGAGGTGGATCCATGCATCTTTGTTCATGCCCCCAGGTTGCACTTGCATGATCTGGCAGGGGTCTGGGACAAGGGAACACTTACTCATAATTCAAGGTAGAAGGGACGAGTCACTGGGGAGCCACAAAGCAAGCAAGCTCTCATTGAAGGCTTTAATATTCCTTTGACAGTGTAGGAGTGAGCTAAAGAAGCTCTTGGTTTGCTTTCTCATGTGAGCCAATGGTCTGTTTGTGAGACGAGAGGTTAGACCAGACCGTCTCTCTGATCCCTTCTACCTGTGACGTGGTCAGCTGCTGGGGTGAGAGCGGGGGCATACCAGGACATATCTCTGCCTCCTCAAGAGAGCTCCATTGCTCCAGCTCCCTGTCAGGGCACTACTCTTCCTCCCAAGGAGGAACTTTGTGGGAGTCAGCTCGACTTAGGGAGCTGTACCTCCTCCTAGGGAGTTTTCCCAGCATCCTAAGATCAGGTCTGTTTTGCATCTCTCCCCACTGCTCCCGTTGCCCTTGTTCCCTCTTAGTCTGGAATCCCCAAGTCTGAACACGCGTTCTCAACCGCCTTGTCCTTTCCCTGTGTCTCCTTCCTTACCCTCCTGTCCCTTTCACAAAGTAGCAGGGATGCCCTCAGTCAGTGACTTTTATGCCCTGCCTCATGCTTTTATGCCCATGTCTTTATCAGCTTCCTAGCATAACCAGAGGAGTCAGAAGGACAGGACACCTCAGTGCCATTTTATAGATGATAAAAGTGAGGTTCTGAGAGATTGGCCATTTTCCCAAGGCCCCCTGCAGTAAGACAGAGGGAGTGATGAGGCTCGAACTCAGGGCTCTTGAGGCCAAGCACCTGCCTGTCTATCAGCCCTCCCTTCACTGGCTACCTTTTTTGCCACTGCCCAGCCTTTCTGCAGATGTCCCTAAGGTAGAGTTGTTGGAACGGGAGCTGGCCTGGCTGAAGGAGCATCTGTCCCAGCTGGAGTCCCCTGTGGTGTTTTGTCACAATGACCTGCTCTGCAAGAATATCATCTATGACAGCACCAAAGGTATGGCTTCTCTGGCCCCGGGGCAGCAGCAGGGTTTTGGTTGGTTGGTTAGCTGGCTTCATGGAGCTGTTCTTCCAGCTGGCACTTGGACAAGCAAAAGTTAGACCTGGATTTAGGTCTTAAGTTAATTTGTAGGAGGGAAGGGTGAAAGGAAATAAAAAATTCCCACTTTGAAAAGTCTGTGCCAAGGGCCAGGCACAGTGGCTCATGCCTATAATCCCAGCAGTTTGGGAGGCCAAGGCATGTGGATTGCTTAAGCCCAGGAATTCAAGACCAGCCCAGGCAATGTGGTGAGACCCTGTCTCTACAAAAAAATACACAAAACTTTTCCTGGTATGGTGGTACATGCCTATAGTCCTAGCTCCTCGGGAGGCTGAGGCAGGAGGATCACCTGAGCCTGGGAGGCGGAGGTTGCAGTGTGCCATGATGGAGCCACTACACTCCAGCCTGGGCAGCAGAGCAAGACCCTATTAAAAAAAAAAAAAAAAAAGTCTGGCCAGGTGTGGTGGCTCATGCCTGTAATCCCAGCACTTTGGGAGGCTAAGGCAGGTGGATCATGAGGTCAGGAGTTCAAGACCAGCCTGGCCAACATGGCAAAACCCCGTCTCTACTAAAAATACAAAAATTAGCTTGGCATGGTGGTGTGTGCCTGTAATCCTCGCTACTCAGGAGGCTGAGGCAGGAGAATCGCTTGAACCAGGGAGGCAGAGGTTGCAGTGAGCCAAGATCACGCCACTGTACTCCAGCCTGGGCGACAGAGCGAGACTCTGTCTCAAAAAAAAGACAAAAACAAACAAACAAAAATCTGTACCAAGAAAGAGAGAGAAAACGAACACCTCCTGGTGTTGCTGATGAGGGCATCACCCCAGGGCGTATTAATACTTAGCTTTATTCCTGATCCTTAGCCATGCTGAGGACAGCCGTCTTTAGATGAGGAGAGCCTGAAGATCCAGCTGTGTGAGAGGGACACGGGGAGCTGGGAAGGGCAGATGGATGGATGGATGGATGCAAGTAGCTTAGAAGACTGCTGCAGCGATAGGGTTGGGCAGGGTTGCTGCAGAGGCTGGCATCACTCAGTGGGTGCATCCCAGAGGTCTGCAGAAGCTTGACCAGGCTCTGTTGCCAGATCTCCTGGGCCAACTCTCATCGACTCTCCTCTACTTCATAGGTCACGTGCGGTTCATTGACTATGAATATGCTGGCTACAACTACCAAGCTTTTGACATTGGCAACCATTTCAATGAGTTTGCAGGTGAGAGGGGCATTTCTACAGTCATGTGCTTTGTAGCGGTGTTTCAGTCAGTGACTGACCACATGTAGATGGTGGTCCTATGAGATTACTGTATATTTACGGTAATAGGTACCATATTTTTACTGTAACTTTTCTATGTTTAGATATGTTTAGATACATAAATACTTAGCATTGTGTTACAGTTACCTACAGTATTCAGTACAGTAACATACTGTACAGGTTTGTAGCCCAGGAGCAACAGGCTATATCATGCAGCCTAGGTGTGTACTAGGCTATCCCATCTAGGTTTGTGTAAGTACACTCTGATGATCACACAAAATCACCCGATGGTGCGTTTCTCAGAAGGTATTCCTGTCATTAGGCAATACAGGACTATATTTGACCAATGTTCAAAGCACCCTCTTTAGGATGGGGACCAGGGCCAGGGTATGGGGAGGGCCAGAGGTGGTTCTGTACTTGGAGGGTAGAGGCTAGATAGCTCTTGTCCTCCAAAATATCACAGCTTAAGGGGTTAAGGCACAGCCTGCTTTTAGAGAGTACCAAGTCTCATTGGAGGAAGCAGTACTCACATACACAGAGCAGACCTCTCCTAGGCCATATGGGACTTTCGTACAAATTAGGAAAATGTGACCTCCATAGGATCCCTGAAGATACTCAGCTTGGTACATGAATTAGAAAAAGACCCCTTCCTGGCCGCGCGCGGTGGCTCACGCTTGTAATCCCAGCACTTTGGGAGGCCGAGGCAGGTGGATCACCAGGTCAGGAGATCGAAACCACGGTGAAACCCCGTCTCTACTAAAAATACAAAAAATTAGCCGGGCGTGGTGGCGGGCGCCTGTAGTCCCAGCTACTCAGAGAGGCTGAGGCAGGAGAATGGCGTGAACCCGGGAGGCGGAGCTTGCAGTGAGCCGAGATTGCGCCACTGCACTCCAGCCTGGGCGACAGAGCAAGACTCCGTCTCAAAAAATAAATAAAATAAAATAAAAAAATAAAAAGACCCCTTCCTCCAGGTAGACACAGCTTAGACGATTGCTGCAGCTTGGCTGGCATAGCACAGGATGACTTCAGCCTCCACTCCTTTGTCCAAGCTCCTTTATACCCAGTACAACCAGCACAATTGTACATGGGGGCCTTACATGGAGATAAGAGGCAGAACAAGCTACAAGTGGCTGTTTGCCTGGTGGCCTGATGAGAATCATCTAAGTAGAATCTAAGTATGTGCTATGTAATTTGACTTCCTAAGTTCAGTTTCTGGCTTTGCTGCTTACTGGCTGTGTGACCCTTGGGCAGTGTATTTACCCTCTCTGTGCCCCTATAAAATGGAGATGATGATAGTACCCATCTCATAGCATTGATATGAGACACACACACACACACACACACACACACACACACACACATATGTATGACACATACTAAGCATTGTATTGGTGTTTGCTGCTGTGATTAGACTGGGAAGCTTTCCAGGAGTGGGGATGGAAGAGGCAGGATAGGGGGGTGATTCCTAGGGGTAGGCAGGTGTTCTATGAAGGCATAGTATTCACAATGGAACCATTTGTGTAGAGGAAGCAGGGCAGGTTTTTCTAGCTTGAGGGCTTAATTAGATGGGACCGAGGAGGCAACTCACATGGACGGAGCTGGACACTGGGGCTGGAGAGCTGTCCCCAGACTAGCACAGTAATGTGTTCACATGATGGGGCCAGGCCCTGTGGCTCAGGATAGAGAGGCATGCCCAGGCCAACTGGAGAGCCCCATCTCCAGCCCCATCAGGCCAATTGTGTTCCTTCTGGAACCCCAGGTGATCAATCTGTCGAGCAATGATTGTACCTGAGAGTACACCTAGGAACCCCCGGGGTGATGGAGCCTCTGCTGGGCAGAGCAGCTGAGCCTCGGGGTGTGGCATGGAGCAGAGGCTGGCACCGGCAGGGCCCTGGGTCTGGGAATGCTTGGCTGCCAGGCCCACTGGCCTTTCCACACGGGATAATTCCTAAGCATTTTAAGTCCTCCTTGCCCACAGCACAGAGCAAAGTCCAACTGGAATTTCTCCAAAGGGGTAGATTGCAGCCTGCTCCCAAGTTGAGAATGGAGGAAGAAGAACGTAGCCTGGGGGAAGGAAGAGAGCTGGGGAGATCCAGACTTACGGAGAGGGGCCTCATGGGTGCGCAGGTGTGAGGAAGACACAGTTCTGGGCATTGGGAGATGAGTTCAGCCCTGACTCTGCCTCTAACCACCATATGACCTTGGGTGCATTTCTTCTCCTCTCTGGGCCTCCGTTTCTACATCTGTTCCAGGAGATTCTTTTCTAGCCATGCTCCTGGAGCCTCAGGAGACTGCGTATGTTTCTCCAGGGATATAAAGGAGGCTTCAGAAGGACAAGAAGAAGAGGAAGGAGGGAACCCTAGAGAAGGTGGCCCAGACCTGGTCCTCCTGTCTTAAACCACTTCTTTCTGTACCAGCTCTGAAGCTGTGGTTTCTTCTACCATGCCCAGGATGAGGCTGGTGGTACTGGGCTGGCAGCTGGAGGGCTATGGTGGGGCTGGAAGAAACCAGAGCCATCTGATCCATGGGTTCCCAGCCTGGCTACACATCAGAGCCATCTGGGGAACTGGACTGCGGTAGGGGTGCTCTCCAGGTGATGTTTTTAAGTAGCCAGCTTAACACCAGGAAGCCATGTTTGATATCCCTACATGAAGTCCGGCTCCCTCATTTGATAAATGAAGAAATTTCGGCCAGTGATAGAAAAGAGTTCCCTTAAGGCTAACAAGGTTAGCATAAGACGTAGGGCTAGTAATGCTTATCCAGTGCTCTTAACTGAGGGCCTCCTGTGCACCGTCATTTTTGTGCAGGGGTTGGGAGAGACAGTGGTGCTGTCTTGAGGGGTTCCTGTCACTCCCAGGACAGTGTCTTGCCCCTTAACCAGTCTACCTCTCTCTCTGCTTTCCTCAATCCCACAGAAGCAGTGATCCTAGCTGGGATGGGGTAGACCCCACACTAGCTGAGTTTAGTAATCAAAGAAGCTGCCTTCTCAGGGCCGCCTCCTTGAGCACAGCCCCACAGGTCAAAGGAGATGGGAGTTTGAGGGGAGAAGGGAACACCTACTGAGCTTGAGGAGACCCTAGGTGGGCCCATCTCCGAGCAACTTTGTCTGGCCTGCCTCCCCATCAGGCGTGAATGAGGTGGATTACTGCCTGTACCCGGCGCGGGAGACCCAGCTGCAGTGGCTGCACTACTACCTGCAGGCACAAAAGGGGATGGCGGTGACCCCCAGGGAGGTGCAAAGGCTCTACGTGCAAGTCAACAAGTTTGCCCTGGTGAGTGCCTTGTGACTAGGGCTGGGGCAGGAAAGGAGGAGTCAGCAGGAGGGACGGGTGACCCACCTAGCCTCCTTCCCAGAGCCCAGGGTCAGGTGAGAGCCTGGGGACACCCATCCCGGGCTCCTGACCCCACCCTAGAGGTGAAGCCTGGGAAGAGCCGTCTTAGGCAGCCCTTAATACGTGATGCCCTGTTCCCTGCTCCCCAAGCCCCACCAAGTCTAGGCTCTCTCCTTTCTAGAGAAATAGTTCCAGGAAATATCCTAGCTTCCTGTGTTAGCAATTCCCTTGTTTGAATAAGTAGTTCTTTCTACTGCCTAACCTCAGCCCTTCATGCTGCAGTTAAATTCATCCATATATATGTATATATACTTTTTTTTTTTTTTGGAGGCAGAGTCTCACTCTTGTTGCCCAGGCTGGAGTGCAATGGCGCTATCTCGGCTCACTGCAACCTCCGCCTCTCAGGTTCAAGCCATCTTCCTGCCCTCAGCCTCCCAAGTAGCTGGGATTACAGGCATGTACCAGCACACCCAGCTAGTTTTTTTGTATTTTTAGTAGAAACGGGGTTTCACAATGTTGGCCAGGCTCGTCTTGAACTCCTGATCTCAGGTGATTCGCCCGCCTCTGCCTCCCAAAGTATTGGGATTATAGGAGTGAACTACCGCACCTGGCATATATATATATATATATACTTTTTTTGAGACAGGGTCCCACTCTGTCATCCAGGCTGGAGCACAGTGACACAATCATAGCTCACTGCAGCCTTAAACTCCCAGGCTCAAGCGATCCTCCCACCTCAGCCTCCTGAGTAGCTAGGATTACAGGTGTGTGCCACCATGCCTGGCTAATTTTTTAAAACTTTTTGTAGAGATACGGTATTGTATGTTGCCCGAGCTGGTCTCTAACTCCTGGCCTCAAATGATCCTGCCACCTCAGCCTCCTGAGTAGCTAAGGTTATAGGTATGAGCTACCATGCCTGGCTATGTGTGTGTGTGTGTGTATATATATATATATATATATATATTTTTTTTTTTTTTTTTTTTAACCTTTAGAGAAGATACAGAATATCAAGCTCTAATCCTTCTTTGTAACTACCTCCACTGACTCAGAACTCTAAGTAAGCTTTTCCCAACAGGCTCTTCCTGCTCAAATGACTGTGCTGTCAGTTCTCAATTTTGAATGCCCCTTATCCAAGATACCTGGTTCATGCCAGGTCTCCACTGGTGTGTGCCCAGGGATTGCTAATGTCAGCTTGCATAAGAAGACAAGTCAGCTGCCTTGAATTTCACAGTACAGAAGAGAGCTAAATACAATCTTTACTTTTTTGTAATTTCGGATTCCCTATTCTGTTTTCCTCACTGGCACAAAACTGAGTCTACGTTAGGCTCTTCCCCCTCAGTCTTAAGACTTTAAGACCTTAAGAACAAGCCTTCCTCTTGCTAAGTATTTTAGTGATCATTCATACGTGCTAGCTTATCGATGCCCCTTTTAAGGAATGGAAAGGAAATAAACTGGAGGGAGGTACTTTGTAGCCAACCCCTGAGTGAGGAGGACTCTGGGATGGGGTGGGAATGGGATGGGAGAGCCACAAGGGTTGGGGGACTCACATGGGAAAGTGATGGCATCACTAGTGTTTGTTCAGGGGTAGACGGGAACCACAGCTCCCTGGCTTTATTTTATTTTTTTACTTTTATTTTAGATTCAGAGGTACACATGCAGGTTTGTTATATAGGTAACCTGCCTGTCACCAGGGTTGGTGTACAGATTGTTTCATCACCCAGGTAATAAGCATAGTGTGTGACAGGTAGTTTTTTGATCCTCACCCTCCTCCCATCCAATCCTTGGCTTCTTGAGCCTGAGGTGACCTGGGCCTGGTGGGTACCTGTAGCCACAGGGAGAGCACAGTTGGATGCTTAGCAAATGCCCAGACTTGGGGGATTCTTGTTTCCATATCTAGGTTCATTTTCCAACCCAACCAGCCTCCCAGCAGGAGAGAAGAAAAGGAGTGGAGGAGGTTAGTGTAGGCATCTTCCAGCAGACATGTGGCCAGGGCACTGCTGCCCATTACTCTTCCTTCCCTGCACCTTCCTGAGGGGCGCCAGCCCCCCACTGGCCATTAAGCCTAACCTCTGGCTTAGAGGTTCATCTTGGCCTGGATCCCACCTTGGCCTTGAAGACTCCAGGAGATTTCCCTGGGTAGGGAAGAGACCAGAGGTGGAGTGTGGGTCCTGCTTAGGTTGTGGGAACCCCCCAGAATTCCTCACTGCTGACCACCTGCCTTAGGGTTGGTAAACATTAGGGCCTTGGTAGAACTGGCTCTGCCCACCTTTCTCTAGCAGGAGTGGAGGCTCCAAATGCTGTGCAGTGACTTGGCCTCCAGAATTTCCCCAGCTTGTGCTAGGGAGACCCCACCACATCTCTTCCAGGGTCCTAGCTGTGTGTCTTCCACAATGACTGCATCCCTCCAGTGCTGTAGAGTCGGAAACAGGCATGGGGAGATTGCCAGCCTGACCCTCTCTGGTCTGTTTCCAGGCGTCTCACTTCTTCTGGGCTCTCTGGGCCCTCATCCAGAACCAGTACTCCACCATCGACTTTGATTTCCTCAGGTGAGTGTGAGGGTGACGGTGGGACGTGGAGAAAAGGGAGAGCCTTGGTTGAGCCCAGGGTGTGGGCAAAGGACAGCCCAGGCAGAATGCCCAGAGTCCGCTCCCCTGCTCTGCCCATCTCCAGCGGGGCCGCTATCCCCAGGGGATGCCAGGAAAGTACCACTCTGAAAAGAGAAGTGTCACATCCTCCCTGTTCCTCGTAGGAGGTGTGCTAGTCCCCACCAAATCCTACTGCCTACTCCACTCCCCACCCTGCTTCCAGCACACCTATCCATGGAGCCTGGTGGTGGATGGAATCGTTGAAAATCAGTCTGAACGATTGTAGGTCCTACCCTCATTTTACAGCAGAGAGGACAGAGGTCCAGAGAGCAGAAGTGACTTGCTGAAGCCATGCAGTGATTAAGGGTTTACCATGCTGCCTTCTGGTTGGGCGACAGACCCAGCTACTCCTTCAGTAGCTAGCCGCTGCTTGCGTATCGATGATTCAGGGAGTCCCCATCCTGTGAGGTTCCTATGTCCCTAAGGCCAGGAATCATTTCTTCCTTCATTCTGGTCCAGGGCCTTGCCCTTCTTCTCCTCACCCATCTTCAGCTGAAAGGGAATCACTACTCTGGTTTCAAAGTGTTCACAACTATTAGAGAAATGCAAATGAAAAGCACAGTGAGGCCGGGCGCGGTGGCTCACGCCTGTAATCCCAGCACTTTGGGAGGCTGAGGTGGGTGGATCATGAGGTCAGGAGATCAAGACCATCCTGGCTAACACAGTGAAACCCCATCTCTACTAAAAACACAAAAAATTAGCCGGGCATGGTGGCGGGCACCTGTAGTCCCAGCTACTTGGGAGGCTGAGGCAGGAGAATGGCGTGAACCCAGGAGGTGGAGCTTGCAGTGAGCGAAGATAGCACCACTGCACTCCAGCCTGGGCAACACAGTGAGACTCCGTCTTAAAATAAAATAATAAAATAATTAAATTAAATTAAATAGCAAAGCATGGTGAGATGTTGCTTCACACCCATTAGGATGGCAGCTATTAAAAAACAGAAAATAATAATTGTTGGTAAGGATGTGCAGGAATTGGAATCTTTCTGCACCATTAGTGGGAATGTAAAATGGTGAGCTACTATGGAAAACAGTAGGGTGGCTCCTCAAAAATTAAAAAAATGTAACTACCGTATGATCCAGCAACCTTACTTCTTGGTGGGTAGCCAAAATAATTGAAAGCAAACTCTCAAAGAAATATTTATTTATATACCTATGTTCACGGCAACATTATTCTTGGCACAGTAGCCAAGAGATGGAAGAAACCCAGATGTCTGTCAACAGATGAATGAATGAATCAAATATGGTCTATACCTACGATAGAATATTACTCAGCCTTAAAAACGAAGGAAATCTTGTCACTTGCTACAACATGGATGAATCTTGAGGACCTGACGCTAAATAAGCCAGTCACAAAAAGACAAATAAGGTTCTATAAGAGATAACTAAAGTAGTCAAATCCATAGAAACCAAGTAGAATTGTTGCCAGGGGGTGAGGAGAGGGAGCAATGGGGAGTATTGCTTAATAGGTCTAGTTTCGGTTGTCCAAAAGGAAAAAGTTGTAGATATTCATTTGCACAGCAATATGAATATACTTAACAATATAGAACTGTAAAAACAAAACTCCAAACAAGCATGTCTGTGGAAGGGTTTCTCTAGTCTGATCTAAGAAGAAAAAAAATGTAGTTGAAGTCGAAAAAAAATAGGCTGGGCGCGGTGGCTCATGCCTGTAATCCCAGTACTTTGGGAGGCCATGGCAGGCGGACTGCTTGAGCTCGGGAGTTCGAGATTAGCTTGGGCAACATGGTGAAACCCTGTCTCTACAAAAAATACAAAAATTAGCCGGGTGTGGTGGCATGCACCTATAATCCCAGCTATTCTGGAGGCTGAGTGGGAGGGTCATCAGAGCCCGGGAGGCAGAGGTTGCAGTGAGCCAAGATCATGCCATTGCACTCCAGCCTGGGTGACAGATCCAGACCCTGTCTCAAATAAATATTAAAAATTTTAAAAAGAAGCAGAAGAAATAATAATACTCATCAGTCTGGGTTGGGGTTGATCTGCTCAGACTTAGATAGGCCTAGAGCCACTGAGAAACTTTCCCCATGGTGTGGGCACCCCCAGCAGGGCCCACCTGGCTTTCTTCCTCACACCCAGCTTCCTGCTGTCTTCCCCACAGGTACGCAGTGATCCGATTCAACCAGTACTTCAAGGTGAAGCCTCAAGTGTCAGCCTTGGAGATGCCAAAGTGACCAGCCACCCCATCCCTCCCCTACCCATCTGTCTGGCCAGACCTGTTCTGCAGAGCTCAATTCTGCACTCTGGGGTCCACACCCTTGGACAAGGTGGGAGAGGGGACAGGTGGGTGTCCAGGGAGAAGGCTCTGTCCCTGCTGCCAGACCCCAGTGGTTGCCACTGAAGACCTCATTCTCCTGTCTGGAGGGGCTGATAGGACCCCCTTCTGGGGGTCCCCTTCACCCCACCAGGCTTGGGAGGAAGTGCCTGCAGCCAGGTCCTGGACCATAACCACCCCTGGGAAACACATCATTCCCAGCCTCAGGCCCTGCTGGAATTGGGGCTGCCTTATATGTGTGTTTACCCCTTCCTGGCCTGGGGAAGGAGGCGGCGAGGGCTCCTTTCTACCTCCAGTGCCCTGAGCCTCCAGTCCGTCTCCCCCTGCATGCCCCACGTGGGAGGTGCTGAACTCCAAACCAGCATCACGCCAACTCTTGACACATGGATGTACCTATCTTGGTGACGGGTGGGGGCCAAGAATTGAGCACGACATCTTCCCCAGCAGCCACCTCCTCTGAGATCCCTCACCTTCTCCAAACCAGGTCCAATCAAACCTCAGCCCGAGGAAACATGCTCCCCAACGTGCTCTCCTGTGCTTGTTTTGTCCCCCTGCTGGGGGGACAGGAGAGGGAGTGGTGAGGCCTTGGGCCTCCAGAGCCTGGCTCTGCTTTGTGCTGTGGCTTAGCCAGAGGGGACGTGGCCAAGGGTGAGGTGGCCAAAATCAGAACCAGCAGTCTCCTGCCTTGTTCCCTCCCTGGCCCTC
The DNA here is from genome assembly GCF_028878055.3 of Symphalangus syndactylus. NCBI lineage: Eukaryota > Metazoa > Chordata > Mammalia > Primates > Hylobatidae > Symphalangus > Symphalangus syndactylus. The sequence continues at coordinate 18,897,196 of NC_072434.2, forward strand.
AGGCCCTCCTTCCAGGGATGTCTCTCCAGCTCTACTTTATGTCCTGAAGCTGACCCGAGGTCTTCCTATCTGGAATGACTGGTGGGAGCCAAGAGGATGGGGTAGGGGCCAGGGCCCCCCAGGGCCCAGCGTGGGAGAGCCTGGGCAGGATCCCATCAGAAAGGTGCTGACTAAGCTGGTTGCCCGGACACTCAACAGCCTCCACCTCCTTTCTGCCCTCACAGCTCCTGGAGCCTTCCTGGCTCTGGCCCAGAAAGTGATTCATTTGTAAATTATCATGGTTTTCTTTCTGCATTAAAATGCTCATTTCCGGACTGCTGTGTCTGGAGTGACAATGGTGAGGAACTGACCCCTGCGTGGGGGCTGAGGGGTGCTGTAACCCCTCCTGATATCCCCCCTCCACCTGGGCTTCATGCTGAAGTCAAGGTAGCCACCTGCACACATCCTCCTGTGCACCTAGCTCCGAAGACTCTGGGCAGGGCCCCCTATTTCACTCAGCTTCTGTGCCTTTGACTCTCTTAGTAGAACCTACCAGTTAAACCCGGTAAAGCGCTGCTTAGAGGGAACTAGGCTGTGGATTACAAGGACTTTGGTTGACCCAGGAGATGAACCAGTGGCATTCTAAATAGAAGTGCTCAGGACATCTTCCTCGGTCATGTCTGGCTCCTAGCTGTCAGTGGGGTGGGGAAGGGGCTGCTCTGCCTGAGAACAGGCAGGAGTGATTTCTGGAACCAATCCATCACTTTTTCAGAAGACCAGAAGGAAGAACAGAAACTCAAAGATGAGAAGGGGGCACCCCTCCTCGGAGCCCAGTCACTCCGGCTATACTTCCCAGGCTGTGCACCAGGCAGCAGCTGCTCCAGGACTGCCCCCCCGCCAGTAAGTGCCCAGTGCCCTTAGGGGCAGCAGAGGCAACAGCAGCAGCAGCCTGCCAGGTGGACTCTGGTTGTTTGGCTTTTGCCTGCAAAAAGCACCCTGGTGCCATGGCAACCACTGGAGCTGGCACCTGCAGCTGGAGCCTTCAAGGTCATGGTGATCCAGCATAGCCAGGCCCTCCATGGGCAGCAGCCTCGGGGGGTGCCAATTGGGGGACACGGGTGAAAGAGGTGCCCAGGCATAGGGATGGTGCCAGGGCTGGACAGGTAGGGGCCCCCTGGGGTCACCTGTGGGGTCAGGTGGTCACAGACACTACCTGTCTGGATTAAATAGCAGTGTCCCCGCTCCTTGTTCCTCTCCGAGCCACCTCTGGAATTGAGGGCAGAATTAACACTGTGAAGCCAGCTTTGTTTCCAGCCTCCTGGGTCTTGATGCTGTTGCACTGGAGACAAGTGTTGCAGTGGTGAGTAGGGAATGGCTGGGACAGAGCCCGCCCCGGGTATTGTCCTGTGCCCCTAAGGCCCTGGCCACCATCTATATGGGAAGGAATTAACAGCAAGCATCATCCCACTGCCGCCTCTGAGAAAGCATTCTCATTCCCCCAGTCCTCCAGGGGAGTGAGCCGGTGTGGTGGCAGGGAACACAACCCTGCCCCTCAAAGTCTGGGAGTTCCGCCTTGGCTCCTTTCACTGCCACCCCAGGCTAACCAGCACTCCTGTCCTCCTGGCTGAGCAGCAGGCCTGGGAGTCTCCCAGTGTGATCCGGGCTCCACCCCCTCGGGCCCCTTCCAGGACACTTAGCAAAGAGCTCTAGTTAAAGGACACCTGGGCACATTCACCTTCCCAGCGGGCTCTGCCCCTCGGTCTCTGCCGGAGACGCACGGAGGGGACGAACTTGTGGCCCAGCTTTCCTGGTAATGACCACAGCACCCTGCTCCTGGCCTCTGCAACCACCTGGCCCCATCCTGCCTCTCATGGGACAGGGGGTGGGGCTCCAGGATCCGCTACTGTGCCTCAGCAGATGGAATAAGGCAGGCAAGACAAGAGGACTTGGGGGAAGAAAGAGGAACTCAGGACCGACAGGTGGGAATGAGCCAGGCTGGGAGTCTTGAGACTGGCAGGACCTGGTTTGGACGAGTGGAGGAGGCCAGGGGCCGAGGAGGGAGGGCAGAGGGCAGAGGGCGGAGAGCGGAGAGCCCGAGGGCCGAGGGCGGAGGGGAGTGGGAGGTGCAATGGGCAGCTCTCCATAGTGACCACCAGGGGGCAGGCGCCGCCGCCAGCTCCTCCTCCCACCTCTGCCTGCATCTTTTCCAGACATGGCGTGGGCAGGGCAAAGGAGAGGAGGCTCTGAGAACACGGGCTGGGGAAAAAACAGCCAGCCAGCATTCAGGATGCTCCCCAGACCAAATGGCTGGGCCCTTAATTCTTGGGCAGTCTCCATTCCACACCCTCCCAACTTTGTGGTCCTAGGATCAACCACACCTACCCTCTCTCACCACTACCCTCTCCAATCTAGAAATCCCTCCACCAGTACTCAAGAGCTTGAGGACTTGAGTTGGGAAGTTCACTCTTTTTTGTGGAAAAGATGTTCTTTACATCAAGACAGTCTTGAACCTCATCCAGGAGCTCAAGTTCTGCCTCATGAACTTTGTGGAATACTACAGTTTGCCCACCTGGCAGCTTTGGAGAAAGCAATCTTGTCCTTTCTGTCCAACTCTGTCTTCTTTTCTAAAGGAAACATGCCTGACCCTTCTGACTATTCCTCTAAGGACAATGTCCACCAGGATCCCTCCTGTGCTCCTCCATGTGGGGTGCCTGCTTCAGGGCCCCTCCATTGTGAGACTTCCCTAGTGAGGGGGCGAGGAAGGGCACACTACCCCTGGGACTAGGTCTGTGTGGGGTACACTGGACCATGACCTCCCCTGTTGTGAACACAAGCCTCTATTAATCCACCCCAAGTCCAACTCTTCCACAAGAACTGCCATTGGGTTTTGCTGTCCCCACTCTATACTGATGGGATTAATTTTTCACCACAAGATTTGTCTCTCTAGAGCCTGGTTAATATGCATTTTTGAGGCGTTTCAGTCTGTCATCTGGCCCTTGCAGGCCTATTACTTCTCCTAATGTGATAACTAGGTCTGAAGTGTTCACTCAAAGCATGTGTCATGGATAGAGAGCCCTGAAGCATTATCATTAGAGACCCTACTTCATTAATTAGCATCGTAGGGGCCTCAGATGGGCTTCAGGGTAAACTTTTGTGGGCCCTTTTCTAAGAAAAGGATCCACAGCTTTCATTAGAGTCTCAAAGGGCTCCTTCTCTGAATGATAAGAACCAGGTATAAGGTTTAACCTTGTTGTCAGATGAGGACAATGAGGCCCCAAAGGAGAGACCTGGCTCCCACTCCCCAACCCCAGCCATGTGGCCAGTTCTAGGGAGACCCCGAGCTTCCTGACTCCTATTACAGTGCTCTTACTACTGCCTTCTTTCTTAGGATCCGGGTGGCCTTACCTTGTCAAGGTAGGGGCATTCAGCGTGGGCTCTGTGGATGGCATGTGTCACTCACAGGCTTGGCCTGGGATTCCCTTGCATTAAGCCGATTCCTCCGAGGCCCCAGGCCTGAAGCTCCTGCACGCTGCCACCAGGGGACAGTGGTGCCCAGGCTGGTGGCATATTTGGGAATTCTGGACTTAGGCCAGCCTCCCTCCCTCCCCTGCACAAGGGCCAGATTCTGAAATGATCTGTCTTTATTATGTCATCAGAAAACAAAAAAATCCCCCGAGTGTAAACAGGAGAAATGTGCTGGTTAAGTTACTCATCATTATCTTATTATTAACAAAATAAAGCACTATCTATGTTTACAGTCATAAAAAAAGAAACAGCCTGGAGAGAAGTGGGGGCTTTGAGGATGGAGAGAAGACGGGGCAGACACAGACTCCACATCTGGCCCTGTGGGATTTGGGGTTCCCATACTGATCCACAGCTCTAAAGCTGTTTAGATCTTTAGAGTTAGGTGACAATGGGATTTGATTTCCTTAGGGAACAAACTTTGTGAAACTGATCAGAGGCTGAGATCCAGTCCCTAATATAGAGTGGGGGAGGGGAGGGGAGGGCAGGCAGGTGAGGGGCAGGGTTGGGTGGGAGAGGCTGAAGCCCAGGAGTCTTCTCAACCTCTTCCAAGAATGGGGAGCCCCCCACCCTGTGCTCATGAGGGAGGAATAAAGACCAGCTGCCACAGACAGCCCCTCTCCAGGGCCTCTGACGCTGGCAGGAAGGGGAGCACCATCAATCCTCCTGTCCCAACTCCCTCGTGGGATCAGGTTGGGACCAGGGGCGGGGGCACCAGGACAAAGCCCCTTGGAGGCCGAGGCACATTCCCATGCTGATCAGAGCTAAAAATGGCTCCGTGGGAACCGACTGGCAGAGCCAGGGAGGGAGTGAAGGGGAGGGCAGGAGGAGATCAGGAAGGCTGATGAGCCCAGGGCAGACCAGGGGCCTACACAGACCCAGAGAATCCAGAGGGCACAGGGGGCAAAGGACAGACACCAAGAAAGAGAGAAATAGAGGGCCTTGCAGAGAGATGAGGAGAGAGAGAGACAGAAATGCACACAAGGACACACAGAACCTGAGACACCCAGACTGACAAAGAGGTAGCAATTTGGGGACAAAGAGAAGCACAGAAAGAGGCCCCCAGAGAAGCAGGAGTGGCATCGAGAGACACACCCACAGGAACTCAGCAACAGTGCCTGGCACGTAGTGGGCACTCAATAAATACCTTGTGCAATGAACAGATGAAACGCACACATGTGCACGCGCACACATACAGCAGCCAGAGGCACAATAGGCTTGGCAGAGATGAAAACAGCAAGGGACAGCCAGACCCTTTTGCACAAAGTGCAAAGCGATCCTGGTGATAGACGAGCAGTCTTGGGGAGTGTGGGAGGGGCGTTGGTCCCACAGTGGCTGGTCCAGCCAGGACAAGAATGGAAACAAAGCATGTGACCCCAGGGAGACAGGTCGGTAGATGCCATACCCCAGGTGGATAGACCTGCAGGAAAGGAGAGTCATACAGTGTCCCCTGGCCATGAGCCCTAAAGGCTGAGGTGCTCGGCCAGCTCAGCCCATGTCCATATTGCAGTTCCTGCCCACCCAGGCCAACAGCTCCTCAGGAAGGGAGGGCACCTCTCCCCTCATGAATGTATCTGCAAGTGCACAGCTTTGCCCATCTCTGGGGCACGAACAAGTCCAAGTACCAACATAGTCTTAGGTTGGCTGGCTGTGCCCATCGGGTTGGGACGAGGTCTTCCCCAGAGAAGAAGGGACCGGGCCCACCCAGCCGGGATCAGTCCGTGAGCACCACCAACTCCCCATCGCTCTTCTCTTCACCCTCCGAGTCCTCGTCCTCGCTGTACCGGTACATCTCACCATCAGCCACCGAGTGCCTGTCATCTGTGCCCTCACCCTCCTCTCTGAGGCTGCAGGTGTTGACGATCACAGGCATGTTGGGGTCCAGGCTACGAGGGACATAGTGCTCCACCAGTGGCTGTGCCAGCGGCATGCCTGCTGCCCGAGGGTACAGGACATCCGAGGAGCTCATCTGCGCCTGGCCAGCCTGTGGGCTGAGAGGCAGAGGAGGGGCACGGTGATGGATGCACACTTGACTCAACCCCAAACCCATCTCCCCTCCAGGCCTCCTCAGAGTGTGCACTCCCACTCCACACACTCTTGGCTGTGACTTATATACCCTGCCCCCAGCTGCTTTCTGATGGCCAAATTCACTGGCACCTACAACCCTGCAGATGACCTGCAGACCCAGGGCCATAGATGTGTTCAACAGATAATATTCTTGGAGGATCATGTGTGAATCCAGTTTTTAGAACTTGTATATTTTATGTTTTGTTTACTTATATTTAGAGACAGAGTCATGCTCTGTCACCCATGCTGGAGAACAGTGGTGCAATCACAGCTGACTGCAGCGTCAGCCTCCCAGGCTCAAGTGGTCCTCCTGCCTCAGCCTCCTGAGTAGCTGGAACTACAGGTGTGTACCACCACACCTGGCTAATTTTATTTAAAGATGAGGTTTCACTATGTTGCCCAGGCTGGTCTCAAACTCCTGAGCTCAAGGGATCCTCCTGCCTCAGCCTCCCAAAGTGTTGGCATTACAGGTGTGTGTCACCATACCAGGCAGAAATTGTATATTTTAAATGCCCTGGGAGATGTCCTGTTTAAAGGAGTAGACTAGGGTGCTTGCTTTAGTCAAGTCAGGAAGCTTTCTGTGTGATGAATACTTTGATTTCTAGCACCTCTGAATTTCTATTGAGTTCATCGGCAGTGGGATCTACAGGCACTTTCTCCCGGTCCATGTGGCCAGTCCTCCAGTCACATTCCTATATCCTCAGCCACTGACTGCTCACCACAGTCACATACATAGCCATACACAGTCGAGTTGCACGTGCAGGCTCAGCTACACACAGATAACACACACATGCATACACACAGCACCCCTGGGGTCACAGACAAAGGCAGGCCACACACTGACACCCAGCCACTCATGAGAGCTGCACATGCACACACAGTCTCCTGGCTGCCTGCGGGGGGGCCTGCTCACGGGATCACGTAGCTCTGGCGGGCGTCCTGGCGCCGGGTCCTCATCAGGGCTTTGTACTCGCCCACGCGCAGCCGCTTGCCCTCCACGATGCAGGTGCGCTTGGGCCGCGGCTTGTACTTGTAGTCAGGATACTTCTCCAGGTGCTGCCGGCTCAGCCGCGCCTGTTCCTCGTAGTAGGGCTGCTTCTCCTGGTTGGTCATGGACTTCCAGCGAGATCCTGACCCAACCCCCCAGGGGCAGGCAGTCAGTGCTGGGCTCTGCTGACCACCCCCAGTCCCATGCAGGACCTGAGAAGACCTTGATCCCCAGGTGGGTCCACAAGATAATATATGTGCAAGCACTTAGCAAGGGCCTGGCCCGATACGGGTGCTCCTTGGATATTGGGCAAATGAATGAAGTTGGCCTGTATAGGGATATCCAACTGCCAGCTTAAGACTCAGTACCCACCCATGTTCCTAACAATCCAGCAACTTCCTCGAGCCTCTGGCCTGCCTGATTTGCATAAACAAAAGAGCAGCCATCTCAGACCTTCAACAACCCAGACAGGGTCCCTGCTCAGGACAAAATACCTGATGTCTCAGTTGACAAGAGTCCTGCGCTGACACTGGAGGAGCCTCAGTCTTGAAAACAACTGCCCCCTCGAGCCCCATGTGCCCTGCCCAACATCCATCCGTGGCCACCAATCAGGACACGTAATTTAAAAAAATCTTTCTAGTGACAGCCCAGGGACACTAGTCTCTCCTGTTTTCTGCCAGAGCAAGGGTCTGGACAAACAGTGGAACAGGTTAGGTTTAGATCAGGAGTACTAAAGAATGTAAACCCAGGCTGGGCGCGGTGGCTCAAGCCTGTAATCCCAGCACTTTGGGAGGCCGAGGTGGGTGGATCACGAGGTCAGGAGATCGAGACCATCCTGGCTAACACGGTGAAACCCCGTCTCTACTAAAAATACAAAAAAATATTAGCCGGGCGTGTTGGCGGGCGCCTGTAGTCCTAGCTACTCGGAGAGGCTGAGGCAGGAGAATGGCGTGAACCCGGCAGGCGGAGCTTGCAGTGAGCCGAGATCGCACCACTGCACTCCAGCCTGGGGGACAGAGCAAGACTCCGTCTCGAAAAAAAAAAAAAAAAAAAAAAAAAGAATGTAAACACACACACAGGCACACTCCTTGAGTTCTTGAGGACAGGTGCTACTGAACACTTCAGTGGTATAAGACCCCAGGACCCAGCTGCCCTCACATCCCCAGCAACTCCTGCACCCCTATCATCAGATCCCACTGGAGTCCAACACAGTATGGAATATCACCAAGCAAGCCCTGAATAGACCCAGCTGGCTCCTGCAACCGGGTCATACTGAACCATGGCCCCAGCCACTGGCCCTTACCAAGGATCTTGCTGATGCTGGAGTTGTGCATGTCTGGGAAGGCTTGCAGGATCTTCCTCCGCTCATCCTTGGCCCACACCATGAAGGCGTTCATGGGCCTCTTGATGTGGCTGCTGTTTCGGGACTCGGGGAAGTGGCGGGAGCCTGGGAGACAGGAGTGAAGTCAGCCAGGCAGCCTTTCTGGGGTCAAGAGAGTGCCCCAGGGCCAGCAGAGAGACATCCCCTACTTGACCAGCAGGAGGCACTGAGGAGGCTCCCACAGCAGCCAGTTGAGGACTAGCAAGGCAAGAGCAGATGGGGCGGAAGAAACAGCAAATTATCAGCAGAGGCCCAGCCAGGGAACCAGAGACAGACACACAAGAAAATCAGAGCGGTATGGCCTCAAGAGAGAGCAGAAACTCAGCAGTCACAAAACTTAGGAAAGCAGACTCAAGAGACAGAGCCAACAGACACATAATGGGACAGCAGAGGCACACACACCTGGAAAGGACCCAATAGACCAAGGGAGGGAAGAGATCAAAGGCAGACACAGCCTGCCCTGGCCCTGGCGGAATACAGAGTTGGGCCCTCCTGCCCATCAGCCCTGCGCCTGAGCCCTCACCATCCATGTCGCAGCTCAGCATGGCTTCCTCCAGTGGGTGCACACAGCTGTCCTCCAGCCGCTCCTTGGCTGGGGATGAGTCCAGGCTGATGAGGTCCTAGGTTGACAGGGGCAACCTGACATCAGCCTCCTCTGCATCACCCCACTCCTCCCCCTGCTTCTCTCTTGGTGGCCTCAGACTGTGTCTTCCACCCCTGGCCACCATCTGTTGCTGCCCCCAGGTTCAGGGGAGTGGGGGACCGTACCTTACGGAAGGGGGTGTTGGGGGAGCCTTCCAAGGCCCCACTGTGGCTGTGCAGCAGCTGCCGAGCGTCCTGGATGGCTTTGGTGACAGCGTCCCCTTCACCAAGGAAGCCTGTGGGAGAGGGCAGAAGAGAGGGAAGAGAAGCGAGGGAAGCTGAGGGCATCAGCCCAGCATGAGCCCAAACTCCATCAGCTTCCCCCCATGTCACTCCCATGAGCACCTGAGTTAGTGTTCCCTCCTGTTCTTCCACAGGGTGGCTGCATTGCATGTCCTCAAGGATATGCCACTTACATTGGCTAGTTATTGTGCATGTCAATAGACTAGAAATGAGAATAGTACCCCCTGGAACTATGTGACTCTGGCCTGAATCCCTGATGCTTGGAATGCCCAGACAGACATGATGAGGGAGAGGAAGAAGGGGATCTTCTGCTAAGAGCAAGTCTAACCCCTTGCTCGATAAAATCTGGAACCCAGAGAGGAGAAGGGACCTGCTCAAGGTCGCATCATGCCGCCGGCTCTCCCCTAAGAGGGCTGAGGGACAAGTGCAGGCAGCAGGAGGCTTACCCAGAGGCAGGCTCGGGGGGCTGGACTGCAGGTCCCGCGTGGGGCCTCCATGGCTCGGGGGGCGGGGCGCACAGTTGCTCATCTTCAGGCTTGGGGAGCTGGAGGTGTTGGGCAGCTCGGGGGCCTTGGGCTTGGCTGTGAGGTTCAGGGGCTGGGAGGGCTCCTGAGGGAGACCCAGCAGGTCAGAGGATGAGAGACACCAAAGGAGACTCCCACAGCAGGACAGAGAGGAAGTGAGGTGAGCATATGCAGAACACACAAGGAGACAGACAGAAAAGTGGATGCAGAAGGAGCGGGTGAACAAGAACACAGGATGCCAGGGCTCACCAGTCCACACCCTGCAGTTCCCTAACATGGCAGCCAGCCGTCATAAGCTCGAGAGGGAGCCCCAGGCCAGTGGGTAGAGGGCGGTACCTGCAGGGGGTGGTGGGGGGCCATGGCCCCAGGTCTCTTCACCACTGCGGCAGGGGGGCTGTGCAGCAGCTGCAGCGGATACTCCACTATGGAAAAGGCGGCAAGGAGAAAAGTCCTGGATGAGCACAGAACAGCAGACACCCTGCTTGACGAGGTCCCAGCACCACAAGGTGGGCAATGGCTCGGTGCTGGACCAGCTTGGTTCCAACCACTGCCCTCCCCGGCCCCAAAGCACTGCTTGGAGGCTCCTATCCCCTCACTCCACACTGCCCCTGCACACTGACTGGCATCTTCACTGGGTTCCCGCCTTTCCCAACCCACTCTAAATAGTTTCCCAGATTCTAGAGTCCCATCCAATGGCACAATGAGAGAGGGTAAAACACCTATTCATCCAACAGCTACTTTCATTTTGTACCTACTGGGCACAGGGCGCAAAAGCGGCTGCCTGTTGTGTAGAACGTCTCATATGTATCATCTGACAATAATACATGGTATGTGATATATAGCAGGGGCTGAATACATCATCATCCCATTTTACAGAAAAAGAAATGAAAACCTTAGAAGTCAAATGGGGCTGGGTGTGGTGGCTCATGCCTAGGACTTTGGGAGGCTGAGGAAGAAAGATTGCTTGAGGCCAAGAGTTCAAGACCAATCTGGCCAACATAGCAAGACCCCCATCTCTATTATTAAGAATTTAAGCCAGGAATGGTGGCTCACGCCTGTAATCCCAGCACTTTGGGAGGCCAAGGTGGGTGGATCACCAGGTCAGGAGTTCGAGACCAGCCTGACCAGCATGACCAACATTTCAGTCTCTAATAAAAACACAAAAATTAGCCTGGCGTGGTGGCACATGCCTATAATCCCAGATATTCAGGGGGCTGAGACAGGAGAATCGCTTGAACCCAGGAGGCAGAGGTTGCAGTGAGCCGAGATTGCACTCCAGCCTGGGGAACAGAGAGAGACTCCGTTTCAAAAAAAAGAATTTAAAATTTTCAAAACTAAAAAAATAAAAATAATAAGAAGAAAAATGGGAGGCCAGGTGCGGTGGCTCACGCCTGTAATCCCAGCACTTTGGGAGGCCGAGGCGGGCGGATCACGAGGTCAGGAGATCGAGACCACAATGAAACCCCGTCTCTACTAAAAATACAAAAAATTAGCCGGGCGTGGTGGCGGGCGCCTGTAGTTCCAGCTACTCGGAGAGGCTGAGGCAGGAGAATGGCGTGAACCCGGGAGGCGGAGCTTGCAGTGAGCCGAGACTGCGCCACTGCACTCCAGCCTGGGAGACAGTGCGAGACTCCATCTCAAAAAAAAAAAAAAAAAAAAAAAAAAGAAAAAGAAAAATGGGTTGTCCACATAGCTATGAAATGGCAGCATCAGGATTTGAACCCAGGGCCTCTAGACTCCACAGCCTTTCCTTCTTCTCGACATGGCACTCCTGCCTACCCTACCTCACTCCCAGGCCCAGCATCTAGGTGGAGAGATAGGCCACATGTAGAAATCACGAAGTGCATGGCAGGTGGTGATGAGGGCCACACAGGCAGGGCACCAGCAAATTCTGCTCCAGCTGGGGTAACTAGAGCAGGCTCCCTGTGGGAGCCGAGGTGTGCACTAGTGCCTGCAGGATGGGCAGGATTTGGGCAGGTGGAGATGGAGTGGTGGGGTGTGAGGGTGAGTTGTGGGGAATGAGGCAGGCCATGGGGGCCGGGTTGGCTCTGAGGCCCATGAAGGCCGAGGTCAGGAGTACGGAGCCCATGCTGTGGGTACAGAGCACCGTGTAAGGCTTGTGAGCTGGGGAGGGCCACTGTTTGCAGTCGGCTTTTCAAGGGACCTTGCTTGCCTAGTTTCTGGAGCAAACAAAGCGGGAGGCAGCCATGCCAGTCCCGGGCTCCCACAGCTTATTTACTGCCTCACCTGCCCAGAAAGCAGTTGGGGGCCCTATCCCCGACCAGATCACTGTCCCCTTGCCTCCATGGCTCTCCTCCACATTCATGGGGAGTTGCAACGGTTTGGAATTGCCCTGTCCTCCACCTTCAACCTTCTCCACTCCCCATTCCCCCAGCTAACTGGAAACGTCCACATTGGGCCTATCTTAGTCTACTCAGGCTGTTGAAACAAAGTGCCATAAACTGGACAGCTTACAGACCTCAGAAATTCATTCCTCAGTTCTGAAGGCGAATTTGCTTCAGAATGAATTATACCTTGAGTCACCTATAACTGATTTATGTGAGATTTATTATTATTTTTGTCTGTTTTGCGACAGGGCCTCACTCTGTCTCTGTATGTCTCGCTCTGTCTCCCAGGAGGGTGTGCAGTGGTACAAACACAGCTCACTACAGCCTTGTGCTCCTAGGCTCACGCAATCCTCCTGCCAAGTAGCTGGGACCACAGGCACAGGCTACCATGCCAGGCTATTTATTTTTTTTTTTTTTTTTTTTTTTGTAGAGACAGGGTCTCACTTTGTTGCCCAGGCTGGTCTTGAACTCCTGGCCTCAAGCAATCCTCCTGCCTTAGCCTCCAAAGTGCTGGGATTACAGACATGAGCCACTGTGCCTGGCCTAGGTGAGACTAGATGAGGCTCTGGACTTGAAACTTTTGAACTGATGCTGGAACAAGTTAAGATTTGGGAGCCTATTGGGATGGAATGAATATATTTTGCATATGATAAGAAAATGAACTGGGGAGAGTCTGGGGCAGAATGCTACGGTCTGAATGTTTGTGCCCCCCCCAATTCCTATGTTGCAATCTAATTCCCAATGTGATAGAATTAGGAGGTGGGACCTTTGGGAGGTGCCTGGGTCATGAGGGTGGAGCCCTCAGGAATGAGATTAGAGGCCTGAGGGAGCCCGTTTACCCCTTTCACCACCTGAGGACACAGTGAGAGATGCCATCTGTGAACCAGAAAGTCAGCCCTCACCAGACACCAAATATGTTGACTTTATGATCTTGGAATTCACAGCCTCCAGAACTGTATGTGAGGAATAAACGTCTGTTGTTTATCAGCCACCCAGTCCATGGTGTCTTTCTACAGCCCCTGAATGGATGAAGATGGGGCCTGGCTTTCTCAGTTCTTTGTGTTTCCCCTTCATCATACCACCCCACAGTGCCCGGCACAAACCAGGCAGGAGCAGAGAGCCAGTGGGGCTGAGCTGTCTACCCAAGCCCACAGCCTATAGGCCTCAGGGAATTTCCTCTTCTCTCTCTTTCTCGCCTGTGGAACAGGGAGGATGAACTAGCACAGGTTGCATTTAAAGCTGTCCACACTCCTGGGGTAATTATGGGCAGCATCTCTGCCTGGTCCCCATGACTCTCTGTCACTGCCCTAGTTCAGGTATCATCCCCTGTTGCTAGAATCACCTAGCAGGTCCTGCTTCTGGCCAGTCTCCCCTCCACTCCCCTACCCCTCAAAGCCAGAACGACACACTCACGACTCAAATGTTCACATGCACCCCATAGCCTACAAAATAAATCCCAGACTCCATGCTCCGTCCCCAACTGCCCTGCACCGTCAGGTCCCACAACCTTGTCTGACACATGGCCAGTCTGCTGAATTTCAGTGATGGGGTAGAAGGCCAGAGTGACATGGTGTAGGCAGGGACAAGAGTGTGAAGGTAGGAATCGTGGCTGTTAGAATTTGGGAGATGTTGGCTCACGCCTGTAATCCCAGCACTTTGGGAGGCTGAGGCGTATCACTTGCAGTCAGGAGACCAGCCTGGGCAACATGGCGAAACTTCATCTCTACTAAAAATACAAAAATTAGCCAGGTATGGTGGTGTGCACCTGTAATTCCAGCTACTCAGGAGGCTGAGGCAGGAGAATTGCTTGAACATGGGAAGTGGAGGTTGCAGCAGTGAGCGGAGATTACACCACTGCACTCCAGAGCCCAGGTGACAGAACAAATGAGACTCTGTCTCAAAACACAAACAAAAAAGAATTTGGGAGATTTATAAACCCCAGTTAATATTCCAGATTTTTTTTTTTTTTTTTAATGGAGTCTTGATCTGTCACGTAGTCTGGAGTGCAGTGGCACAATCTCAGCTCACTGCAACCTCCGCCTCCCAGGTTCAAGCGATTCTCCTGCCTCAGTCTTCTGAGTAGCTGGGACTACAGGCATGCACCACCACACCCAGCTAATTTTTGTATTTTTAGTAAAGATGGGGTTTCACCATGTTGGCCAGGCTGGCCTTGAATTCCTGACCTCAAGTGATCCACCCACTTCGGCCTCCCAAAGTGCTGGGATTACATGCATGAGCCACCACACCTGGCAATATTCCAGATATTAATACTCTGGCACAGTAAATGTACTAGAATTGGAGAGACTAGACCTGGATTGCTACATCATTTTACATCTGGAAAGAGCTTTATGGTTTTTCATTCTCCCAGTGAAGTTCAGTGAAATTCAGCAAGATTCAGAAAAAGAGGATTATTCTTCTACCAGACAGATCCAAAACTGAGGCCCAGAAAGTCCACATAGCAAATTAATGGATGAGAGTGGCTCCAGGGCGCTTTCCCTGACCTCAGGACAGGCTGGCCGCAGGGGTGGAACCTCCCTTCTCACACTCACCTGGTTTGCAGGGAATGGGCTGAATGGGTAAGGCCAGCTGGGAGTCGGGGGTGACAGGCAGAGGTTGGTGGCTTGGGGGGAAGGCTGGGATCATGACATAAGGCATGTTAACCTGCTGAAGGCAAAGAAACCCTGTGTGAGTCCCCAGGGACCCAAAGAGCTACCCAGCTATGGTCAGCCCACGACACAGAGAATGGACCCATGGACAAGAGGCACAGGGGTTAAAGCAGGGACAGTTTTCCAAAGGATCCCTCTGACCCTAGGCCACCTCTGTGGGCCCCTGTCTACCTGCCCTCAGGTCTCAGCTGGGGAGGAAGACATGCCGGGCTCCTCCCTTTAATCAGGGAAGGAAGACAGGTTGGGGGCTAGAACAGAAATAACCCTCCTCGGGTCAGGCCTGAGTGATTCTGCTCCGGCGCTTTAACTTGGTGCACATCCCGTCCCCAGCACCCTCCAGGCTTGTGTCAACTCCCTCAACTGCCTCCTGTGCCTCTCCAGGTCTCCCTTCCGGTTACCTGGATCTGCTGCTGAAGGAGGTTGATCTTATGCTGCTGCTGAATCAGCTGCTGCTGCTGCTTTGCAATCTGGGAGAGGGAAAGAGTAGGCAGAGGGGGTCATGGACATTAGCCCTGGTGCCCAGAGTCTGCCCAGCCCTAACCACGCCCTGCTTTCTACAGTGGGGCAAACCACGGAGTGGGGTGGCAGTGGGGAGCAAAGCAGTCAGCCCTCAGAATTGGTTCTCCTTTTGCAGGAAGCTCATCCCTCCCTCCAGGACCAGGAGGCTGGGCAGGAAGCTGCAAGCTGCTCTTCCTGCAGAGTCCCTTTCGTACCCTCCCACCCCTAACCCTGTACAAGGTCTCATGAATCAGTCCACGTGGGAATCCTACAGCCCCTGGCCACAGACCCTGCTCGGCCTGCCCCCAGGCCCCAGCTTGCACTGGTGAGGCCTGCCCCAAGGCAGCCTTCTCTAGGTCCTGACACACTCCTTTTCCTGGAAAGAAAGCCACACCCACCGAACAGGACCTACCTGCTCCTGCTGCTGCCGGGCAAGCTCCATCTGCTGCTGCTGCTTCTCAAACAGCATGGCAGCCATGTTCTTCTGCTCCGAGTGGGCTGTCAGGAGCTGGTCCCGCAGGGTGGACAGCTGGTGAATCATGACCAGAAGCTGGAGCTCCTTCTCTGCTAGGCTCTCTTGGGTCCCTGCTCCACAGTGAAACAGCCCCCATTGAGACTTTTTACTCGTTCATCTATACATCCATCCATCTATCCACCCATCCATCAGAAACTTACTGAGCAATTGCTATGTCCCAGGACCATCAGGGGCTGAGCCACAGAGATGCTGACACAAGATGCTTGCCTTGAAGGGGGCTCTTCGTGTTGCTACCTGGCAACTACTAGCCTAGAAGTTCTCCCCTATTAGCCACGAATTCCAGGCCCCCTGAAAATGCTGACGGTGGGATATCTCAGCCCCAGAGCCCCGGGCCTCTTGAATGTCCTCAAGTGCTCAGCGCCACACAGGGTCAGGGTGGACAACCATTCCATCGGAGGGATCCAGTGGGACACACTCAGGCTTTGAAGCAAGACAGGTCTGGGATCAAATTCCCGTTTCAACCCATCCTGCCTGTGAGCTGTTAGGCAAGTTACCAATTTCTCTGCACTTTAGGGTTTCCAAAATCTTGGTAAGTGGGCATAATAATAAGCACTTCAGAGGGTTACTGTGAGGGATAGATGAGCTAATAGAGGCCAGGTGTGGTGGCTCACGTCTGTAATCCCAGCACTTTGGGAGGCCGAGGCAGGTGGATCACTTGAGGTCAGGAGTTCAAGACCAGCCTGAACAACATGGTAAAACCCCATCTCTACAAAAATGCAAAAATTAGCCAGGCGTGGTGGCGCATGCCTGTAATCCCAACTACTTGGGAGACTGAGGCAGGAGAATTGCTTGAACCCAGGAGGCAAAGTTTGCAGTGAGCCGAAATCGCACCACTACACTCCAGCCTGGGCAACAGAGTGAGCTGTCTCTCAAAAAAAAAAAAAAAAAAAAAAAAAAAGTGCTAATATATGCAAAGCTCTTAGTCCAGGATCTGGCCACATGGTCCTCAACCAATAAATGTTAGTGCTCCCCTGACCTCCAGTTTAGCTCCTGTCTGATGCAGTAGTTTATTCCTGAGTGCCTGGCCATAGACCTTTTTTTTAAAAAAAAAAAAAAAACATCGGAATCACTCATGGATCCTTTGAGAGGTATAGAGGCCCAGGCCCCTACCATACCCCGGGTTTCCCATTCAATAGGTGGGAGTGGAGCCTGGGCATCTGTATGGTTTTAAAGTTCCCTCTGTGGGTGTGATCAATGACAATGCAAAAATGATCATTCTGGCTGGGTGTGGTGGGTGGCTCATGCCTGCAATCCCAGCAATTTGAGATGCCAAGGTGGGAGGACTGTTTGGGCGCAGGGGTTCGAGACCAGCCTGGGCAACATAGTAAGACATCATCTCTACAAAAAAAATATAAAAATTAGCCTGGCTTGGTGGCAGGTGCCTGTGTTCCCAGCTACTCAGGAGGCTGAGATGGGAGGATCACTCAGGAGGTTGAGGCTGCAGTGAGCCAAGATTGTGCCACTGCACTCTAGCCTGGGCAACATAGGGAGACCGTATCTCCAAAAAAAAATCACTCTAAGGAACCCAAGCAGCAGCCCATTAATAACTACTTCTCATTCACTTAGCGAGGTCCAACTGACCTAGAATTAATTAGAGTGAAAGGGAACTTTCTGCCCATTTTGCGGTTAGACCCGGGAAGTGGCAATGACATGCCTGAAGTCACAAGGGTGCCTGGTGAGAGCCCAGATTCAGAGTCATGGGATTTGATTCCTACCAGGCCTCTCCTGCATGGGATGAGCGAGACCTAATGCTTGGGGCCTCCAGGCGAGGGATGGTGATGACCCCTAAGGCCAGGCAGGAGCCAGATGGCACAGGATAGGTATGTACCAAGAACTGCCCTACAGAGCCAGGCTGCATGGCCAGACCAGGAGAAGAGAGATGGGGTTCAAACATCTCCCCCACCCCCAACAGGCCTTCACCTTTGACATCTTTGGCTTCCATAGAGTTCCTTCCTAGAAACCTCTCCTTCCAGTCACTGGACAACAGCTTCTCAATGGCTGGCACCACTGGAAGACAGCAAAGGGGTGAGGAATAACCGTCTTAACACCTCCCTGCCTCAGGCCTCTGCTTCTAACTAGGGCAGACATCCTACCTTCTTTCAAATTTCGGTTGAAGTCCAGCTTCTCCTGGCTTCCAGAGGCAGCCTCCGACGCTCCTGGTCTCTTGGGTTCTGGGGACCCATTACCCTCTGGAGAGCTACAGTCCTGCAAGACATACTGAATTGTCACCATAACCCCCAAGAGAAGGGGATATACTGCAGGGAGGGCTGGGCACCCCAAAGATGTGTACCCTGAGGGATCCCAGCCCTATCCAAGTCCTACTTCTCCACTCAGTAGGCCCCTTTGGCCTCTACCTGCCCAAGCTTTGTTCAGGAAAAGAACAGAAGATTTCAAAACAAAAGACCTGGGTTTCAGTCCAGGCTCAGTGACTCACACGATGCTTGATCCCATACAATTCCCTGAAATACTCTGAACCTGACTTCCCTCTTTTGAAAATGGAAATATTAATACCTCCTCTGTCACAGGATTGTTGCTGGGATCAAGGGAGTTAATGCATGTGAATGAGGTTTGCCATTGCAATCAGGGGCCAAAAGTCAGCTATTAGTTATCACTCCCTTGAACACACCCACTACACCAGCTGGGCTGCATAGGGGAGCAGGTAGGGGCTGGCAAAAGTTACTCATACTCCCCACTGCCTGCCTCACTCCTCATCAAAGTCCTCCCCATCCTTTAAGGCTTAGCTTGAGGCTCTACTTCTCCAGGAAGCCTTCCCTGATCACCAGTGCTGCCAGCCCCCTCCTCCCTCCTCCAGGCTGGATTCTTTCTCAGAGCCCATAACTCTCCTCATTTTCACTTACTTGGATTTTAATTATATGTTACCTTTTTACATCTCCTATGTGAAATCAGAATTTTTGGGAGCTGCAAGAATCCTTATGAATCATGTAGCTCAATTCTCTTGTTTTAAGGGTGAAGAACAATATCATCTTTAACAGTGACCTAATTCTTGCTTGGGTAATCAGGTTGATTTTCCCAAATCATCTGAAAAATCTGGTATATTACTTTTAAGCCAAACTTTAGCATGTGTGTCCCATCGCCCCATCTAGTCCTCAGAAGCAAGGACTGGGTCACACATAGGTGAACAGTCACTATCAAGCGAGTGAGTACAGGCGTGAGTCCAGGTCCTGCTCTGATAGGTGACCCCGCTTCCAGCCTCAGACTGAACTTGGCAGTGCCTCCCTGCTTCCCTACGTGGCGTCTTACCCCTAGGATCACCATTTCTGCCTGTGTCTGCTGCCATCTAGGGGAGTGGGCCAGCCGAGCAGAGAGCACAGGTACAGCGCATGGGTGTGAGGATGGAGGCAGGGTGGGGACACTGACCCAGGAGCCCCTGAAATTCCCCTGGGCTGGAGCTTGGGGGTCAGCACTATCCTGGGAGGCCCGGGCTGGGTCTCCAGGCTGAGGTTCAGCGGCAGTGGCTGAGCCCTGGGGGGCCTCGTGGCAAGGCTCTTTCTTCTCCTCTGACTTGATGGTGCAGTTCACCATGGTGCCAATGCCATCCAGGGCCAGCTGGGCAGAGATGGGGCTCCTCATGGACATCCTGGGGGAGGGACAGAGTGAGCCGAGGTGAGTCCCCAGTCATAAACTTCTGCCCAGAGGCAGTGACCCTACCGTTTGCACCCCTGACCCCACCCAAGCACCTCCTGGTGCCTGTCACATGGGCACACTCACAGAAAGGGCAAGCTTACTTGTGAACCCACAGAAAAATCAGCAAAGGCTCTTGTATCCCTCATGCTTTTTTGTTTTGTTTTTTGCTTTTTAAACAAAAAGTTCTAGATAAGAGTGGGCCCACCCTTGCGCAGGACCTGCCTGTGTAATGCTTGGGACTACGGGACTAGTGGACTGACGGCCCAACTAACGAGGCCAGATACTGACTGGCTGTTTCTGAGCCCAACAGAGTTGGAGAGAGAGAGAGAGAGCGCGCGTGTGTGTGTGTGTGTGCGCGCGTGCGCGTGCATCTGTCTGTGCATGTTTGTGTGTATACAAATGCACTTTTTTTTTTTTTTTGAGACGGAGTCTCACTCTGTCACCCAGGCTGGAGTGCAGGGGTACGATCTCGGCCCACCGCAACCTCTGCCTCCCAGGTTCAAGTGATTCTCCTGCCTCAGCCTCCCGAGTAGCTGGAATTACAGGCACACGCCACCACCCCCAACTAATATTTGTATTTTTTGTAGATACGGGGTTTTGCCATGTTGGCCAAGCTGGTCTCCAACTTCTGACCTCAGGTGATCTGCCCGCCTCAGCCTCCCAAAGTGCTGGAATTACAGGCGTAAGCCACCATGCCCAGCCTACAAATGCATTTTTATAATTAGTTACCAATACTTAAAAGTCAAGAGATAACACATAAAAATCTAGATTTGAACTTCTAGCTCAATTGTTGCTGTGGCAAAAATTGGCTGGAATTGGGTAATGGGTATTTCTTATGGACAGGCCAGTCTACCTTAGCCTCCACACTCCTACTACTCCTCAAAAAGGAAACCAAGTATTAACTATATAAGACATATATTCTTCTATATATAAGACATATAGTCTTCTTCTTACAGTGGAGATAAGGTAAAAGTAAATGATTTCTTACTTCATGCATCTATCAAATAGGGGGAAACAGCCAGGTATGGTGGTTCATGCCTGTAATCCCAGTTACTCAAGAGGCCGAGGAAGGCACATCACTTGAGGTCAGGTGTTTGAGGCCAGTCTGGACAACCTAGTGAGACTCCCATCTTTTTTTTTAAAAAAAAAAAAAAAAAAAAAAAAAGGGCGGGGGTGGGGGGAATAACAGACTGAGATGATTGACTTTACGAAAAATATTTTCCGGTATCTAGCTGGAATCTCTCATTTAGAGTCTGGCCACCATAGGCATGTGAGTTTGCAGTTCCTAGTTTAAACAGCTGGTATACCTGGCAGACCCTCTTGAGACTCTGCACCTGCTGTTCCTTTCCTGTCGCATCACTGCCTGGGACATCTGAGGAGCTGAGCTAATCACAACATCTCAGGGAGTGGTTTCCAGGGGTCATGCCAGGCTTGGGTGGAGCAGCAGATGCCTATCCTCCAAAGTCACAGAGATGCACTCTGGATTCTAGTGGGAACACAGCAGGTTCCAGCTATGCATGGGTCCTGCCTCAGCTACTGACTAGCCCAGTGACCTAGGGCAAGTTGCTTAGCTGCTCTGTACTTCAAGTTTCCTCACCTGTAAAATGAGCATGGTAAGAGTCCCTACCCTATAGGACGGCCATGAGGACTAGGAGTTGATATTTATATGGTACTTGGAACAGTTTGTGGCACCAGGAAGCACTGACCTGGTGTTTTGTTGTTTTCTTGTTTATTACATTTCCAAATACCATCACATGATCTGGTGTTTGTTAAACCACTACTAGTTGGAATGCACTATAAGGACCAGCAGCTTCAGCATGCCTTGGGGGCTTGTTTGAGAGGCAAAGGCATAGCTACGCGGGAGGCTAAGGCAGGAGAATGGCGTGAACCCGGGAGGTGGAGCTTGCAGTGAGCCGAGATCGTGCCACCGCACTCCAGCCTGGGCGACAGAGCAAGACTCCGTCTCAAAAAAAAAAAAAAGAAAGAAAAGCACTGTTAAATAAATTTTTTTGATTTTTTTTTTTTTTTTTTTTTTGCTTGGGGATTAGATGTTTAGGGGAGGTATGTAAGGCTAAAATCAGATATAGTAAAAATATCCTTACAGTAAAAAATTCCTTAAACATCCCAGGTGCAGTATGGTATTTAAATACTGCATCAACTGTGTATGGATGCACTTGGATAGATTGCATCAACTCTGTAAAATGTTTGTTATGTTTTATGAAACATGCATTGTATATAAGAGTACATGTAGAGTATTTTAAATAAGCATATAATTGAATAAAATATATACAATCAGCCCTCTGTATTTGTAGGTTCCACATCCATGGATTCAACCAACCTCAGATCAAAAATATTTAAAAAAGAAATTTCATCTGTACTGAACATGTAGATTTGTCATTATTCCCTAGACAATATGGTGCAAAAACTATTTACATATGATTTACATTATATTAGGTATTATAAGTAATCTAGAGGCACCGGGGCTCATGCCTGTAATCTCAACACTTTGAAAGGCTGAGGCAGGAGGATTGCTTGAGGCTAGGAGTATTGTATTTTTTTCGTAAAGACAGGGTCTTGCTATGTTGCCCATTAGCCTGAGCAACATAGCAAGATCCTGTCTCTACAAAAGAATACAAAAATTAGCTGGGCATGGTGGCACGCGCCTGTAGTCCTAGCTACTCGGGAGGCTGAGGCTGGAGGATTCACTTGAGGCCAGCAGTTTGAAGCTGCCAAGATTAAGCCACTGCACTCCAGTCAGGGTGACAGAGCAAGACCCTATCTCAAAAATGATAACAACTGGCCAGACTCGGTGGCTCATGCCTGTAATTCCAGCACTTTGGGAGGCCGAGGCAGGTGGAGCACCTGAAGTCGGGAGTTCGAGACCAGCCTGACCAACATGGAGAAACCCCGTCTCTACTAAAAATACAAAATTAGCCGGGCGTGGTGGTGCATGCCTGTAGTCCCAGCTACTCAGGAGGCTGAGGCAGGAGAATCTCTTGAACCCGGATGGTGGAGGTTGTGGTGAGCTGAGATGGTGCCATTGCACTCCAGCCTGGGCAACAAGAGCGAAACTCCATCTCAAAAAAATAATAATAATAGTAACAATAAATAAAAAACAAGGTATACGGGAGGATGTGCACAGGTTATATGCAAATACTATGCCATTCTATATCAGGGACTTGAACATCAGCACATTTTGATATCTTTGGAGGTCCTGGAACCAACCGTCTCAGATACAGTGGGATGACTGTATACACAGTCCTACATCAATTAATAGCATAAACATGTTCTGAGAAATGCATCACCAGGCAATTTCTTTGTTATTCAAACCTCATCGAGTATATTTACACAAACCTAGATGGTACAGCCTACTACACACCAGGCTGTATGGTATAGCCTATTGCTCCTAGGCTACAAACCTGGACAGCGTGTTATTGTACTGAATACTGTAGGCAATTGTAATGCAATGGTTAAGTATTTGTGTATCCAACATCCAAATATAGAAAAGCTACAGCAAAAATACAGTAGTAGAATCTTGCAGGACCACCGTCCTATATGTGTTGGGTCATTGACGGAGACGTTGGTAGGCAAGCAGTGCATGAGTGCATGTGTATTTGATTTCATTCCACCTTGCTGATCAGACCAGACTCTCCTGCTCACCCACTTTCAAAGTGTAGGGTTCCCCAGAGGCTGGGTCCCAAGACAGGGCACTGCAGAGAGGGGCCTCCCTGACCATAAGAACAAAGGCCCCATCCCACCTAGATGCAGAGAAGAGAAGAGACCCCAGCCCAGCTCGCCCTGGGGTCCCCTCCTACAGCCCAGGGGCTTGGAGAGCGTCCAGGAAGCAGGCGGCTCAGCCCATCCGGGCACCAGGAGGGGCTCAGAGCCAGGCCGAGAGCAGGGGGGCGAGAAGTGGGAGTGGGCGCAGTTGGGGAGGGGGTTTTATCCTGAAGCCGAAGGCAGCAATTACATAACAAACAAACCCTGGGCTCAAGCTGTGAATTAATCAAACCGCTGAAAATAAAACCTTCCTCTCAGGAACTTCAGACAAAAGAAATGAAAACAACCAGGCTGGCTGGAAAATAAAAGGCAGCAGCACTGAATGGGGGACAAAAGGAAGCCAGACAATAGGGTGTTGGACAAAAGCAATAAAGCCAAAGGAAGTGTGACAGGCGCACAATGCGGGCCTGTGGGCCTCTGATCCGTCGGCTCTGCGCCACCTCACTCACACCCACTTCGGGCGCAGGCCGGCCACCGGGTCCCTCCTCCCTCCGGACTTGGGTCCTAAGGGTCTCTCCTTCATTCTGTCCCAACTTCAGGGGCTTCCAGCTCCCACCTCAAAGCCTTCCTGCTGCAGCCCAGAAATCCCAGCAGCAGCCACAGCCTCCAGGAGCATGGTCAGATGAACAGGACACAAAAGTCCAAGTTCTCCCCAGTTGGGGATGGTGAACGACCATCCATCCCTGGAGCTGATGGTGGAGGCAGAGGAGGCCATCATCTGTCCTAATTAACCCTAGGACTGCACGGCCCAAGATTGCAGCCACTTGCCCCATGTGGCTACTAAGCATTTATAATACAGCCAGTCCCAACGGAAATGTGCTGTGAACATCAAACCCACCCCAGATTTTGAAGGCTTAGTACACAGAATAGAATGTAAAATAGCTCATTAATAATGGTTACTGATTACAAGTTGAAATTCTTTTTGGATAAGTTGGTTAGATAAAATACATCATTAAAATTCATTTCACCTATTTCTTTTTATACTTTTTAATATAGCTACTAGCGAATATTGCACATGCAGTTCCCATTATATTCCTGTTGAACAGCGCTGCACTAGGACACCTCCGCCCTCTGAGCTTCTACACACACTTAGCCTCCATGCTCCCTCCAGCCAGGCACCACGGATCACCCCTATATTAGGGAGCCTGTCTCCTGGGCCTCTCAGCAGCCTACCCTGGCCTCCAGCACAAAGACAATGGCTCCTGGTGACCAGCCAAGCCAGCTTAGAGGTGTCAGTCTGTTCACTAGGGCTTGGTGCCCACCAGATAACCCTGCCCAGACAAGGGCCCTTCCATCCTCACAGGCGTCTGGCTCAACGGCAGGTGCTGGGCACTGACTGGCCCTTAGTTGGTATCCTCTCGGCCCACTTGTCCATGAAAAGGCAACAGCCCAGGCACAATGCCACCCCGCCCCCACTGGAGAGCACCTCTGGGTCTCACCTTTGGGGGAGAGGGTCCCTGGGTACCTCTTTTACCTCCCTCTCCCCCTCCCCAGGCACAGGCCTGCTTGAGAAGAGCAGCTCCTTGCCCTGCCTTGTCTGGCCTGGAGGGAACCAAGCCCCAGCCTGCCATGGCCTAGAGAGACACAGGTGTCTCTGTGAAGAGCATCAGTGCCAGGCTCCAGACCCTAACCATCCCAGAGACGGGAGCGACGGTCCCATGATCAACTAGATAAGGGAGGAAAGAGAGCGAGATGGAAAGAGAGGGGTCATTATGTGGTCACTGCTCTCTGTCACGCTGCAGGTGGGGGTCTGCACAGTTTGCTTCACCCCTGCAAGCTGTGTCTATAAAACAAGGGTCCTGGAGGGAGTCAGGGGACAACTTGGAAGACCCGCAGGGTTTGAATCCAACAACCTGGGTTTAAATTCCTGCCCTGCCACAGGCTGACCTGTGTGAACCTAGTCAAGTTAATTAACCTCCCTTAGCCTGTCTCCTCATCCATACAATGGGTACAATAACCCATATCTCACTGGTGTCCATGAAGATTAAATAATACAGGGTGAATATCTATTCTATAAGTTGTGTGCAGTCCAGGATGCTCTGAGAGTCAAGTGGTTGAGAGAAAAGCCTCTAGGGTCTGATAGACTTGGGTACATTTGAATCCCAACTCTGACCAATCATTGCTGTGCAACCTTGGGCAAGTAACTTAACTTCTCTGAGCCCATTTCCTCCTCAGTAAAATGGGAATAAGAAACTCAACATGAAGAGATGAATCTCCTGTTAACAACACCAGACCCTATCAGAGTGCCTATTTTACATTCTCATGGCACTTTGAACTTGACCTTAAAAGTATTTACCACAATTGGTAATGATACCTTTACATGCTTAATTTATTTTGGAGTCCCCGGGCATGGTGGCTCACGGCTGTAATCCCAGCACTTTGAGAAGCCAAGGCAGGCAGATCACCTGAGGTCAAGAGTTTGAGATCAGCTTGACCAACATGGTGAACCCTGACTCTAGTAAAACACAAAATTAGCCAGGTGTGTAATCCCAGCTACTAGGGAGGCTGACGCAAGAGAATCGCTTGAACCTAGGAAGTGGAAGTTGCAGTCAGTTGAGATCACACCGCTGCACTCCAGCCTGGGCAACAACAGCGAAACTCCATCTAAAAAAAAAAAAAAAAAAAAAAAAAAAATTTATTTTGGAGTCACCCAGTAGCCAAAAATATACCTGTTTCTGCTCATCATTGTAGCTCCAGAGCCTAGCACGGTGCCTGAAACATAGTAGGTGCTCAATAAATATTCTTGGAATGACAAGAGAATGACAGAGAGTTCAGCAGCACAGCACAAAGCAGGTCTGGATGCTTAACAGGTGATGGATACTGTTAGGACTATTAGACAGCTCCTGCCTCTCAGGCTTTTCTCCCACACCCAGTTATCCTCTGCTGCCTCTTCCTTGGGTCTAAGTTCTTCCTATGAGTTACCTAAATACCCGCAGCAGTAAAGCGAGTCCATTTCCTTTTCTTTTTACCTTGGGTCAGATAAGAAACACTTTCTATACTTTTTAGATTTAAAGACCCCATTGGAGTCCTCCCTTAAGTCTCCCTTTAGACTTTCCAGAAACTAAAATAATCCCTCAAGTTCCTTTACTCCTTTGTTACACAGCATGCTGCTTGCTTCAGTGATTTTCCATGTGGCTCCGCAGGTTTTAAGGTCAGTAACCTCAAACTCCGCTGTCCGAAAATGCCCAGAAGCCAAAGAATGCTGGGTCCACAGGATACAGGAGTTACTCCCTCAGTTTCCACCCTAGTCTGATGCCTTGGTACTGGTCAGAGGCCACAAGTCCACAGGGTAGCCCATCAGCCTCTCGCTCGGATGGAAGTGCTCCTGCGTGCCCAGTTTCCTCTCTTGCCCAACCTCAACACATTTTATAAACAGAGAAACTGAGGTCAGGAGATGTTGAGTTCACACAGCTTTTGGGGCAGCACTGCTTCAAGACTATATAGAATGGCCGGACACGGTGCCTCATACCTGTAATCCCAGCACTTTGGGAGGCCAAGGCAGGTGGATCACCTGAGGTCAGGGGTTCAAGACCAGCCTGGCCAACATGGTAAAACCCCATCTCTACTAAAAATACAAAAATTAGCCAGGCATGGTGGTGCACACCTGTAATCCCAGCTACTCAGGAGGCTGAGACAGGAGAATCACTCAAACCCAGGAGGCGGAGGTTGCAGTGAGCCAAGATCGCACTGCTGCACTCCAGCCTGGGTGACTGAGGGAAACTCTGTCTCAAAAAAAAAAAAAGACTATATAGAGTCAGAGGCATTCAGCCAGCTGGGGTGCTAAGCAGCATCTCTGCTCTGCCCTCCCCTCCTTCTCAGGAACCCACCTCACAATCCCTCTTCCGTTCTTCTTCCTCCTTGGTCTTATCTCACCCAAGCGAGCATCCTTAAGAAGTGAAGACCTCTGGCCGGGCGGATCATGAGGTCAGGAGATCGAGACCACGGTGAAACCCCGTCACTACTAAAAATACAAAAAAAAAAAATTAGCCGGGCGTGGTGGCGGGCGCCTGTAGTCCCAGCTACTCGGAGAGGCTGAGGCAGGAGAATGGCGTGAACCCGGGAGGCGGAGCTTGCAGTGAGCCGAGATCACGCCACTGCACTCCAGCCTGGGTGAGAGAGCGAGACTCCGTCTCAAAAAAAAAAAAAAAAAAAAAAAAAAAAGAAGTGAAGACCTCTAAGGAGAGGGCTCCAGCCATCTTCACCCTTGACATGCAGAGCCAAATCCAGTACCTGGGACAAGGTATAGAGAGGCACCCGCCTCCACGGAGGGACAGTGGCTCAAAGCATGGCCCTTATATGACAAAGCCTGCTGCAGGTGCTGATCCTCTTCCTTTCTCCTCCCCACAACCAGCCCTGCCACGGCCCCTCTGAACCCCACCAACCCACAGGCGCACACAAACCTAGCCCCTTTCTGCCCAAAACAAATCACCAGCCACTTCCTCTTCTAACCAGTCAACAACCGACCCTGTTGGATTGGAATCAAGGAGTTTTTACTGTCAGTCCTTCCTCCCTCCACAACGACAGCCTTCCCCACACTACAAAAAATATCTAGATGAAGATAAAGATAGAGATAAATTCCAGTCATCGTAGCATGACGGGTGACTCAGACCCTGGGGTACAGGAAGCCTGAACAGACAGGCAGACCCTCTGAGAGGGCCAATGGCTACACTTCCCCGCTGGGCACACACTAATCCCCCTCCACTGCTGGCTCCCACTCCCAAGCTTGCTCTGAGTGGGTGGTGCCAAGGGGCATCACCAGGGAAAGAGATCCATGCAGCAGGGGTGGGGCAGGGCTTGAGTCCCAGGGGAATGCCATTTCCTCTGAAAGCCCCCAGAGAGCTGAGAACCTCAGGCTGCCCTAAACAATAGGCCAAGGCGTGGGTGCCCAGAACAGTGCCCCGGTGCCACATCCTGCCATTCTTCTCACAGACCACACCCTGCCACCCTTCCTGGCTACACCCGATCCTATCTCTAATGTTTACTCAGAGCTGGGAGCTGGACTGGCTGCAGACTTGGGACAAAGCTTTCCTGAGAGTCCCTCTCACCCTTTCCAGCCTCTGTGAGCCCTGGGGGGTATCAGATCCAGGGCACAGCTGGTCTGGTCTAGCCCAGCTCAGGGGGACCGCAGCCAACACTCCCTCGGCTGTTTCCAGGCTGGCCAGGGTGACATTCACCTGGTAGAGCGGCCAACATCAGAGAGAGGCTGGGTCAACTCCCAAGCATGGGAGAAGAGGTGCTTCCCTGCAGCACCTCAGGCACAGAATCACAGTCCAGCCTGAGCTTCTGTGGCTGCCAGGACTCAGCTGACCCTGGCCCAAGGGCACAAAGGAAAACAGTGGCCAGGGAGAGACTGTCTGTAGCTGTGATGTTCCCACCTGGTCCTCAGGCCCCAGAGGCACCTGAGTCTTCTCCCAACCCAGCGAGTGGGTCAAGAAAGAGACAGATGGGACTGCTTGAAAGCGCCATTGAGGCTCCCAGTGTGATGTGTGCCTCCAGAAGGCCCCAAACTGAAAAGAGGTCAACAGTGTCTCCAGGAGGCCCTTCTCTGGAGGTCTTCCTGCCTCTAGGACCCGAGCCTGTCTCCAGGTTCTCCTGCACCCCAATAGTGCTAGAAGGCAGGGGCAGGCCTCATCCTTGTCTCCCAATGGCAAGGCCAAGCCTGAGTCCTGGACAGGTGAGCACATCTGGCTTCCTGCAGGGACAGTGCCCAGCCTAGGGCCGAGAGATGCAGAAATTGTGCAGCTGAGGCTGACTGGCCATGTCAAAAGCCCCTTGGGGGATAGCCCTGAATATTGACCAAAGGAATGGGAGGCAAAAAGCAAGCATGCAATGGTACAGCACTTACTTGGCTGCAAGCACTAAGTGAAAGGCTCTTCATGCACATCCCTGCTTAATCCTCACAAGAACACTACAAAGACTAAGGCTCAGGGAGCTAGAACGTCCTACTCAGGGCCCAGCAGAAGTAGCATTTGAAACTCAGGCCTCACTGATGTCTAAATCCACATCCTTTCATTTATCAGCTGATGCCCTGGCCACTCTCCTCGGCGCAAAATAACAGGCTCTGGTCCAGCAGAGAAAGAATGGCCACTGTCTTCACCTCTTATAGGATTGCAGTTGTTTCTGACTTGAGTCATAGCCAAGGAAAACTTAGTCAAAAGAAACCCAGGCAGCTCTGGCAACTTGGGGGAAAGACTTCACCTCTCAAAACCCCCATTTCTTCTTGTGTAAAATACAGATTCCAAGAACTATTTTGTGAGTAAGAGATAAGGTATAATTACAGAATCTGGTACAGAATATATGTTCAGGGAAGGAGGTAAGGAGGTAAGGAGAAAGAGCCCTAAAGCAGGAAGGAGTCCCTCTCCCTCCCTACCCCCAGGGCAAGGGGGAGAAGGACTTGCACCCTATTCTCCTCCCCAGCCAGCCCAGCTCTTCTGGAGGCAGGTGGGTGGGTGTGATGACCAGCATTGCTGGGAGGCATCCTGGTGTGGCTAATGGAAAAAGGACTTTGTCACATGGACCTGTGTCTGAAGACTGGCTCTATTATATACCACTAGATGTGTGGCCATGGGGAAGTTTCAGTTTCTCTATCTCTAAAATGGAACAAATAATACCTACCCCATAGAGATAGAGAAGACTGAATATGATGGTGTTTGTGAAAATCAAAAAAATGTTTGCTCCCTGACCCACCGCCACCCCCTTCCCCCACATGGTCAAACAAGCAGAAGACATGCACCTGCAGAACACCAGGGCCCACCACCCTCTTCCTCCTCCATCTGCTCCATGTAGGTCTCCCTCCCTAGCCTAGGTTATCAGTTTTCTGAATGCCCTGTTGATGTCCCCAACCACCCTGGAAGCCCCAGCAGGTGCCCCACAGAGCAAACAGGCGGAAAGCCTACAAATCTGCCAAGGAAGGCCCACGTTCGCAGCACCACCGCTTATCTGGCCAAGCCACGGTGCCTTCCCTTCCCTGGCTGATGACATAAAAGCTCTGCAGAACTCATGAGCTCCCTCATTTCCTCTGGAGCCCACGAGGGTGAAGTGCTATATCATTAACCCTTGCTGTCTCCTGCCAACCCTGGAGGGAGAGGAAGTTGGGGACTACAGGGATGATTACAGACAGCGGAAAGGACAAGCGCAACCAGTCTGCAAACAGCCGTGTTTATCCACCAGGCTGATGAAATCTCACCTTTGCCAAACACTCCTTCTCCTGGTACTGGGCTGGGCAGCATCGGCTTTTGCTTTGTGACAAGTCTAAGCCGTGTAGACTAAGCCCTCATAGTACATGGTGAAATGAGGCTCTGCGAGACACGCAGCATTGGTTCAAACCCAGCATCCGTCTTAACTAGCCAACTAGTTTAACTCTCTCAGCCTCACCATGTTGCCCAGGCTGGTCCTGAACTCCTGGGCTCAAATGACCCTCCTGCCTTTATCTATAACTGGGACAAATAGTAATATATACTCACTAGTGAGGTTTCAAAGAGTAAACGAGATAACACAGGCAAAGCCCAGTGCCTGGCACACAGCCGTGATGAACAACTGAAATGGACATTTTATCATTGTCATCTAGATTAGGAGGTGAAGGGTGGAAAAGTGGGAAGCAGCTGGTCTCTAGGAAGCCCAGTGAATACTTGAGACTTAACCTCTTTACACCTCAGATTCATTGTCTGAAATGGGGGCTAACAATACCTACCTCTTATGCTTGCTAGAGAACTGATAAGTTATTATATAGAAAATACTTAGCACAATGCCTGGCACAAAGCAGACTGGCACTTAGTATTGTGGTGGCTGAATGAAGGATTGTGCTTCCAGGAAACCTCTACCAGCCAGACCACTCAGCCCCAAACCAGTATGTTTCCGAGGCCTCCTGCCACCTTTTTTTTTTTTTTTTTTTTAAATAAAGAGGGAATCTCACTATGTTGCCCAGGCAGGTTTGAACACCTGGGCTCACGTGATCCTCCTGCCTCAGCCTCCCAAAATGCTAGGATTATAGGTCTTAGCCACCACGCCCAGCTATCTAAGGCCCTTCTTAAATGCATTTCAAATATCAGCCTCTATGCATCTGTGAGCCCACAGCCCACTCCCAAAGTGGGCACTTCCACACAGCATCCTGGGATCCCAAGGGCTCAGGAAAGGTTTCTCTCCCTCTTCCCACCTCAGGCACCCAACTCATTGCAGAGGCAGAAGAAATGGGTCCACGATCCAGATGCGTAGGTGGTACAAGAAAGGAAGAGAAGTCGGTAAATTTCATTCACCCAGAAAGCCACCAGGCAGTGTTGACAGCAGCACAGCCTTCAATGCAAACAGTCAGCAAACACTTTGGCCTCCTCCTCTCCTCCCTGGGATTGTCTCCCTAACACTCCAGAAAAAATATATACCTTGACAGAAGGTCTAGGGGCTCCCTAAGAGATTCAAGCATCTAGCTCCCAGCTTGGCCAGCACTCGAGGAGGTGAGCAGCAGCTCTGTGATCATGGCGGCCAAGGCCCTAGGCCAGACTGGCATACCAGCCTACCGTTGGCGCAGCCCGCTTAAGCCTACAGTATCCCCCACCCCAGGGGTTCTAGGTGGGATGACACTCATGCCTCATGTAAGCCTAATCACCACCAGCTCCCCTAATACAAGCTCACTCATTGGACACCCCAATTTAGCAGCTCTTCCTCAGGCAGCATTCATTCTTCCAGTGAACAAAGCGTTCCATTCTTTTTCTCTCCAAAAGCTGCGTTTCCTCTCCCATTATCTACCCTATCGTCAGCCAAGCCTGCCACTAAAGCAAGTTTTCTTTTTTGATTTTGTTATTTTCATGGTCCTCTTTATTTATGGCTGGCTGTTTGTTTTTCCTGGCTTTGGCGCCTTTTCAATAAGGGCAGGGAAGCAAGGGGAGAAGTAGCTTAGTCTACTATAATGCTCATCAAACAATCCCCAAAGCAGCCAGCTTTCACCCCAATCTGCCCAGCACCCCGCTTTCCATCACCAGCACCCTTTGGAAACTGAGGCAGGACCACCTCAACCAAGACTTGGCAAAGGGCTGAGATGAAATACAACCCAGGAAGGGATCCTGACACGTGGAACCCACAATACTAATAATAGTAAAATGAATAATGGTGACATTCAAGACTATTTAGCAAGGGAGTCATGGGCACGGACCAATCCACTGAGGCTCTTGGGACAATCAGATGAATTGGCAGTTGCCAGCCACAAACAACTGGCTGAGTCACACTAGTATGTGGTGAAAGACCCCAATTATGGCTAACTTTACTTTTTAGAGATGGGGTCTCACTCTGTCACCCAGGCTGGAGTACAGTGGCACAATCACAGCTCACTACAGCCTCTCAATGTCCCAGGCTCAAGTAATCCTCTCACCTCGGCCTCCCAAGTAGCTGGAACTACAGGTACATGCCACCATGCCCAGCTAATTTATTTTTTGTAGTGACAGGGTCTTGCTATGTTGCCCAGACTGATCTTGAACTCCTGGCCTCAAGCTATCCTCCCGCCTTGGCCTCCCAAAATGCTGAGGTTATAGGCATAGGTCACCATGCCCGGCCTATGTCTAACGTTTATTGAGAATTTACTATGTGCCAAGCACTGTTTGAATCACTTTTGCTTACATTAATTCATTTAATCTTCATAATAATCATCTGAAGTAGATCATATTATCATCTCCACTTTACAGATGAAAAACCTGAGATGCCGGCTGGGCGTAGTGGCACACACCTGTAATCCCAGCACTTTGGGAGGCCAAAGTGGGAGGATTGCTTGAGCCCAAGAGTTCAAGACCAGCTGGGCAACATGATGAAACTCCATCTCTACAAAAAATACAAAAATTTGCCAGGCATGGTGAGGCATGCCTGTAGCCCAAGCTACTTGGGAGGATGGCTTGAGCACAGGACGTTGGGGCTGCAGTGAGCCATGATCATGCCACTGCACTTCAGCCTGAGCTACAGAGACCCTGTCTCAAAAAAAAAAAAAAAAAAAAAAAAAAAAAAAAGCAAGCCAGAAAAAGACACTGAGATACCAACATGATTTGAGCCCAGGCAGTCTAGCATCAGAATCCACCTCTCAATCAGACCATAGGAATCAACTACTTATATGCTAAGCATAATCTATAAGGATTTAGCCTTTTAATTCCTTCATTAGTCCTGTGAAATAGCTACTATGAGGACACAGAGGCCTAAGGAGGCTAAGCCATTGCCCAAAGTCATAGCCAGTGAGTAGTGACCAAGAAACTAAACCCAGAGACTGGCTAATGAGTCTCTTCTTTTAAGCGTTGGATTAGACTGGCTTCTCTTCTACTAGTCAGAGGTCCCAAGAGCCATGGAAGGTTATCTCCTGGAGAGCCCACCCTCCCACCTCTGCTGGGCCAGTGCTGCTCCCACGACGGAAGTCAAGAGAACCAGGCCCTTGGCCCTGGTACAGATGATGCAAGGGAAGTAATAGTCAACCTGGGGCAGGAAAACCCCTGGTTTCATAGGTTACAAGCTTTGCTCACTCCTGCCAGCTATGCCAAGGGACCAGGTGAACATGGGTGAGGAGCTCAGTGGAGCCTGCCCGTGCCACTTGCAGAGACAAGGTGACTCAAGGCCAGAGTCCTACCCCCAGTATCTTCCCCATGAATGAGGCTTCTCGTAAACAAGAGGCAGCATTCTGGAGGGCTCTGGGCTGCCCAGACCCTGACTCCCCTTACATTCATCACCCCTCTGTTTTCCGGCCAGTCCTCCCCACCACCTATCCCCACACCTCCCTGTTAGCTTCACATTCATTCCTGAACTTTCAATAGCATCAAGCAGAGCTGAGGGTTTAGTAGACCCTGGCAACACATATGCCTAATGAATAGTCGTAGTCACTCTTATTTTATCAGTTTTTTTCCTAAATATAAAAGGAGTGTGTGCTTACTGTAGAAAATCTCGCTCTGTCATCCAGGCTAGAGTGCAGTGGCACCATCTCAGCTCACTACAACCTCTCTGCCTCCGGGATTCAAGCAATTCTCCTGCCTCAGCCTCCCAAGTAGCTGGGATTATAGGCATGTGCCTCCACGCCCGGCTAATTTTGTATTTTTTAGTAGAGACGGGGTTTCTCCATGTTGGTCAGGCTAGTTTCGAACTCCTGACATCAGGTGATCCACCCACCTCGGCCTCCCAAAGTGCTGGGATTACAGGCGTGAGCCACCGCGTCTAGCCAATTTGCAAAATTTAAAATAACATAAAGAAAACAGGTTGGGTGACGGTGACTCACGTCTGTAATCTCAGCACTTTGGAAGGTCGAGGTGGGTGGATTGCTTGAGCTCAGGAGTTTGAGATCAGCCTAGGCAACATGGCGAAATCCCATCTCTACAAAAAATATGAAAAAATTAGCCAGGTGTGGTGGCACACACCTGTAGTCCCAGCTACTAAGGAGGCTGAGGTGGGAGGATCACTTGAGGTTGAGGCTGCAGTGAGCCATGATCACGTCACTGCACTCCAGCCTGGGCAACAGAGCAACACCCTATCTCAAAAAATAAATTTAAATTAAAATTTAAAAATAAGAAAACAGTTTTAAAAATCACCCATTTCACATCCATCCAGGAGGTGGCCACTGGTAACAATTTGGCCTATTTCTATCACATCTTTTTTTCTGAAGGTGGTTTTGTTTTTCATTCATAAGCAAGTTTTTTTTTCTTTTCTTTTCTTTTTTTTTTTTTTTTTTTTGAGACGGAGTTTTGCTTTTGTTGCCCAGGCTGTAGTGCAATGGCACAATCTCGGTTCACTGCAACCTCCACCTCCCGGGTTCAAGTGATTCTCCTGCCTCAGCCTCCCGAGTAGCTGGGATTACAGGCATGCACCACCACGCCCAGCTAATTTTGTATTTTTAGTAGAGACGGGGTTTCTCCATGTTGGTCAGGCTGGTCTCAAACTCCCGACCTCAGGTGATCCACCCACCTCGGCCTTCCAAAGTGCTGGGATTACAGGCATAAGCCACTGCGCCCGGTCTCATAAGCAAGTTTTTATATTTATTTTCTCCCACTTAATAGTACATCAGCAGTTTTCATGTTACCAAAAACTGGATATTAAAAATTATTCGTAAAGCCATATTTAATGGCTGCACATCTTCCACTCTATGGCTGCATCATGATTTCCTTTATCCCCATGCCCCATGGTTGAAATGATTCAACACTTTCAATTTCACATTACTGAAACCTCCTCCCGACCCCTAGGGACATCCACCCTCCCAACACCTATGCCAAGTCACGGCCACTCTGCTGCTGTGACAGGAGGGAAGGCAGGGCCCCTAACAGTCAGTGGACCTTGCCCCTGCCCTCTCTTGATGGGCTGGAGACAAAGGGGTTTAAGACAGAGAATGGAGGCCGGGCGCGGTGGCTCACGCTTGTAATCCCAGCACTTTGGGAGGCCGAGGCGGGTGGATCACGAGGTCAGGAGATCGAGACCACGGTGAAACCCCGTCTCTACTAAAAATACAAAAAAAATTAGCCGGGCATGGTGGCGGGCACCTGTAGTCCCAGCTACTCGGAGAGGCTGAGGCAGGAGAATGGCGTGAACCCGGGAGGCGGAGCTTGCAGTGAGCCGAGATTGCGCCACTGCACTCCAGCCTGGGCGACAGAGCAAGAGTCCGTCTCAAAAAAAAAAAAAAAAAAAAAAAGACAGAGAATGGAAGCCAGGACGGGGCTAGAAAGCCTGGTCCCAAGGGGCTCTGCAATGCGGAGGCACGTATCAGTGTTTCTCAGGCCTTGACTTCCCCTTAAAAGATAAAAAGCACAATGGATTTTCACTTCACACCTAACAGGATGGCTATTATCCAAAAAAGAAGAAGGAGAAAGAAGAAAGAGAAAGAAGAAGAAGAAGAAAAGAAAGAGGAGGAGGAGGAGGAGAATTGGCAAGGATGTAGAGAATTTCTGATGGGAATGTAAAATGAAAAGTGGTGTAGCTGCTGTGAAAAACAGATAGAAGCCTGGGCAACATGGAAAAACCACGTCTCTACAGAAAATACAAAAATTAGCTGCGTGTGGTGGCTCATGCCTATAATCCCAGCACTTTGAGAGGCTGAGGCGGGTGGATCACAAGGTCAGGAGTTCAAGACCAGCCTGGCCAACATGGTGAAACCCCATCTCTACTAAAAATACAAAAATTAGCCAGGTGTGGTGGCAGGTGCCTGTAATCCCAGCTACTTGGGAGGCTGATGCATGAGAATTGCTTGAGCCCATGAGATGGAGGCTGCAGTGAGCCGACATCCCACCACTGCACTCTAACCTGGGCGACAGAGCAAGACTCTGTCTCAAAAATAAATAAATATAAAAATTAGCTGGGCATGGTGGCATACACCTGTGGTCTCAGCTGCTTGGGAGGCTGAGGTGGGAGGATCTCTTGAGCCTGGGAGGTTGATGCTGCAGTGAGCTGTGATCATGTCACTGTACTCCAGCCTGGGAGACAGAGTGAGACCCTGTCTCAAAAAAAAAAAAAAAAGAAAGGAAGGAAGAAAGAAAAGAAAAATAGGATGGCAGATCCTCAAGAAATTAGATATAGAATTACCATATGATCCAGCAATTCCACTTCTGGGGATATACCCCCAAAACTCATAGCAATATCACTCACAACAACCAAAATGGGAAACAACTCAAGTGTCCATCAATGGATGAATGAATCAACAAAGTATGATATATACATGCAAAGGAATATAATCAGCCCTAAGCTGGAAGGCAATCTTGACACATCTACAATGTAGACAAATATTGAAGACATTATGTTAACTGAAATAAGCCAGTCACAAAAGGTCAAATATTGTACGAGTCTACTTATGTGAGGTACTTAGAATAGCTAAATTCATAGAGACAGAAAGTAGAATAGAGTTACAGGGGCTGGAGTGAGAAAGGAAGGGGAAGCTATTGTTTAATGGGAACAGAGTTTCAGTTTGGGAAGATGAAAAAGTTCCATGGACAGATGGTGGTGATGGTTGCAAAACAATGTGAATGGACTTAATGCCTCTGAACTACACATTTAAAAATTGTAAATTTTACATTATGTCTACTTTAATACAATTTTTTAAAAGATGGAGAGAACAAAAAACTGCTAATAAGTTATGCTTTCAGGGCATCTTTAATCTGCAGATGAGCAAAGGCAAGACCATAAACATAGCCTCACCGACTGGTGAGGGGACATCATAGGGGCAGCAGGGCTGGAGAACGGCTGCCTTGGGAGAACCTGTGTTCACAAGGCCATAATTAACATCCCTAATTGAAGTGTCTAGAAGCAGCGAGACCCAGACAGTGCCAGACCTGCCTGACCAACTAGAAGGCCTTCCCTCACTGCCTCTAGAAACAATTAAAGGCTTCCATGTGCAACCCAGAGACAAGGTGTATTTAGGATTTCTCAGCAGGGAGTTCAAGGGACCCAGACGACAAGAAGATGGGGATAGAGGAAGAGATTTAGTCTTCCCCTAAAATCAGTTCCTCGACTTTCCTGGAAATCCTTTCCCCTTGGACGTCCATCTTAGAGTTGGCGGTTTCAAGACAAGCACTGAGCTGACGCCTGTTTCCAAAACAGCTCTGCCCCTGCCTTGCCGTACAACCCTGGGACACTTACTGTACGGCTCAGGGCCGTGGAAGAAGGTTTACTCCTGGTGCCCTCCCCGCCTGGAGAGGACACAGTACAATGGTCCAGACGGAAGCTCTAAACCAGAAGGTCTGCGCTCATAGAAGGGAGTGGCAGGAGGGGGGCCACTTGGGGAGAGGAAGAGGAACTGGGCAGCCTTCCCAGTTTGCAGGGACTCATCCATTTGAGGTCACAGATGCTGGCTTCTGTGGGCCACCCAAGCCATCCTTTTCCTTTTCCATGAATGAATGACAGACAAGCCCCCAAATCCCACTAGCCCTAAGGTTCATTTGATGCTTCCATTTTCTGATTTGGTGCTTTACTGGCAAAAATTATCCCAGTTCCCACTTAACCAACAACATATCACAGGGTTTGCTGTGTCTACAGGAGCTGCCTGTGCTCCATGGTGTGATTAAGAGTACAGGAAGAGGTGATGGCAGCCCACCCCAAGGGAGCCTTGGGGGTTTTCTTTGGAGACTGAAAAAGCCACCGGCATCTCTGTTCATCTCTGTCCAAAGAGGGAGACAGATGAGCATCCCTTCCTGGCCCTCTCTCTGCCCGCATTGGGCCATTAGAGCTCCCTGCAGTGCTTCCCTTCCCCCACTGCCTGCAGACCTGACCCAAGGGAAGGGGGTCAACAACAGGGTCACTGAAGGCGCCCAGCTCAAAACCAGCTCTGTTGCTTAGGAAGAATTTAACCCTGTCCCTCCTGGCTCATGACTCTCCACCTTCACAGATCTACCTGTATGGAGGAGAAAAAATAATTGCAGAGAGAGTCTAGAGGGGCCCAGGTGAGAAGTCTGTGTGTGCAGTGGAAAAAGCAGAGGGCTCAAGTTTGAGTGTCAACTCTGTCACAAACTCAATGTACGATCTTGGGCTCATCTAAGTTCTCTGAGCCTCATTGTTCCCATCCGTAAACTGGGAGTCAAAATACACGTACCAGATCCCTAGGAGACTCGGGCACAGTTATTTTCTAAATGTCAACGCCCTTTACACACTTGATAGTTTATAAAGCTCCATACATGTGTAAGGGATTTTGATGCCTTTAACTCACTATGGGGCCTGGGACAAACCACTCAACCTTTCAGGTCTCAGTTTTTCCATTTGCACATGGAGTAAATTATTACTTCTTCTCTGAGAGACAAAAGTATAGGCAGGGGAGGGCTCCAAGGCCTTTGATGCAGTGGAAATAAAAGGGTTGCTAAGCTTCTGATTTCCACGTTCGAGTTGTAGCCCAGGGCAGGTCACATATGGAAGCTCCTCATCAGAAAGATAATGACAGTGCCTACTTACTGAGTGATCACAACAAGCTAAGTACTTCACAGGTAGATTTTCCTCAGGGATAAAACCCATTGTATAGATGAGGAAACTGAGGCTTACCTGAAGACAGAATTCCACTTTCGGTATGCCTGACTCCAAAGTTCCAGACCATAGCACAAGATATTTGAGAAGAGGCTACTTTCCACAGACACTCCAAGCCCCAATTAACCCTCTCCGCCTGCTGGGGTTGGGTGCCAAGGGGACAGCCAGTGACAAGGCTTCTCTGGGCCTGGATGCCGCCCGCCACCATGGTCAGAGGGAGGAGTGGTCCCCCACACCCATGGCACTGCCCTCACTTCCTGTCAGGCCCTACAGGCATCATCCTGAGCACCCAGGTCCAAAGGTCAGGTACAGGCTGTTTATTATTATAAATTGCAATTCACCCGCAGTTGGGTTTTGTGAATACGGTGGCTTCAAGCCTCAAAGCAGTCCCTCAAAACTATATGCAAATTCCATAGGTTTCACAGAAATCAATCCTATGTAGTGTAGAACTGTCCCCTTAGTAACCAGTTAGGGTGGGAAGAAAAGGCAGTCTGCTCTGAGCCAGACTGTCATTTCAGTCACACCTGGGAACGCCCTACCTACACCTAGCATGCGAGAAACAGTTTCTTTCCTTCTCCTAGGCTGCTCCCTGGGGTCAGCATAGCGAGGTCCACGCCCCAGTCCACCTCCCCCACATCCCCACGTCCCCACGTCCCTATGCTGATACACTTGGGACAACAGCTCTCACCCTTGCTTCTTTGACTGAACGGGGGTCACTCCAATAACAGAATAACCACAGCAACAAATAGCAACAGTAGCCAACACCTGGATAATATTCCCACACACTATTCTAGACTCTTCTCATGTGACCCTTTTAATGTTCTCTCTTCTCAAGTGAGAGCATTGTGATTAATGGTATTTCACAGTTGGGAAGCAGAAACACAGAGAGGCTAAGTAATTTGACCCGTGCTGCACAGCGAATCTGCATGTAGCAACCGAAGGAGGTGTCACAGGAGACAGTGCCTGTCCCCACCACACACCGGGAAGCTGCTTCCCCTCCTTTCCCACACCCCATAGAGGCCATGCCCATGACCCTAGGAGGAACAGCCCCCTAAATCCAAGTAGGCCCAGGAAAGCTGGACTGTCCCCACCCCAGGAAAGACTTTAACAACCACCTCCACAGCGGCCATCACACTAATATCAGCTCCCACTTACCAGAGCCTTCTATACTCCAGGTCCTATACTAAGGGCCATAATATATACATCACTTCATTAAATCCTTTTGATCTCTCAAAGTAGGTGTTATTCTTTTCCCACTTTGTAGGTGAGAAAACTAGGGTTTAAGAAAGTTCTGAGGCCACAAGTGGTGGCTCACACTTGTAATCCAAGCACTTTGGGAGGCCAAGTCAGGAGTACTGCTTGAGCCTAGGAGGTCAAGGCTGCAGTGGGCCATGATCATGCCACTGCACTCCAGCCTGAGTGACAGAGCAAAACCTTGTCTCAAAAAAAAAGAAAAAAAAAGTTCCGGGCCAGGTGTGGTAGGCCTACGCCTATAATCTAGCGTGCTTCAGGAGACCAAGGCAGACTTTGAAGACTAGCCTGGGCAACAGAGCAAGACCTTGTTTCTACAAAAAAACTTAAAAATCAGCCATGTGTAGTAGCACGTGCGTAAGTCACAGCTAGAATCACTTGAGCCCAGGAGCTCAAGGCTGCAGTGAGCTAGGGTCGTGCCACTGCACTCCAGCCTGGGCAACAGAGCAAGACCCTACATCAAAGAAACAAAGAAAGAAGAGAGAAAAAAAGTGAGAGAGACAGAAGAAGGAAAACAAAGGAAAGAAAAAAGAGGATAGAAAGGACAGAAACGCAGACAGAAAGAGAACGAAAGAATGAACAAAAGAACAAACAAACGAAAGAAAGAAAGAGCCAAAGCTAAGAAAGAGGTGGGGCACAGTGGCTCAAGCCTATGATCCCAGCACTTTGGGAGCTCAGGTGGGAGGGCTGCTTGAGCTCAGGAGTTCAAGACCAGCCTGTGCAATATAGTGAGACTCCCATCTAAAACACACACACACACACACACAGAAAAGGAAAAAGTTCTGTTATTTGCCAGAAATCACAGCGCTCAGAAGCAGAGCCAGGACTCAAACCCCAGTCTGATTTCACCTTGCCCCCAGCCTTCCAACCCAAGGCTACAGAGATGGGAAAGAGGCTTTGTTCCCACAATAAGCTGTTTCGCCTCCCCAGAGAGATTAGAGCATCCCTGAGGGTGGGGTCTGATCCCCTCACCCCTAGCCTTGCCCAGTGCCTTTCACATAATGAGGGCTTGGTAAAGCTTTTCCATTGGATGAGTATCTCATTCATTCAAAAATATACCAAACCATTGGTTTTAAAAAGACATCTAGAGATCAATATTCCTCGATCCTGAACAATATAAGTATGCCCATGCTAGAAACTGCACATGCTGGATATCCCAGGAAAGCTGTCCACACTGATTCGTTTGGGTCCCAGTGGGACCAAAGCCGTGAGCAGCATGGGTCAGGGCAGACAAGGAAAAGCGACTTGTCTTTTTCCCAGGGTGGCAGCCCTGGGAACCCACTAGCCCTGGCAGGGAAGGGAAAGTTGTCTCAGTTACCAGGCAGTTCAATACGGAAGGCAGCAAAAATGTCTTTGAATGGAAAGGAAAAGAACAGGGTTCTATTGGAATTTTTTGCAGGACAATGAGAGAGCAGCTTCAGCCTGAATGAATGAACCACCCATTCTGAAAGTTCTCTGACAGATCCTCTGGTTCCCCATTGTCAACAAAGTCCTAGCTCCTCGGCCTGTGTCCAAGGTTCCTTCTGACCTGGATGGTCTCCACCTAACTGCAGTCTAAACTAACACCATCCCTTCCCACCCCAGAGGGCCTCCTCAGCCTCTGTAAGTCACCAGTGTTCCTTACAGCACCTGGTGCAAAGGTGCCCTACAGATGCTCATCTTAGCAGAACACTGGGCCCAGAATCCATGCTCAATACACACTTAACAAATTCACCCGTGCTGAATCAAATCTGAGTTCATCCTTTCCTGAGCCTTTGGCAAGAGTCTTGAGCTTGGCCAGGCATGGTGGCTCACACCTGTAATCCCGGCACATTGCGAGGTCCAGGCGGGTGGATCACTTGAGTCCAGGAGTTCAAGACCAGCCTGGCCAACATAGTGAAACCCTGTCCCTACTAAAAATACAAAAAAGTTAGCCGGGTGTGGTGGCGCACACCTGTAATCCCAGCTACTTGGAAGGCCAAGGCAGGAGAATCGCTTGAACCCTGGAGGCGGAGGTTGCAGTGAGCCAAGATCATGCCACTACACTCCAGCCTGGGTGACAGAGTGAGATTACATCTCAAAAAAAAAAAAAAAAAAAAAAAAAGAAGTTTTGAGCTAGTCAGGGAGGAGGCGATCAACCCAGAGAACAGAGGACAAGTAACCAGCCTCAGGGTTAAGTGGCCATCAGCTCAGTGTGGAGGATAATAATAGTTCAAACCTCACAGCTGGAAACCAGGCCCACGCTCTCCCTGCCTAATACCCTCTCTCCCCTACTGCCCAACATACACATTCTCTGTGCTGACTCTTCGCGGAGTCCCACCAGAGCTTCTTATCCTTCCAGTGAATCTGCCTTTCAACAACCATCCAATGGCACCCAGCTTGGAGATGTGGCTGGGATGCAAAGAACCACTACCGAAGGGTTCACTCTCCCCTAAGCAGCCTGGGCTCCCACCAGAGGCCCAGCCATAAGGCAGAGGCCCTGGGGGCTTCAGGCACCACCATCCTGGTCGGAGAGAGTTCCTCCTACCGGAATTCCCTGCCCTCTGGCACCATGGCCCTCTACGCAATGCTGGCCCCTTGAAGACTAGATGATGTAGCTACCTCTAGTCAAAGCCACAGTTGGGAAGAGAATGAGGGAAAACGGGAAGAATGAGACCAACTTACGTGACAGGTGGATAGAGATAAGGGATGCACCTCCAGGAATGGGGACCAGTGATGAGCCCTGGGCAATGTGGAGGCCAGCTCAGTGGAGGGGTTTCCACAGGTGCTGCCCCTGCCCTCTCTTCCGGGACCCCCTGCACCCACACAGCCCTGGTGCCCGCAGGCCTCTATCTACTGCCCTGATCTCACAGCCGCCAAGTGAAATTCCACCAGCTCAGCACTTTTGCAGAGAGGGGGTTGTTTTGCTTGTGCGCCATTCTTTCCACTGGGTGGCCGCCTTGCCTGCTACCCCTCTTCCGGGGTCCCCTCACACAGCTGCTCCCCTGTTCCTCGGAGGGATCTCCCCAGGCCCCGCTGCCTCAAGAAACTATGATTTTGTTCCAGGCATCACAGCCCTGACCTCATTTCACAGAGAGAAATCTGGAGCCTGAGGCCCGGCGGGCATGAGAGTGGGAGGGAAGCCCATTCACCCTGCTCCCCAGGGCTGTCTGGGCTCGCTTGGGAATGCTGTCCAGAGGAGCGCCTCCCCACACGGGGCTGGGCTCGAAATGCCCTGTGCTAAAACCGTCCTCTAGCGCAGGCCAAGACACCACACACTCAGTCATAAAATTGTTGATCTGCTCCTCTTTCCTGTCCAGCTTCTTCCCCACCCCCCCATGCATCTTCCCCCAACACTGGAGAACAGAATGTGCTTGGCTGGAGACCCGGATGTAATAAATTGCTAGTAACAGAGACTCAATCTGAGAAACAAATTAATACAAGGCCTAGCTTTTCCTTTCTGCTCCTCTCATTCTCAACACTGTTTCCTGCAAGGCCAAGCAGAGAAAGAAATGCCTCCCTGGCCACAGTTGCTGAGAGGGAAATTGATTCCTCCCACACTCTAGGCCACCGGAGGCTCCCCTCAACCCACCAGCATCTCCCGTCATGAGCTCAAAAGCCAGGTCCTGAGGAGCCTGCACAGTATGTATTTGTCCAAACTCTAATTGAGCTTTCGCTTCACATTTAATGGGCACCTGCTGAGTGCCAGGCATGGTGTCCTGATGCCTGATGAGGCGAGGTGGTGGCTGCTGGGGTAGGATGGGGAGGGGAGGCTGGACCTGTGCATCCAGCCCTCTGTGCTAAGCCCAGAGAGGTCAGGTCTGATCTCATCTGATCAGATCAGTTCGACAGCAGGAACGACCCCTACCCCACACTGACTCTGTTCCCAGTCACCTACCCTCTGTCCGGGAGTGGGGGTAATGGGACAGGAGTGAGAAGGCACAGACAGGCGCAAAAAGGCAGAACCAGCCATCTCTGGAAAGAACAAGAGTAAAAGGCAAATCTGAACGTGCCTGGGATAGATTATAAAATTATGTTTAGTGTACTGGTTATATGCAAATGCCATGTAAATATGGACAAAGCCCCTGGAAAAATGCAAGTGTCCCTGCTGCTCTTTCTGCCTTGCTCTCTTTCTTATTTGGGCAGTTTCCAAGGCTACGTAGGGAGTCATCTGACCCACCTGGCCAGGAGAACCTAGAGTAGTGTCCCCAGCCTAATCGACCAGCATCCCCTTTGCACCAATGCCTCTCCTTGGTCTCAGCCCACCTTGTGGCTATCTGAGAAACATGACCACAGGGGAAGAAGAGAAAACAGGGCTACGTCCACAGCCAAGGTGGGAAGTGAGGGAGGAGAAGGTAAATGAGGGCCCTACAAGCACACATCCTTCCAGATCCAGTCTCAGGATGGTTCCCTGTGACTGTCAGGAGACCCAATGGGCCCTTCCCATCACCAGTTCCCCAAAACCAATGGCAAGATGCCAGGGCAGGAGGCCAAGGGACTCTAAAGCAAGATCCCAGTGTGGGTTGTCACTTGTTCTGAACAGAGTCAGACATACCACATAGACCAGCCTCATCCCTGCAGATCCACAGCCAGGTAGGACTATGGAAGCCCCACCACCTAGACAGTTCCCAATGTCCTCATCTGCCAAATTTGAGGATTAGATGCTCCCTGCCCTTCCAAACTAGAAGGTTTTATGAGGTGCCCCTGAGACAAGCCTCATAGAAGCATCCTGTGTGGGGCTGTGGCAAAGTTTCTGACTCCACATCCGGGCTTTGAAACTGCAGCAAAAACTGCCAGTGTGGTTGTCATCATCCTCATCTAATTCTATTTCCAGCAAACCAGAATTCTTACTTTGTATCAAGAGGACTCAAAATGCTCCTTCCCAAGTTGCGGATGGGGGAAGTGAGGCTCCAAGTGGCTAAGTGACAGCCCTGAGGGCATACAAGCCATTAGCAGTAGACGCTTAACCAGGGCCTTAGCACTGGTGGC
This sequence comes from Symphalangus syndactylus, assembly GCF_028878055.3. Lineage (NCBI taxonomy): Eukaryota > Metazoa > Chordata > Mammalia > Primates > Hylobatidae > Symphalangus > Symphalangus syndactylus. The sequence goes on from NC_072434.2 coordinate 18,942,148, forward strand.
CCCAGCACCTCCCGGAAACACCAGCACAGCCGGAAAGGGGAGATGTCAGGGCGCCCCCGTAAGAAAAGGTGGCACAGGGGGCCCTACTGCCTCATGCACAGGGAGCAGCCCCTGGGAAGCTACAGGAAGGTCCTGGAACAGATAGCTGCAGCCACCATGGAGTCAGGCTCCCTCTGCTTCAGTCCAGCAGGGTCCAGCTGGTGCTCCTGGGAAGGCAGGCACCTGACCCCTCCGTATAAGGCGAGCAGTCCTAGGCCTCCCAGCCTGACTTATCTACCCAGGTGATGGGCAGCCTGGCCCTTTTGCCTCTGCAGAAGTCATGGAAGGAAGGAGAAAGGCCGGGCGCGGTGGCTCACGCCTGTAATCCCAGCATTTTGGGAGGCCGAGGTGGGCAGATCACAAGGTCAGGAGATCGAGACCATCCTGGCCAACACGGTGAAACCCGTCTCTACTAAAAATACAAAAATTAGCCAGGCCTGGTGGCGGGTGCCTGTAGTCCCAGCTACTCGGGAGGCTGAGGCAGGAGAATGCCATGAACCTGGGAAACCTGGGAGGCAGAGCTTGCAGTAAGGCGAGATTGCGCCACTGCACTCCAGCCTGGGTGACAGAGTGAGACTCCGTCTCAAAAAAAAAAAAAAAAAAGGAAGGAGAAAGACCATTGTCTCCTTGTTACAGATCTAGAGACCAAGGCCCAGACAGGCTTCGGACATGAGCCAGATCACAGAAGGACCCTAATAGCTACCATTTACTGTGAGCCCAGCACACACACATCTTTCTCTAATCTGTACCATCACCCTGCCACAGGGGAGAACCATTACCCCATTTTATGGATAAAGAAAATATGGCTCAAAGAAATTAGGTAAATGGCTCCATATCTAGAGTCAAAACCCAGAAACTTCCAAACTTTCTGACTCTAACACCCCATGATGCTGTCACTAAACTATCCTGCCTTTCTATAAGTTGAAGGCAGGCCAGGCACAGTGGCTCATGCCTGTCATCCCAGCACTTTGGAAGGCCAAGGCAGGCAGATCACAAGGTCAAGTGATAGAGACCATCCTGGCCAACATGGTGAAACCGTCTCTATGAAAAATAGAAAAATTAGCTGGGTGTGGCGGCACACGTGTATAGTCCCAGCTACTCGGGAGGCTGAGGCAGGAGAATCGATTGAACCTGGGAGACGGAGGTTGCAGTGAGCCGAGATTGCACCACTGCATTCCAGCCTGGGCGACACAGCAAGACTCCATCTCAAAAATAAAAAAAAAATTTTTAAAAAGTTGAAGGCTACTCCAGAGTGTGCAAGGCTGAGTTATTCATAATGCAGTGAATTGAGGAGGGGGAGGGAAGATAGACACAGGGATGGCCAAAGCTGGCACCTGACCCTGGAGGAACCAGCAAGGAGCTCAGGATGAGCCCCAACTCCTTTCCAGGCTGTGGCCCAGGCCACCCCTCCAGCTGTGCTCACAAACATGTACTTAGGGCACATACTCATACTTTCACACCTCCGGGGTCTGGCTCACATGGTGTCTCTGCCTAGAAGGCACTTCCTACATTCTTTTTTTTTTTTTTTTTGAGACGGAGTCTTGCTCTGTTGCACAGTCTGAAGTGCAGTGGCACGATCACTGCTCTGCCTCCCAGGTTCACGCCATTCACCTGCCTCAGCCTCCCGAGTAGCTGGGACTACAGGCACCTGGCACCACGCCCGGCTAATTTTTTTGTTTTTTTTTTTTTTTTAGTGCAGATGGGGTTTCACTGTGTTAGCCAGGATGGTCTTGATCTCCTGACCTCGTGACCCACCCGCCTCGGCCTCCCAAAGTGCTGGGATTACAGGGGTGAGCCACCATGCCCGGCTCTTTTTTTTTTTTTTTTTAAACATGCACTTTCTGCTTTTGTAATTCCTACATTCTTGACCAGCGAACTCCTATACCTCACTCAAAACCCAGCCGAGATGTCCTTTATAAAGCCCTTCCAAACAATCTTAGAAGAGTTCATGATTTCTCCAGGGCATCCTAGAGACCTTGGACATCACTGGTGTCCAGTACTTAACCAACCTGCCATTATTTGTTTACCTCTCTACCCGCCAGGCTCTGGCTAGATTTGAGCCCTTAATATGCTCTCAGGAAGAGGGACAATAACAGGCATCTTTTAAATGGCCCTTACTATATGTCGGGCACTGTTTTACATCCTTTCTCTATACTTTACATCTTTACATTTCACCATCACAATAGCCCCATGAGCCTGTGGCAGGTACAATTGTTATCATCTCTATGGTTAGGCTAGATTACTTACCCAAGATCACACAGACAGTCTGGCTCCAGAAGCTGCCTGTCTGTGCTGGTACTATCTGTATTATTCTCCATGTCCTCCCCAGTCCCTAGTGCAGTGGCTGGCACACAGTAGGTGCTCTGTAAAGGTCTGCTTTAGAAATAGGTAAGGAGGAAGGAGGGTTGCCACACCCCGGCCACCTCCTGCCCCAAATCCCACCTGGAATCTCTTAAGTCTCATTTTAGCTTCCATCACTCCTGACATTCACCACATCTTTCTTCTCCAAATCTCCAGATGCTTTTCCCATCTCCCATCCATTTCATGTTTGGGTGTCCCAGGGGGAGAGATCTTGCTGTCTTTCCAGCAGGGAAACTGAGACACACAGAGACCTCAGGGCTGGTGGATTTGCTCAGAGGCAGATTTCCTGCCTCTCGGGCTAATGCGCCCCACCCCCACATGGTCTGGTCTCACCTCTGTCTCAAGCAAGAACGACAAACCCTAGGCCGGGTGCGGTGGCTCACGCTTGTAATCCCAGCACTTTGGGAGGCCGAGGCAGGCGGATCACAAGGTCAGGAGATCGAGACCACGGTGAAACCCCGTCTCTACTAAAAATACAAAAAATTAGCCGGGCGTGGTGGCGGGCGCCTGTAGTCCCAGCTACTCGGAGAGGCTGAGGCAGGAGAATGGCCTGAACCCAGGAGGCGGAGCTTGCAGTGAGCCGAGATTGCGCCACTGCACTCCAGCCTGGGCGACAGAGCGAGACTCCGTCTCAAAAAAAAAAAAAAAAAAAAAAAAAGAACGACAAACCCCGAGAGGCAGACGGTGAATGTGGGAGACAGCACCCCCTGGCTGACCTGGTCACTGATCTCTGGGCGGGGCCTGAGAGGAGGGAGGAGGGGGGTGGCTCCCTGAGGCCGGGGAGGAGGAGACAAGAGGCCCTTTGTGTCTACAGAGCTCCTGAGACACCTGTTCTCGCCTCCTGCCCTGCCTGTGGCCTCCCTCCCAGCCGAGCCTGTGTGCGGCCTTGTTTATCCTGCAGCCCTGGCAGCTAGGCCCAGCCTGCTCCCAGCATGGGGCTCCAGCAGCCCCTGCCAGCACCTGCCTGGTCCTGGCAGCCCTGAAGGCTGCTGGCCAAGCACAATCACCCTGCTGTTGACACAGTTGTTGATTTTCAGGAGGGTAGGGAGGGACAGGAGGAGAGAGGCAGCAAAGGCATTTAATGCCAGCCTAGCTAATTTGCAGTTGGCCCTAGCAATCCTGCACCCCCCACAGCTGCCTGGGAGAGGCTTGGGGTTTCAATCCCCTCGCAGCTTGGGCCACACACCACACAGTGCCCAAGTCCCACTTGAGCCCCCAGCACCACACCACAGGCAGCCCCCATCCCCAGGGCCCCACAGGCAGGGCCCCCACGTATGTTAGTGCACACCAAAACCCATGCTGCCCCGTGCTGGCACACACAACTTGTCGCTGAATAAGGCCCCTGAGCTCTGGGAGCCCCTGGCCACTGTGTCTTCAGATGCCCAGCACTCACTCTTCCTGCAAAGTCACAGTGTGCCTGGGTCCTTTGTGAGGAATAGGACAATCTGACATGCCCTTAGAGGCCCAGGTGGGGCCCCTGGGAGATGTGGAGGGGACCTGCCCTTATGACCTCCTCTTCCCTCTGACCTGTTCTCCTCCCCACCCTCCAGGTCTTTATGTTATGTCTTTCAGGGAACTTTCCCTGGCTGCCCAAATCTGGTGTGGGTGCTCCCGAAGCATCCTGCCCTGTCTCCCCCTCCCCTCAGTTTGTCAGTACTGGTATCAGTTACTTACTTCACTTTCTCCAAGCTGTGTAAGGGCTATGCTGGCTTCATGGTCTTTCAGCCCCAGCCCAGGGTGGCCCAGCATAGCCACAAGGCAGGTGCTCCCTACATACCTGCCTCAAGGACAGAGGACCAGAGAAGGCCCCCGCAGGCCCCAACGTCCACTCCATCTCCGCCCCAAGTTCTTGCTTTTCAATCACCTGTTGGATTAGTAAGGCCCCGTGGCTGCTTAAGAGGCCAATGTGCTTCTGGAGTTACCTGTTAACCTATCCACGCACCTAGATTGGTAAAGCTGACTAGCCAAGCTATCTCCTTAGAGATCAAGGAGCACGGATCCTGAAAGGCAAGGAATGCATGAGTTTAGATGATGGGAGGTAGAGAGAGGAAGGCAGGGATATAAAGAAGACCCCGTTGGTTGAGGAACAGCAGAAGGGCCTGGGGCAGGCGTTGCTGTCAGGTGAGGCAGAAACTTCCCCTCTTCCCCATGTGCCTCCTTTCAGTCTTACCTGCCCCATCTGAGGGCTCCTAAACCCCATCAGTCCTGACTCAGGAATCAGGAGATTCCTTACACCTGTGGCCAATTGGCCCAAGAGGACTCAGCTCAATAAAGGGTGTCAACAGTCCAACAGACCCTCTCTAAACTGCCAAACACACCAACACTCACACACAGCCCCCTTCCCGCACCCCACACACAATTCTGGTTCTCCAAACTTCAAGTTAATCAGTGCCCAGAAAAGGGTAACACAGATAGCCAAAATCAGCCCCAAATGGAGGGTGCCACCATGGGGAGAAGTATGGATCTAAGGTCAGGTGAACCCAGTAGAAGAGAAGGGGAATTTACATTATGAAAACCAAAGGTCCCTGATGCTTTCAGCCAGTTCCAACAGGCTATCGTGTACAGTTGTACAGACTGTGCATTGCACAACTCTAAGAGAGGCCCATTCACCTAGACTTGTACACCCATTTCAAGGATTCTCTGGCCGAGAGCAGGCAAGTCCATCCCTTGTCTACTCAGATATCAAAGAGAAAGCCCTCTTGCTACCCACCTCTACCCAAGTCAAGATTTGACACAGATCCCCTTCCTCTATTCTCTGACCCTGTTTCCTGTTCTGGTCCCTAGGAGTTTACTGGCTAGGGAGGAGAGCCTCCTCTCCCTGCCCCACCAGCCCCAGTTAGGGAGCCCACCACTGGGTCTTTCTCTACCACTCCTCTCTCTTCCTCAGCCCCTTGCCCTGGCCAGACACTCCCATATTAAGTGCTCCTGGGCGAGGGGGATGGCTGGGGTTCCATGATTGCCCTGGAAACAAAGTTGACAGCAAAAGGAGGGAAGGGGGTGATAGCCCACTACTGCCCCTCCCCAGGTATACTGGGATTGAAACCCCAACCTGCTTGGGGCACCAGAAGCTGGCTGTTCTGGCTCTTCCTTTTTCTTCCATTCTACTCTCCCTTCCTTCTTGACATCTGTCTAATGTCCTCACTGTCTCCCTGGAGTTCTCGGAGGCCCTGCCTGGTTCCCATGAGTCGGAGGAGCCTGGCCAGGGTCTCCAGAGCACAGGCCCCTGCCTGCCTGCACACACATGTGCAAGCACACACACACACACACACACCACACCTGGCCCTCCACACACACACATCACACTCACAGATACACACATCACACTCAGCCCTCCACAAACACACACACAACTGGCCCTCCACACACATACACCCACACACACATCACACTCACATTATACTCACACACACATCACACTCAGCCCCCCACCCCCCTACACACACACACCCCCCACCACCAGCCAAGAAAAGAGGAGCCTGGCAAGCCTGAGAAACGGCAGGGGCTGAAGGGGCCACTCCCTGTTTTCGACAGCGCCCTATTCAAGCCCCACTGCCCTCACCCCACCTGCCTCTGAGCGCCGGCTGTACCTGCACACAGGCTTCCTTCCACCCCTCCCCACTACCTTTTATTCCCCCTTCTTTCCCCACCCTACCCCACCCTCATGGAACAGGCTAGAACCAAAACCTCACAGGGATGGTTGAGTGACTTCAGACTCCTTCAATAGGGCTGGAGGGTGGGGAGAGGTTGTTCGCGTGAGGGTGGGGGACCTCATAGCCCGCACAGGCTGAGGGCTAAGACAGAAAACCCTCCTCACCCTCCACTCTGAGGAGTGCCAGGTCCTGCCTTGTGTGGCCAGGCAAGAGTTAATGCTTTTAAGTCAGTGTGAGGGCAGCTCACGCCAAGGCTCCCCTCCCTGTCTAGCCTTTCCTAGGCGCCAGGGCCAAAGCAGGAGGCCCCATGAGTCCGGGCAATCCCCCTACCCCCACCCCCAGAGCCCGCCAGGGGGTCTGTGGGGCCCACTCAGTTGTCATCATGAAAGGGCATCAGCCCAGTCTGACACATTTGCACAACCACTCCTCCTGCCAGATCTCCTCTTAGTGCTGGTCAAACCGTGACTCCTCTTGGTTTTCCGTGGAAACAAACACTGATGACATTTCTGTTTCACTATCTGGAAATATTAGATGTATTTTAAATCCTTTTCATCCTGATGACAAAAGTGATACACATTGTTGTATTACTCTTAGAGACTACAGAAATAAGAAAATGAATATGAGCCACGATCTTTAAAATAAAAAAATAAAAAAATAAAGAAGTCATGGCTGGGAGTGGTGGCTCACGCCTGTAATCCCAGCACTTTGGAGGCCAAGGCGGGTGGATCACCTGAGGTCGGGAGTTCGAGACCAGCCTGACCAACATGGAGAAATCCCGTCTCTACTAAAAATACAAAAAATTAGCCAGGCATGGTAGCGCATGCCTGTAATCCCAGCTACTCAGGAGGCTGAGGCAGGAGAATCGCTTGAACCCGGGAGGCGGATGTTGCGGTGAGCTGAGATGGCATCATTGCCCACTCCAGCCTGGCCAACAAGAGTGAAACTCCGTCTCAAAAAAAAAAAAAAAAGTCAACAAAGGATATTGACCACCCCCAGCTACAGAAGCTGGAGTTGGAGCTGCTCTGCCTGCTGCACCTCCTCTAACTCAGCACCTGCCCCGCATGCTGGACTTACAAGAAAACCTTCAAATGGCTAGTCCTGGACCCCCACAGCACCTGCCTGCCTCTGCACCAACTCAGCACAGGACCTGAGTCTGCATCAGGGCACCACCAGCCATACCTGGGAGCAGGCCCTGCCCCCAGGTTCCTCACCCCTTTTGTTGGGGGATGGGAGGGGGCGGGACCAAGGCCCTCTGGGAACTAGTTCTCACCCCATCTTGTTCCACAGGCTGCACATTCCATTCTGAGTCAAGCAGGGGGTGGGGACTGGGGGAGGTAAGGCAGAGGGGAGGAGAACAGTCTGGCCTCCTCTGGGGCGGATCCCCCAGGGAGCTCCGGGCTTGGCAGGCAGGGATTACGACCAAAACCACCAGAGCGGGAGGGGAGCCAGGACGGCTCCTGCCCAGTCTGTGGCCCCTTCCCCTCTCTCCTCTCAAGCCAAAACACTGACACCCTAGCTTGGACATGTCCCCAGAAGACACAGGGGGACAATGTGGGGGGTAACACTAATACCCCTCCCCCCAGCCCTGCCCCAATCCCTTGGGCAGTTTATGGGGCTTCATGCCAAGGCTATTTAAATGCTAAGGCCACCACTGGGGGGAGAGTGGAGGGAACTGAATTCCAAATTTGATGACTTCCCAGTGTCAGACTTCCTGTGACCAAAAGGGCCTGGGTATCCAAAGCTATTTGGGAAGAAAGGTGGCAGCTGGAGATACTGTCCCCACTTCTTCCTTCTTTTCCTCTACTATGCCACACACATTCCTCTCCCCCAAAAAACACCCCTGGCTGAAGCCCTCAACATGTGGGTACAGATCTCGGGACGTCTCCTAGCTGTGCACACCCTGTGCACACTCAGGACTCTGAGATACCAGGCCACACACACAACACATCCTGCAGCTTTGGTTTGCCCATGGATGACCTTAGGAGGAGGCAGGGGAAACCTCAGCCACTTCCTCCTCACCCTCACAGCCTCTGGGAGGTCTGACCACTGCTGCTGTTCCATCTGAGACCATCGAGGTCCTCCCTGACAGCACCACAATGTGCTTTTGCCAGGAGTGAGCAGGGAGGCAGGCCTCAGGGCCTTCCTAAAGCAAGAAGGACCCCCTGCCACCCACTAAGGCAGGAGAGCCACCTGGAGTAGCAGCTGGTAGCTACAAGGTGCTGTGAGGCCAGGCTCGGTGGTTCTCGCCTGTAATCCCAGCACTTCGGGAGGCTGAGGTGGGCGGATCACCTGAGGTCGGGAGTTGGTGACCAGCCATGGCCAACACGGTGAAACCCCATCTCTCCTAAAAATACAAAAATTAGCCGGGCATGGTGGCACATGCCTGTAATCCCAGCTACTCAGGAGGCTGAGGCAAGAGAATTGTTTGAATCCAGAAGGTGGAGGTTGCAGTGAGCCAAGATCGCACCACTGCACTCAGGCCTGGGGGACAGAACAAGACTGTCTCAAAAAAAAAAAAAAAAAAGGTTCTATGCTGTGGACCACACAGGCTGGACGGAAATCTTTTTTTTTTTTTTTTGAGATAGAGTCTTGCTCTGTCACCCAGGCTGGAGTGCAGTGGCTCGATCCTGGCCCCGGGATCACGCCATTCTCCTGCCTCCGCCTCCCCAGCAGCTGGGACTACAGGCACACGCCTCCACGCCCGGCTAATTTTTTGTATTTCTAGTAGAGACAGGGTTTCACCGTGTTAGCCAGGATGGTCTCGATCTCCTGACCTCGTGATCCGCCCCCCTCGGCCTCCCAAAGTGCTGGGATTACAGGCATGAGCCACCGTGCCCGGCCCAGAAATCTTTTCCTAGGGGAGCTGCAAAGGCTTCATCACCATGGGGCTTTAAGCTGGGTCCATGGCGTACAGCAAGTGCTCTTAGGAGGGAACTACCATATCTCTGCTCCTCAGAGAAAGTATTTGCATTTTTTAAAAAGCAGTCACTCTTGATCAGAGAAGCTGACAGAGGTCAGAGGAACCCTGCTGAGCTGGCCTATAGCAATCTCCGAATCAAGTCTTCCCAAGAACTAAGGAAGGGCCAGTCAAAAGGGGGGTAGTCACCGAGGCAAAGACCACCATCAAGAGCACGCCTTCCTGCTTCGGGGCAGGGAGCTGACAGGAGAGGGAAAGCAATCCTCCATGGGTCTAGTTCCCCATCTGGTAAAAGGCACTGTGATGGCCTCCCTGGCTGACACATCCGGGTTCCAGAAAAGGGACTAGCAAAGGGTGAGGACCGCAACGAGTTCAGGCAGGAGCGAGCCCTCTTAAGCAAACACTGAGCACAAAAATAACTCCCATTCAAAGCACGATTTACTGTGTGCCTGGCCGGCCCTCCCAGCACAGAGCCCTTTTCAAACACTCAGCTTCACCCCTGAATGTGGCTGGGGGAGGGGGCTCAGGAGCACAGCTGCATTTGAATTCCACTTTTTCCGGTGGTGTCAGCTTCCTGGAGACTTACCCAGGGGAGCTGCCCAATAAGGACCAATCTCAAAGCACCCCCAGAGAGGAGAAAACCTTTGTAGAATCCAGTGTCAGCCTCTCAAGGGCAAGGACACCTAGATCCCTTGGTGGAATAGGCCTAGCTCAACCAACACTTGTCTGGCAACAGCAAACCCCAGAGCTCTTACCATTCATGGAGCACTGCTGCTGCAGACATCATCAGCCATTAGCCTCCCAACAGTTCTAAGAGGAAGGTATTGGCCAGGGGCGGTGGCTCACACCTGTAATCCCAGCACTTTGGGAGGCCAAGGCGGGTGGATCACCTGAGGTCAGGAGTTCAAGACCAGCCTGGCCAACATGGCAAAACCTCGTCTCTACCAAAAATACAAAAATTAGCTGGGTGTGGTGGCATGCACCTGTAATCCCAGCGACTCGGGAGGCTGAGGCAGGAATCACTTGAACCTGGGAGGCAGAGGTTGCAGTGAGCTGAGATCACGTGCTGCATGACGAGTGAGACTCTGTCGCTAAAAAAAAAAAAAAAAAATTAGCCAGACGTGGTGGCAGGTGCCTATAATCCCAGCTACTCAAGAGGCTGAGGCAGAAGAATCACTTGAACCCGGGAGGCGGAGGTTGCAGTGAGCTGAGATCGCGCCATTGCATTCCAGCCCAGGCAACAAAATCGAAACTCCATTGGTGGAGGGGGAGAAGGTATTATCACTGTTACCGTCCCATTTCACAGGAGGCAAAACAGAGGCTTGGAGATGTTAGGGGACAAAGATTTCTCCTGGCCCTAAATCCTTCTCACTGTGGATGTGTTTTCCTAAGTCTGCCAATTACCACAGTAGCAAAATGCCCACTATGGGAATCTCCTACCAGAAGGAATGACGGGAATAAGGGTGCAGGTGGAGCGTGAGGTATTTTCCAGAGCCAAGGCAGCACTGAACATCATCCATGACTGACCCTGGCACTCTTGATCACAAAATCTGAGTTGGAGGTGGAAAGCCCTCCCCAAGCAAGTCTAATCCAAGTCATCAAGTCAGCCTCCTAACTTGCCTGATTCCATCCTTGCTCCCCTTGAAGCTCTTCACTACTTAGCAGCCAAAGTGATCTGTCTTTTGTACATTTTTTTCACTTATGAAAGTAATTTGGGGCAGGTGTGGTAGCTCACGCCTGTAATCCCAGCACTTTGGGAGGCCGAGGTGGGCGGATCATGAGGTCAGGAGATCGAGACCATCCTGGCTAACATGGTGAAACTCTGCCTCTACTAAAAATACAAAAAATTAGCTGGGCATGGTGATGGGCGCCTGCAGTCCCAGCAACTCAGGAGGCTGAGGCAGGAGAATGGCGTGAACCCGGGAGGCGGAGCTTGCAGTGAGCTGAGATTGTGCCACTGCACTCCAGCCTGGGTGACAGAGCAAGACTCCGTTTCAAAAAAAAAAAAAGAAAGTAATTTGGCCGGGTGCTGTGGCTCACACCTAGAATCCCAGCACTCTTGGAGGCCGAGGAAGGCGGGATCATTTGAGGTCAGGAGTTCGAGACCAGCCAAACCAACATGGTGAGACACCGTCTCTACTAAAAATACAAAAAAATTAGCCAGGTGTGGTGGCACATACCTGTAGTCCCAGTTACTCGGGAGGCTGAGGCAGGAGAACTGCTTGAACTCAGGAGGTGGAGGTTGCAGTGAGCCAAGATCACACCACTGCACTCCAGTCTGGGCAACAGAGTGAGAGTCTATCTCAAAACAAACAAACAAACAAGCAAATGAACAAACAAAAGTAATTCACGACCATTGTAGAAACGTGAAAAAACAATTGGAAGATAAAGAAGGAAATTAAAACCATCCATACGTCCAGTATCCAGAGCTAACCTCTGTAAATATTCTGATGCATCCTCCCAGATTCTGTCCTTGTGTGTGTGCACGATGGCCATGTGTATACTTACAATTCTCTGTACAAGATTAAGATTGTACCCTGTAGTTTTATATCCTGATTTTTTCAATTCTTATGTAATTTTCCAGGTTATAAACTGTTCTTTGTTAACCACGTTTTTGGGAGGTTTTGGGGGATGGTTTGTATACCCACCTGGTACTAAATTCAGAAAGGACAAAAGGGTCTACAGCAAAAACAATCTTTTCTCCATCCCATCCCTCAGCCACCATTTGCCTCCCCCGGGGCAACTATGATTACCGTTTCTTGTGTCCCAAATAATCTTTTAAAATCATAGAGCAGATCATGTCACTCCCCTACTTAAAACTCTCTGATGGATGCATCGCCTGCAATAAAATCAAGGCTCCTAACCAGTCTTACCAGGCTGTGGCTCTCCTCTGATTTCTCCAGTCTCTCCTCTTCAGCCACATAGCTGTTGCCCCTGTTCTGGCCTCAGGGGGTTTCATTTGCTATTCCCTCTGCCAGCAATCCCCTGTCTCCAGGTCTTTATGCAGCTGGCTCCTCATCCTTCAAGGCCTGGGCTGAGCTATCCTCTCCCCGGCGTGGCCTTCACTGGCCTCCCAATCTAGGGCCACCACTGCCTGACCTACATATGTTTTCTATCACATCACCCTGTGGTATTTCTTTCACATTGCGTGTCATAATCTGATAGTCTTGGCTACTTAAAAGTATTTACTGCCTGTCTCCCCACAATGGAAAGAAGTCTCTTTGAAGGCAGGCACGCTGCCTGTCTTGTTCTCCCCTGTTATCCCACTGCGTAGCACAGGCCCTGGCACATAGCAGGCGGTCAACAATTTCTGTTGAAGGAATGAATGGGGTGACTGCAGTGCCGGTTGTCACAACTAAAATCTGCCAGTGGCAGGATCTCCAACACGAAGAAGCAAGCTTCTGGCCATCCTCCCCCATGCCTGGGGTGGAGGTTGGAGGGTCTGAGAAAGGAGGACAGGAGCCTGTTGTCCAAGGCAGTGTGGCTGGGCAGCAGCACCCTGTTCTTCCTCTTGGTTGCTCAGCTCGCCCCTTATCTGTGCTGTGCATTTGCAGAGTCCTGAATCAGACAAGGAACTTGTGACAAACCCAAATTCCTAGAAAATCCTCCAACTGCAAGTGGAAAGTTGGAGGTGACACTTCTGCCCCTCACCCCAAATCCCACATCCAGTCTACCCAAGCAGCTGTGCTATTCCAGGTTCCCAAGTGAGCCCAGCAGCAGGAGACACAGACACTACTCAGAGAGCAGGGCTCCTCCTGGGACAGTCCCAGCCCATTCCACGTGACTCTTCCCCTGGGCTCCAGACACCTGACGGGCTCTTCGCTCTGGAAATTCATCACCCAGCCCCAGAGACACAAATGCACCCCCAATCCTGATCCAGCAGCCCAGGCTGAGGACGCTTAAGAGACACCCTTTTGGAGACAATTCCTTCCTGGGACCTGATTTCCATGGAGAGAACACTGCATTTGAGCCAAGATTGATTTTTTAAGAACGAGGAAAGGAGGGAATGAAATGCTTTCACAAAAGTTGTGAAGGAGAAGGAAACAAGAAAAAGAAAAAAGACTCGAGAAGATGGCACTAGACAAGGAGTAAGAAGGATACGTTTGATCTGAGGGGCTGGAATCAGGAAAGGGTGGGAGAGAGTACAAGATCTCCTCCTCTCCAGAAGTGGGCAATACTATAATTGATTAGTTGAGCACAATCGCCAAGTGCTCTTCTGGGCTCTGTACAAGGTCAGTTAAGTAATAATGGCAATAACAGCTAATATTTATCTAGCACTTATTATGTGCCAGGCACTGTTCTCAGTTTCACTTTATTAAGCCTTTTAATCCTCAGGACAACCCCATGAAGCGTTCATATTAACCCTATTTTATGGCTGAGGAAACTGAGGCACAGAGGTTAAGTTAAATTGCCCAGAGTCACACTGCCAGTGGCATCCGGGATCTAACTCCAGCTCCAGGACTCTTAACCACTAGGCTATATTTGGCCCTCAATGATCCAGGTAGGTGGGTCCCTACCCCCCTGGAGATCATGCCTTCCAAACCAGTATCTCCCAAACGATCACGACATGCCAGTTTCAAAGATGGGTGCATAACTCTGCCCATTTCGCATGCGGGAAAGTCCAAACCCACGCTGCTCATCGATGGGGAACTGGAATCCAAATGTGCTGAATCCCAGCATTTTGCGAAGCGCTTTCTAATGAAGCACAGTGGAAACAGGGGTCAGCCTCAGGCCCTGACTCGCGACTGCGCCGAGGCGCGGATTATGGAGTCGGGGATCCGGGGAGCCACGGAGTGGGGGAGCCGGAGAGCTGGAGCTAGCGGGCTGGCGCCGCTTCGGACGAGTTCGAAAGCAGAACCGCGGTAGGCAGGGAGACCGCCCCAAGCCCAGGGCAGAGGGCAGAGAGCAGAGGGCAGAGAGCGGCCTGGCTCGACGGACAGCGCCGCCCGGCTGGAACCGAGCTTGCCTCCCTGGACTGCAAAACGAGCAGAGTTATGCACCCATCTTTGAAACTGGCATGTCGTGATCGTTTGGGGGATACTGGTTTGGAAGGCATGAACTCCGGGAGGTAGGGACCCACCTACTTGGACTGCTGAGAGCCAAGTATAGCCTAGTGGTCAAGAGCCAGCGGCATCGTCTCTGGCCGTCTTTGGCCAGACCCCTTCACCAGCGCCAGCGCCAGCGCCGAGGCGTCCTGCCCGGAAATTCCCAGAGAGTCAAAGCAAACTTCCCAGGAAAACTCTTCGGCTTCCTCCAATCCTCTGTCACCGAGGCGGCTGCCAAGAGCGCCGGCGGAGTCTTTGCAGCTGCCGCGGGCCCTCCAGGGCGGGAGCCGCCGCTCCAGCGCTCGGGGTCCTCCCGGAAAGGTCCAGGGCTGAAGTTCAAAATTCACTTCCCGCCCAGGCCCGGCTCACTGCCCCGCCCGGTACTGTCCGGCAACCCCCACGTCTCTTGCCCTCTCCAGCTCCAGTTAAGTCCTGGAGCGCCTCCAGCCTGAAGACCCATGCGGGCAGCTGGGCGAATCCCGCGGGCGATCCCTGCGCGCCTGGGGACGGGAAGCAGCCAGAGCCGGCGCACACACACAACCTTGTGTGTGCGTGTGTGTTTACGTACGGAACGCGCGGGGTGGGAAAACAATGGCGAGCCGCTGGGAACTGGGCGACTACCCGCTCCGCATCTCCCTACCCCTAGGCGCGATCAGCGTTTGCAGCGCAATCGGAATGAAAAGGCTCACCTCCGATATCCCAGGGCGGGAGCTGGGGGTAATAAGAAGCAGCCTGGAGTGGGGGTGGGGGGTGGGACAGGAGCAGCCCGAGCAGAAAACAAACAGGATGCGGCGTCAGTCTGGTCCGCTGGGGAACGACCCTGAAACCGTGGCAAGGAGCGCGCGTCGGTCCCCCAGCACCCCACGCAACCATGGTGGAGGAGCTCTGCGCCTCGTTGCAGGCACCTGAGTCCCACGCAGGACGCGCGCAGGTCGCCTGGGCTTCCCGCTGAGAAATCCTTAAACTAGGCGCATAGTCGGGCTGATGGGAAAGACCTAGTCCTCTGCGGTCGGCGAGGAGCGGGTTGGGGGTGCACCCTAAGCTCGACCCGCGTGGTGAACGCGAGCGCGCGCGCGCGCACACACACACACACACACACACACACACACACACACACAGCCACGCGCTGCCCTAGAGGCTGCCACCCCTCTCCACAAGGACCCAAGTCAGCCAGGGAGGAGCCGCCACTGCCCAGCGTTATTGGGGGTAGGTGAGGGTCCGTCCCTCCTCGAAAAACTTTGCACAGGGTGGAAACTCGCAGGGAAGAGAGCCGGTGGGTGCCCAGAAACGTAGGGGCGCAAGTGTCAAACTTCAGAGGGCTGGAGAAATGGGCGCGACGGCGCGATCATGGCGGGGAGGGGTGCACTTACTACTCAGCCAGGCGCCGGGCTCGGGGCTCGGGGCTCGCGGCTCCGCGCTCCTGCTCCTCCTCAGTGCGGTCCTCGCGGCTGGCAGCCTAGGCTTCCCGCTCACATGCCCCCGCGACGCCGCGGGCAGGCCGGGTTGGGGAGGCTGGGCTGGGAGGGGGCACGCCCCCCGCAGTCGGCCGGGGAGTCGCTGCGGACCCACGGCCACCCTGGGTCCGCGCCCCACGGGGGGCCGCCGTCCCGGGCGGCGAGCTCGGTTCCGGCCGGGCGGCGCCCTCTCCGCCGAGCCAGGCCGCTCTCTGCCCTCTGCCCTCTGCCCTGGGATTGCGGCCGTCTCCCTGCCTTCCGCGGTCCTGCTCTGCGACTCGTCCGACGCGCAGCTGGCCCGCCCTCCCTGCTCTCCGGCTCTCCCGCTCTTCGGCTCCAAGCTCAGCGCCTCGGCTCTGTTCCGAGTCAGGGCCTACGAGGCTGACCGCTGAGCTCTGGGCTCAGACCCGGGCTCGCCGGTTCTGGGCCTGGGTTCCAGGACCCGTGCTCACACAGTTCAGTTCCAAGCCGGGACTGGAGAAGGGCGCTCGCGGCTCGCTGCTGCGAGGCGACTGGACAGCCTAGAGCAGAAAGAGGGAGGGAGACCGAGAGCGCGCAGGGGGAGGAGGGAGGGAGGGAGGGTGGGGAAATGCAGAAGAAGGGAGGGACAGAGAGTTTCCTCCTCCTCCCTGCAGCCGGGTCCATCCAGGCATCAACAGCTGGAAACCTCTGCTGGAAAGGGGAAAGCTAAGGTTTACCGGCAGCGGGGAAGGGTGGAGGTGGAGTGAGGGGGTGTAGAGAAGAGAAGAAAGGAGGATTGTGCCCGCTCCCACTGCCCAGCTATGAGGGTCGCTACAGAGAATCTTCACTCCTTAAAGCAAGACCTAAGAAGTTATTGGTCCAGCTCCAAGCCTCCCAACCCCTCCAAACAGATAGCCTGGACTCGGGTTTTTTAAAAACCCCATTTCTCCAGACCTCCCTTAAGAACCTGATCTCTGCCGGGCGCGGTGGCTCACGCCTGTAATCCCAGCACTTTGGGAGGCCGAGGCGGGCGGATCACGAGGTCAGGAGATGGAGACAATCCTGGCTAACACGGTGAAACCCCGTCTCTACTAAAAATACAAAAAATTAGCCGGGCGTGGTGGCACGCGCCTGTAACCCCCCTACTCGGGAGGCTGAGGCAGGAGAATCGTTTGAACCCGGGAGTCAGAGGTTGCAGTGGGCCGAGATCGCGCCATTGCACTCACTCCTGCCTGGGCGACAGGGCGAAACTCCATCTCAAAAAAAAAACAAAACCTGATCTCACCTGTAGCTAGATGGATTCCTGATATCTCCAACCACTCCCTAATCCTGTCATTTGCAGCCTCTCAAATAAATCTTTTCTCCTGTCCCATTACATGGGAGGGTGGGGGAGAATGGAGAGTTGGTTTCCTTTCATTCAATATATTTATCAAATGTCTACATATGACCGGGCGCAGTGGCTCAGGCCTGTAATCCCAGCACTTTGGGAGGCCAAGGCAGCAGATCACCTGAGGTTGGGAGTTCAAGACCAGCCTGGCCAACATGGTGAAAACTCCTCTGTACTAAAAATACAAAAATTAGCCAGGTGTGGTGGTGCATGCCTGTAATTCCAACTACTCAAGAGGCCGAGGCAGAAGAATTGCTTGAACCCAAGAGGCAGAGGTTGCAGTGAGTGGAGATCGCACCACTGCACTCTAGCCTGGGAGACAGAGTAAGACTCTGTCTCCAAAAAAAAAAAAAAAGTCTACATATGCCTGGCTTACCTGGGTGCTGGGGACACTAAGACAAATGAGACAGTGTCCTGCCCTGTCTGGATTCTGATTTTGTAAAGGAATGGGTGAATATACCATTGCAGTGAAGTGGAGAGGGCTAAGATAGGGCAGGCAAATGGGCACAGGGCCACCAAAGACACTGGGATATGGGGACTGGAACTTCTTGGGGGAGGTAGCATCTGAAATGGGTCTTGGAAGGACCTGTGGGTGTAGGGCAGATTAAAGGAGTGACAATCATGGACCTACTAATAAGTCTATGCCCACAGTGTGGGTGGCCAGCATGTGTTCAAAGGTGATCGTCAGCAAGGCTCTCAAGGCCTTCTAAGGGCTCATCCTTGCCCACTGCTTTGCCTGGCTAACTCCTTTTATTCATCTTTTAGGTCTCAGCCTAGACATCAACTTTCCCTGAAGCCTTTCTTGATGGCCATTATCTGGGCCAGGTGCCCCATCTGTGGGCTCTGGAAAAACCCCCACTTGTAAATAACATGGTAACCATTCATTTATCTGTCTCCCCCCTGGACTGTAAGCTCCACAAGGGCAGGGATGTATCTCTCCAGTGTGCCTAGACAGAGATTGGGAAAGAGCAGGCCCTTCATAAATATTTATTGATCAATACTTGTTGATGGAAGGAAATGGGGAGCCACTGAAGGATTCTAAGCAAGGCCTCAGATGGCATCAATCTAGCTGGAGGTAGGAAGGAGGCCAGTGACAAGACAATAGCAGTGGCCAGGGTAAGAAGGATGCAGGCCTGAGCTAAGCTGGGAGTAGGGGGAATGGAAAGGAGAAAACAGGTGGGTGTAAGAGAGTGGGAGAAGCCAACATTAAGGACCTGATGTTTGGATAACTATGGACGAAGCCATCCTAGAAACCATGAAAGGGTTACCCAAGTTGCCAGGCACGGTGGCTCACGCCTGTAATCCCAGCACTTTGGGAGTCTGAGGCAGGAGGATCACCTGAGGTCGGGAGTTTGAGACCAGCCTGACCAACATGGAGAAACCCCATCTCTACTAAAAATACAAAATTAGCCGGTCGTGGTGGCACATGCCTGTAATCCCAGCTAATCGGGAGGCTGAGGCAGCAGAATTGCTTGAACCCTGGGAGGCGGAAGTTGTGGTGAGCTGAGATCGTGCCACTGCACTCCAGCCTGGGCAACAAGAGGGAAACTCCGTCTAAAAAAAAAAAAAAAAAAGGGTACCCAAGTGCCATCAAGCCTTTCCTCCTCCCAGACAACATGCCTGTGTTTTCCATATATCTGGTTGTTTTTCTCTGGCCCCTGATCATCTTCAGGGGGGCAACTTGATTGTGGGTGCCTCCCTGTAGCTGTCCTTAGCAACAGCAGATTGAGAGAGGAAGAGCAAAGATCAGCCCCTCCAGTCACTGCCACCAAATTAAGATATAAAATGTCTCCCTACTGGGTCTTAGGCACAATACTGTTTTCCTATAAGATATCTATTTGTACCTTATCCCAATTCTGTGAGGTTGGTGTCATTATCCCCCATTTTATCTTATTTTTAAATTTAATTCCATCTCTTTGCAAGTCCCTGAGTACCTGGAATCCCATTTTTTTTTTTTTTTTTTTTTTTTGAGACGGAGTCTCGCTCTGTCGCGATCTCGGCTCACTGCAAGCTCCGCCTCCCGGGTTCACGCCATTCTCCTGCCTCAGCCTCTCCGAGTAGCTGGGACTACAGGCGCCCGCCACCATGCCCGGCTAATTTTTTTTTGTATTTTTAGTAGAGACGGGGTTTCACCGTGGTCTCGATCTCCTGACCTCGTGATCCGCCCGCCTCAGCCTCCCAAAGTGCTGGGATTACAAGCGTGAGCCACCGCGCCCGGCCTGGAATCCCATTTTAGAGATGAGAAAAATGAAGCTCCAGTTAGTGGAGACAGGAAGCTATCTGACTGAAGATTCCAGATTTTCTCTATTACCGCACCATTTCCCAGGAACAACTATCAAATTTACACGATGTAACCCAGTCAGCCACTCCTTGAAACACTCACTTCATGAGTCCACACTCTCTTGAGTTCTCCCACCTCACTGGCTGCTCTTTCCCAGCCACCTTGTTTATGTTCCCTCCTCCATCCTGGTCTCTAGGTGGGCATTCCCTGTGGGCTCTCTCCTACACCCCATTGTCCTTCTACCACCTCTCCCTGGGTAAAATTTTGTCCTTTTCCATAGCTTTAAGTACCAGTGTTGATGATTCTCCCAATTATTTAATATCCAAGACTATTATCCAACCACACACTTGATGTTTCTACCCAAGGGCCTCACAGACATTGTAACCATAATGCGTCCATTGCCTGAGGGCCTGCAAATCAATACACCAACACCGAGGGTTGCAACAGAAAAAGAATTTTAAACGCAAGGCCGAACAAGGAGAGGAGAGAAAACCTCAAATCTGCTTCTCCAAAGAGTTGGGGGCTAGGGATATTAAGGGGTTTGGAGTGGGCCGAGGTGTGGGGATCACTGTGGATGAGTCGAAGAGTACGGAGAGTCATGGGACAGGGAGATGAAGAAACTGCATTCTCATGCTGATTACGCTCCTCTGTGAGGGTCTTCAAACTGGTGGCATCAGCCATTCTGCTGGAACTCAAGAGCTAAAAACATCTTAAGCAAATCTTAAACAAAAGCCTTATGATTCCAGCGTCAGTGATCCTATCTATAGGAACAATGGGGATGCAGATCGATTCTTCAACAAAAGCCTTATGATTCTAACATCAGAAATCCTCTCTATAGGAATAATGGGGATGCAAATGGTCAGTATCTGGTTCTATGGAACTTTTAGCAACAAGGAAGTGCGCCAAAGTGCAACCTAATTATTGCTTTTTCTTTCTTTGTTTCTTTCTTTTTTGAGACAGGGACTTGCTCTGTCACCCAGGCTGGAGTGCAGTGGTGAAGTCAGGGCTCACTGCATCCTCAACTTCCTGGGCTCAAGTGATCCTTCCACCTCAGCCTCCCAAGTAGCTGGGACTACATACACAGGCATGAGCCACCCTGCCTGGCTAATTGTTTTTCATTTTGTGTAGAGACAAGGTCTCACTATGTTGCCCAGGCTAATCTCAAACTCCTGGGCTCAAGTGATTCTCTCGCCTCAGCCTCCCAGAGTGCTGGGATTACAGGCGTGAGCCACCGCACTTGCCCATTAAGGTTAAATTATAACTGTATTTCCGTCCAGAACCTAGCATGTAATACTTGCTAACCCTGTGAGGATGGCTTCCACATCCTGACTCTAACATTGAACCTTTAACCATCATCCCCAACCCAGTACCATCTTCTTTCACATCCAGTAAATGGTACTACCACCTACCTAATGGCTCAAGTCAAAAACCTAGCCATCATCTGTGATTGTTTCTTGCTCATCTAATCAATTTAGTGAGTCGCTGGCCTATCTCCAAAAATATATCCCAATCCATCCATTCCTCTGTCCTTAGCACCCCACCCTGGTCCAGGCCACCATTACCTACCGCTCAGCTCCTCTACAACAGCCTCACCTGCAGTGACATCATTTCACTGAGGCTGCTTACATCTGCATGACTTTAATATTTGTTCCAGAAATTTCTTCCCCAGGAAGATAAGACTGTAAACCAGTAAATAACTTCATTATTTCCTTCAGGAACTTCCTGAAAATCAATTTATCTGAACAATAGACTGCTCAAACAGCCCCCTTCTCAGGACAATAGTTTGCTTAACTGGGCAAACCAGTAGCTTATCAAATAATTGTTTATTCTTCAAGACCCTCCCTTCACCATGTCCTCCAATCCTAAACTGTTATAAATTTTGCCCAATCCCAATCAGATCCCCATATTGAAAGATCTGGCTTGAACTAGACTTCAAACCCTATAAAAATCTTTTTTTTTTTTTTTTTTTTGAGACAGAGTCTTGCTCTGTCGCTCAGGCTGGAGTGCAGTGGTGCAATCTCAGCTCACTGCAAGCTCCACCTCCCGGGTTCACGGGAGGTTCACGCCATTCTCCTACCTCAGCCTCCTGAGTAGCTGGGACTACAGGTGCCCGCCACCACGCCTGGCTAATTTTTTGTATTTTTAGTAGAGACGGGGTTTCACTGCGTTAGCCAGGATGGTCTCGATCTCCTGACCTCATGATCCGCCCGCCTCGGCCTCCCAAAGTGCTGGGATTACAGGCGTGAGCCACCGCGCCCAGCCTATAAAAATCTTTACACCTGTTAAGTTCTTCCCCAAACCCTCCTCTTCCTAGAGTGGGCACCTTTTCATCCTCTTGTCTCAACAAAAATGTCTCTTCTCTCATCTTCCCCTTTCCTCCCACATAAAATCATCCTCTACCCCATCCCACCTTTATTCTGTTTTTCAGCCCTGTTTGCTTCCTTCATAGCACTTACCACAATTGCACTTGTTTTGTCTGTTTTCTTGTATTTTTTTCTTTTTTCTTTCTTTTTTTTTTTTTTTTTTTTTTTTTTTTTTTTTTTTTTTTTTGGAGACAGAGTCTCACTCTGTCACTCTGGCTGGAGTGCAGTGGTGTGATCTCTATTTACCACAACCTCTGCCTCCTGGGCTCAAGCGATTCTCCTGCCTTAGCCTCCCGAGTAGCTGGGATTACAGGCGCATGCCACTACCACCTGGCTAATTTTTTGTACTTTTAGTAAAGACAGAGTTTCACCATGTTGGCCGGGCTGGTCTTAAACTCCTGGCCTCAAATGATTCACCCACCTCGGCCTCCCAAAGTGCTGGGATTACAGGCGTGAGCCACCGTGCCTGGCCTCTTGTATTTTTCCTGCTTCCCTTTAGACTGTAGGCTCTGTGAGGGGAGACCTTGTCTGCTCTAGTCTCCATTTAATTTCCAGGATACCTGCTGAAGAAAGGACTCTGCTTGGCTTCAGGGAGTGGGGGCTCCGAGGGCCCCGATCTGATTTGTGTGTGGCCATAGCCTGAAACACAGGTGGGGGCTGCGGTGCCCAGGTGTGCTGGGTTTCTGATTTTCCCTTTAACCTACGAGGTTAGAGACAAGGTGTAAAATGCAAATGCCTTTGGGAGAGATAATAAAAGAATTAAATTCACAAAATGGTGTGAATTACTTTCCTCAATCACCAGAGTGAAAGCTCTGAGAGAAAAAGCAAGAGCCCCCGGGTTGAGAACAGGAAGAAACATACTGGAATCCTGGTCTCACTGCTCTGCTTCAAGAGGGTGCTGCCTGTCCCCTCACCCACCCCCACCTAACTCAGGGCCATTTTCCCTGCAAAGCTTAGAAAGAGGGTGCTTGTAGGTCGGGTCAGATCAGGGTAGGCCCAGCCTCATGAGGTTTGTCTGGTACCAACTCTTCATCCTTCTGTCTGAGCGAGTGCTTTTCCAGATGGCTATAGCTAGAGATGTGAGTCAGAGGTGCTCCACTCAGGGGGTCTTGCACCATGGCACATCCCGTGGGGCTTCTTCTCAGAGGCAAGCACTGCTTTTAGGCTGACCTGAGGTGGGCTTCTACTCAGTTCTACTTGGGCTTTTCTAGGGAGACACACTCAGGTATGGAGCCAATCAAGACAGTAACAGATTAAGTCACAGCTGTTTCATTTGCCTAGCAGAATCTGACAGTACAAGATCTGGAAGGAGCTGGGCGCGGTGGCTCACGCCTGTAATCCCAGCACTTTGGGAGGCCGAGGCGGGCGGATCATGAGGTCAGGAGATTGAGACCATCCTGGCTAACACGGGGAAACCCCGTCTCTACTAAAAATACAAAAAATTAGCCAGGCGTGGTGGCACCTGTAGTCCCAGCTACTCCAGAGGCTGAGGCAGGAAAATGGTGTGAACCCGGGAGGCAGAGGTTGCAGTGAGCCAAGATCGCACCGCTGCACTCCAGCCTGGGCGACAGAGCGAGACTCTGTCTCAAAAAAAAAAAAAAAAAAAAAAAAGATCTGGAAGGAATCAGCCTTCCAGAATCATCTCCTCCACCTCCCTCTTTGGGCAATAGAGAAGACTGAGGCACAAGGAGGAGGGATAGCTCACTCAAGCCTGCACGTTATACACAGGACTCCCTTAAGCTATCAGCGGCTCTGTGAAGACCGGGACAGTTCCTTTCACAGATGAGGAAAAAGATACTCAGAGAGGGGAGGGAAATTTCCCAAGACCACACAGTGAAGGGGCACCATCGGACATCTGAACCCAGGCTTTCTGGCCCGCAGATCTATGCTTTGTCCAGCATATCATGCTGCCTTGCTGCTTGTGGGGTTTTCTGGTCCTTGGAATCTGAAACATATAATAAACAGCAGCTGAGTATTATTCCATACCCTAGGTTCTAGCCTAGATCCTAGAAGCTGAAGCAGCTCTCTGCTTTCCATATGCCAGTCAGCCTCCTATTTCCTGAGTGGCAGACTTTCTCCCAAGGACAGAAGACCCAACCCATACCACCACTCCTTAACACGCAGGCACAGAAACACACAGGGACCCCACTCAGGGTGTGGGTTCAGCTAATGTTGGTGACTTGAGTCCTTTTTACACACACGCACACTTCTAGAGCTTTTCCACTCCATCCTTCACGTGTTCAACTGTCACAGGGAATGAGCTTGAGAAGAGGGCGGGAGGAGTCATTCTCACCTCCAGGGCTAGTGCACACTCTCTGTGAATGTAATTATCTGCAGTCCTAAGTGTAAGGCCAACAATCAGGCCGCATGTCTTCCTGATCTACTTGGAATGGGGGCAGTGCAAAGACAGGGCCACTTCCCCCTGAGAGGACGCCCACACGAGTGCGAATACACACAATGGTGGTTTTTTTCATTCTCTTCTGTCTCTTCCCACAGAGAGGGGCCACTGGGCCACACCAGCAAAGGCAGGTGATTGAGGAGGGAGGAAAAGAGATGCAGAAGGTGCTTCCCTCCCAGAAGCCTGGGCCATTTAGAAAATCCTGAGGCCGCCTCCTCAGTCCTCTTCTCCTCCCCACCTACCACCTGGTTTACAGTGCCCCACACCCACCCCCAAACTTTTTTTAAAACCCTGTTTCCTGCCTTGAGGAGACCTAGATCCCCATCCTGGGAGGGACTGGCAACAATTAACAAAGGCACCACGGAGTAAAGACAATTAACAATCCAGAAAAGAGGGGAAAGAGAGGCTTTGTTCTGGTCTCCATGACAACAGCGGGGGGAGGGGAGGATGAGGGAGGAGGAGGAAGAGAAGGGGCATCCAGAGAGGCTGATACTTTCACTTTCCTTTCATCCCTCCCCTCTCCGCCCCTTTGGGTTTCTGCCAGGGATCCCAAAGGGAACAGGGCTGGGACAGGCCAAGTCTGAAGGCTGGAGATTAGAGGTGGGCAACTCCAAGATTCATGCCTTAGCTGAGGGCTCACTGGGGAGTTAAGGCTAGACAGGAAGCCCTGGGGACTGAATCAAAGGCATTTGAGCGCTTCCTCCTCTTTTTCCAAAGGGCTTACCTTGTGCTAAGAACTGTACCCAAAGATCAAGTCTCTGCCCTGGATGGACACCTCATGGTCAAAAATCTTGGTGGCTTCTGCATCCCTTCTCATCAGGACGTGGTGGAAAGTGAAGGCAGGACTGTCTACATAGCTTGCAGGGTCCAGTACAAAATGAAATGTTCCAAAATTAGTCCAGGCACAGTGGCTCACACCTGTAATCTCAGCACTTTGGGAGGCTGAGACGGGTGGATCACTTGAGGCCAGGAGTTCAAGACCAGCTGTCCAACATGGTGAAACCCCATCTCTACTAAAAATACAAAAATTAGCCTGGCATGGTGGCATACACCTGTAGTCCCAGCCACTTGGGAGGCTGAGGCAGGAGAATTGCTTGAACCCAAGAGGTGGAGATCATGCCACTGCACTCCAGCCTGGGCGACAGAGGCCCATGAGACCCTGAAAGAAAGAGAGAAAGAGAAAGAAAGAAAGAAAGGAAGAAGGAAAGAAAGAGAGAGAGAGGAAGGAAGGAAGGAAGAAAGGAAGGAAAAAGAAAGAAAGAAAGAGAGAGAGAGAAAGAGAAGAGAGAAAAAAGAAAGAAAAAGAAAGAAAGAAAGAGAGAGAGAGAAAGAGAAGAGAGAAAAAAAGAAAGAAAGAAAGGAAAAGAAAAGAGGGAGGGAGGGAAGGAAGGAAGGAAGGAAGGAAGGAAGGAAGGAAGGAAAAAGAAAGAAATGTTCCAAAATTGTTAAGAATTTCAAGATGGCAAAAGCAGAGCATCATGTGTAGGGCCCTCTGAGCACAGTGCACAGGTTGCACATCCATAAAGCCAGCCCTGTCAGGAGGAGCTTGGGGCTAGGCTCTGTCTGCCTGCTCAGTGCGTGCGTGCGTGCGTGCGTGCGTGCGTGCGTGCGTGTGTGAGAGAGAGAGAGAGACAGACCTCTCCACTGCACACATTTCTGAGCATGTGCTATGGTCTAGATGATGGTGTCCCCTCAAATTCAAATGTTGAAACTTAATCCCCACTGGGATCCTATTAAGATGGGGGGGGTGATTAGGTCATGAAGGCAGACTCCTCAAGAATGAGATTAGTGCCTTTATGAAAGAGGCTTGAGGGAGCCTGTCTGCCCCTTCGGCCATGTGGAGGACACAGAGGTGCCATGTATGGAGACTGGGCCATCCTAAGACCCTGAATCTGCCAGCATCTTGATCTCGGACTTTCTGGCTTCTAGAATTTCGAGCAATAAATTCCTGTTGTTTATAAATTACCTAGTCTAAGGTATTTTGTTAACAGCCTGAATGGATTAAGACATTCACCTTTGAGCAAGAGAGAAACCAAGTACAGAAAACCCATTCCCAAGAGTGGGGTGTTCTGGTAACCAGTGATGACCAGCTATCCCAGGCTTCCCTGTTTGGAAAAGGTAGAAGACAGTAAGATGTACAAAGTTCCAAAATCCTGCTGAAGAACATAATGTCTGTCTGAGGGGATTTAGAAAACACCTTCAATCTCACAAGGTGTTGCTCCCGGGAGCAGAAGTTTCTTGGCGTGAGCAGCCAAGCACATCAGGCCTGGCCTCATGGGTGGGCCTCTTCATTAGCCATAGGAGAACGGACCTCCAGAACATTTCTTGCTCTCAGCAACCCTAACATCTTAAGAGAAAATGGGTTTGGGACTGTAGAGACCTGTCTTTCTAGGGCTCAGCCTCGCTGCCTTGTGGGTCCAAGTGAAATAAAAAATATTACTCAGAAAAAAAAGTCAGGTGTGTCGGAGGCCCCAAATCAGGCAAGAAAGAGGTCAAAGATCCTGCTTTCTGCCTTCACCTCTCCGCCCAAAGGGATCCTCCCAGGGACTTCTTGCAGGGTTGCTGTTATGGGCTGAATTCTGTCCTCCTCCACTCCCCGAATTCACATGTTCTAACTCCCAGCACCTTAGAATGTGACCATATTTGGAGACAGGGTCTTTACAGAGGTAATTAAATTAAAATCATGGTGGTGGGCCCCTGTAGTCCCATCTACTTGGGAGGCTGAGGCAGGAGAATGGCGTGAACCGGGGAGGCGGAGCTCGCAGTGAGCCGAGATCAAGCCACTGCACTCCAGCCTGGGCCACAGAGCGAGACTCCGTCTCAAAAATAAATAAATAAAATAAAAAATTAAACAATTAAAAAAATAATAAATTACAATCAGATCATGAGAGTGGGTCCGAATCCAATGTTACTGGTGTCCTTATAAGATGATATTTGGACGCAGAGACGTACGAAGAGATGCTGATGGGAAGAGTCACAGGTAGAAGACAATCACGTACAAGCTAAGCAGAGAGGCCTGGAACAGGTATTTCCCCCAGAAAGAACCAACCTGCTTACACCTTGACCATGGATTTCTACTGTCTAGAATGTGAGAAAATACATTTCTGTTGTTTAAGCTACCCTGTCTGTAATAGTCTGTTAGAGGACCCCTCGCAAATTGATATATAGAGGCTTAGATGCTGGGAGGTCTGCATAGCCTTAGGTTGCCTGGATGCAAAGAATGCATCTGAATGAGGGATATGTTTGTACTTATATTACTTATATTGCAGCATTATTTTAACTTGAAGCAAAATTGATCTATTACTCCCTTCCCCCATAGCTCAGTCTTTTAAATTTTTTATTTCTTTTGGTATTGGTTGAATACATTTTATTGTTTTAATCCCTTTAGTCTTTTTATTTTTCTGGTTTTAATGATTTTACTTAGTCATTTTTAATCTCTGTTTTGTCTTCTAGCTCTTTTATACTATTTTCTTTGATCTCATCTTATCTTCTAGATTTATTGTTATTGTATTATCTTTTTATTCCACATCTTTTATTTCTAACCTTTGCCTTGTCATGTCTTTGTTCTAGCTTTTAATTTCTTTTTAGCTTATTTGGTTTATTTTTAGTTCATATTATCACTTTATTGCCTGCTGCCCTCTTTTTTTTCACTGTTTTTACCATCTTTTTTTATTTCTTCTTAGTTTACTTTATCTTTTTATTGACTGTTGTATTATCTTCCATTTTTTTTACTGTTTTCAATTCTCTCTGCTTATTAAATGCAGAGGCTGGAAACACAGCCCTCAGGGGAGAGCTTCAAGGCTAACCCAGGCCCTAAGTGGAGGAGGAGGCTGGATGCCCTCTCTGCCTTCTGGAGTGGGCTCTCCCAACCACCCCTTCTAGATGCTCCATTTGCACCAAAGCTGGCCCCTCCTGTCTATAAGGATTAATCTGTGTAATATAAGAGATCTTGGGGAAAAACTCCATCAGGAAGATAGTTATAGTGATAACCCATCTGAACTGCTGGAACAGCCTGGCTTTCTCACATCATATGCCATCAAATTGCTCTATGTGCATCTGAAATGTACCATCACTGGACATTAGACCAAACCTATAAAAAGAGCATATTACTTGTCAGGGTGGGTGTGGTAGGTAGGAAATTTCACTTCGGGAAGAGCTCTCAACATACCTCTTTAGGTTTAATTTTAACAACAACAACAACAACAGGAACACAGTGGGAGGCCAGGCACAGTGGCTCATGCCTGTAATCCCAGCACTTTGGGAGGCCGAGGAGGGTGGATCACGAGGTCAAGAGATCAAGATCATCCTGGCCAACATGGTGAAACCCCATCTCTACTAAAAATACAAAAATTAGCCGGGTGTGGTGGTGCTGTAGTCCCAGCTATTCAGGAGACTGAGGCAGGAGAATCACTTGAACCCAGGAGGTGGAGGTTACAGTGAGCCGAGATCATGCCACTGCACTCTAGCCTAGAGACAGAGCAAGATTCCATCTAAAAAAAAAACTAAAACAAACAAACAAAACACAGTGGACTGGATCCTTGCAGCACAAGTTTTTGGGAGGAGGCTCAGTGAAGTATTTTCTGGAATTCTTCTTACATCTAGCTGCCTCTCATTTATTCATTCACCTGATAAATATGTATTGGAACCCTCCTACATGCCAAAGCTCTGCTAGGCAACAAAGACAAAGTACTGACCAAAAAGTGTGAAGCTCCTTGCTATAATAAAGTTTATAGTCTATTAAAAGGATGTTTATCTATTACCAATCTTATTTGCCTTCCTTTAGGCAAGATTATAGGAGGTTCTTATGTCATAGATTGGTAATTGTCCTTAGGTATCTATTTTTTCCTTCTAGAATAATATAAGTTTTAGCTAAGAAACTAATGATACGTTAAAAGGCTGCATATAGCTGGGTGCGGTGGCTCACGCCTATAATCCCAGCACTTTGGGAGGCTGAGGCGGGTGGATCACCTGAAGTCGGGAGTTTGAGACCAGTCTGACCAACATGGAGAAACCCTGTCTCTACTAAAAATACAAAATTAGCTGGGTGTGGTGGCGCATGCCTGTAATTCCAGCTACTCAGTAGGCTGAGGCAGGAGAATCGCTTGAACCCAGGAGGCGAAGGTTGTGGTGAGCCAAGATCACACCATTGCACTCCAGCCTGGGCAACAAGAGCAAAGCTCTGCCTCTAAAAAAAAAAAAAAAAAAAAAAAGGCTGCATATCCCAGCCTCCCTTGCAGCTAAGTACGGCCATGTCCCTAGGTTCTGCCCTATAGGAACCTAAGCAGAGGGATATTTGCTTCCTGGTTTGGCCCTATAGGACCTAAACAGAGGGATGCATACTTCCCAGTTCTGCTCTATAGGACCTAAGCACAGGGATATATGCAACTTCCTGATTATGGCAATTAAAGGAAAGGGTATATTCTGCCCATTCTCTCTTTCTCCCTTCTGCTGGCTGGAACGCAGGCATGGTGGCTGGAGCTATAGCTGGTATCCTAAGCCATGAGATGAGAAAAGGGCATTGAAAATGGGTGAGGGCCAGTCGCAGTGGCTTATGTCTGTAATCCCAGTAGTTTGGGAGGCCAAGGAGGGCAGATCACTTGAGGTCAGGGGTTCAAGACCAGCCTGGCCAACATGTCAAAATCCTGTCGCTATTAAAAATACAAAAATTAGCTGAGTGTGATGGCATGAGCCTGTAGTTCCAGCTACTCAGGAGGCTGAGGCAGAAGAAATGCATGAACCTGGGAGGTGGAGCTTGCAGTGAGCCGAGATCAATGCCACTGAACTCCAGCCTGGGCAACAGAGTGAGACTCTGTCTCAAAAAATAATAATAATAAATAATAAAATAGAAAAGAAAAGAAAATGCATGAGGAATCTAGGTTCCTGATACCATGGAGCCTCCATAAAGCCCTGTGGTGCTTATTTTTGGACAATTACCTGAGAGACAAATAAACAGCTATCTTGTATAATCCACTGTGACATTGGCCTTTGTTACTGCACCTGAATCAGTTCTCTTTAACATGTAGTTCTCCCTGAAAAAATCTTCTTTTATTTTGAGAGCCAAGGAGTACATGGCAATCCTTAAATCATATCCTTCTAGAAAATAATTAGATATATCCCTGCTGGGTTACTTCTGCAGGTAAGAGCCCTTCCTTGTCACCAGGGTGCATGAGGGTGGGTGATCTTCCACACTTCACAGCTGGGCCTCTGAGTCTGCACAAGCCAGCTCACTGTGTTCCGTTCTCTTCAGTCTCAGAAAAATTATCAGGGTTCCTAGTACCTGTCTAATTTTTTTTTTTTTTTTTTTTGAGACCGCCTCACTCTGTTGCCTAGGCTGGAGTGCAGTGGCACAATCTTGGCTCACTGCAACCTTCGCCTCCCAGGTTCAAGCAATTTTCCTGCCTCAGCCTTTCGAGTAGCTGGGATTACAGACGTGCACCACCATGCCCAGCTAATTTTTGTATTTTTAGTAGAGATGGATGGGGTTTCACCATCTTGGCCAGGCTGGTCTCGAACTCCTATTGTTGTGTGATCCACCTGCCTTGACCCTCCAAAGTGCTGGGATTACAGGTATGAGTCACTTGGCTTGGCCTACAGGTTTCCACTTTAAATATATTTTTCATGACAAACTAGCTATGCAAGCTAAAGAATCTATTCTGTTAAAAGCAAGCTTTCATCAATGAAATCTATACCAATAGCCATATGACCTCTGCACCCGCAATCAACAACATGATTCCTTTCCAAATCATCAATCATTGGCTTAGAACTCCCAAGTTACCCCTAAAATGTTTACTTCCACACTGCCCAGTCACGTTTTCAGGGATTTCTTCAGTTGTTGAAGGTTACTTCCAGAGCCCTGCCCCTCTGGAGACAGAGGTCGTCATGAAAACCTGCAGATTCCTCCACTACAGAATACTCGGTTGAACCTAATACTGTGAATTTGGCCTTGCTCTTACTCAATAAGATGACAATAGCACCTCATCCCCCACTCACCTCTGTCTTATTCATGCCTACATCCCCAGTCTCTAGAATAAGCAACAGTAAGAGTCATACTCCTGCATAATTCCAAACTGCCAAAGGATACATCCTTCCAGAAGATTTTTTTTTTTTTTTGAGACAGAGTCTCGCCCTGTTGCCAAAGCTAGAGTGCAATGGCCCGATCTGGGCTCACTGCAACCTCTGTCTCCCAGGTTCAAGCGATTCTCCTGCCTCAGCCTCCTGAGTAGCTCGGATTATAGGCACTTGCCATCACACCTGGCTAATTTTTTGTATCTTAATAGAGACGGGGTTTCACCATGTTAGCCAGGCTGGTCTTGAACTCCTGACCTCGTGATCCACCTGCCTCGGCCTCCCAAAATGCTGGGATTACAGGTGTGAGCCACCTCAGCTGGCCAAAGATTTTTTGAAGTTGCCTTCTAATATCTAAGATATTTCTCCCTTCATGGGACTGGATTGGGTTCTCAATAAAAACTCCCATTACTTTTGTTTGCTTGTTTGTTTTCTTTTCTTTTTTTCACTGCATATGTGTAGGTCTAACCATTATTTTTTATTTTAGTATAAAACAGTACAATATCTTTAAAGAGGACAAGATTCTAGGAAATAATTTCATTTCTAAGAATTAGGACTTTTTCCTTACAGTTCTGTGTGGAAAATGAGGCAAAGATGGATTGACCATTTTAATCTCAATGTCACCAAACTTCCAGATTCTTAAAATTGTAGTCAGCCCGCAAAGATATCTGTGGTAGTAAATCTCCAGGACGGCCCCCAGTGAGCCCCCTCTTGGTGTTCAAATCCTTACCCTTGAGTAATCCCTTTCCACTGAGTGTGGGCTGGACTTTGTGACTCACATTTTTTTTTTTTTCTTGCTTTATTGCCCAGGCTGGAGTGCAATGGCATGATCTCGGCTCACTGCAACCTCCGCCTCCCGGGTTCAAGCAATTCTCCTGCCTCAGCCTCCTGATTAGCTGGGATTACAGGTGCCCACCACCACACCCGACTAATTTTTGTATTTTTAGTAGAGATGGGATTTCACCATGTTGGTCAGGCTGGTCTCGAACTCCTGATCTCAAGTGATCCACCCACCTCAGCCTCCCAGCATGCTGGGATTACAGGAGTGAACCACTGTGCCCAGCTATGACTCACTTCTAATGAATAGAATAAGGCAGAAGTTACAATGTGGGATGAATCAGGTCATAAAATGCAGAGTGGCATTTCAATCATTTGCTGTGGGGTAAGCCATCCGCCATATCAAGCAGCTCTGTAGAAAGACCCACATGGCAAGGAACTGAGGCCTCCTGCCCACAGCCAGGTGAGCTTGGAATAAGTTCCTCTAGTCCCAGACAAGTCTTCAGAGACTGCAACCCCAGCCAATAGTTTCAGGAAAAACCTCATGAGAGACCCTGAACCAGAATCACTCAGCTAAGCCACCCCGAATTCCTGACACATAGAAACTGTGTAAGATGAAAAATATTTATTATTTAAGTCACTAAGTTTTGGGGTAATTTGTTATGCAGCAATAGATAAGGAGATAATAGAAAAGGATGTCAATATTGCTAAGATAACTCTACAGCTTTCTTTTTTGTTTGTTTGAGATGGAGTCTTGCTCTGTCACCCAGGCTGGAGTGCAGTGGTGCGATCTAGGCTCACTACAACCTCTGCCTCTGGGTTCAAGTGATTCTCCTGCCTCAGCCTCCCCAAGTAGCTGGGACTACAGGTGCACACCACCACGCCTGGCTAATTTTTGTATTTTTAGTAGAGACGGGGTTTCACCATGTTGGCCAGGCTGGTCTTGAATTCCTGACCTCAGGTGATCCGCCCACCTTGGCCTCCCAAAATGCTGGGATTACAGGCGTGAGCCACCTTGCCTGGCTGATAACTGTATAGCTTCTAAATATATTTACCTTCTATAGATGGCATCAGCCACTTGCAAAATAGAAAATCAATAAATGGGAATCTGAGAGCATATTTATTCTCTAGAAAGCATGATTGAATCATCTGCATAATCTGTGTTTTCCCAATCCTCATAGCTGATGCTGGACACCGAATTAGCTAATTGATTAACTGGTGGCTGCTTATTGAGACTTGCATTGCTTTCCATTTGCTTTACTTAGA
Organism: Symphalangus syndactylus; assembly: GCF_028878055.3. Taxonomy (NCBI): domain Eukaryota; kingdom Metazoa; phylum Chordata; class Mammalia; order Primates; family Hylobatidae; genus Symphalangus; species Symphalangus syndactylus. The sequence goes on from NC_072434.2 coordinate 18,975,112, forward strand.
CAAATTTTTAGTAGATTCGCAAAGCTCTTTCTGGAGTGAAAAAGTTATTTGCCTGATGGACCTATTTTAAAGGTCTTCTTTGAAGTCTTCCCTGAGCATCTCCTGCCCCCAACCTCATCTTCACATCATCCATCAGAGTTTGAATCACTTTCTCGGTGCTTTCATGGCACTCTGAGACTACCTCTGCTATGGCACTTGTCACTGCATTGGCTGAGAACTTGCTACTTCCCTCATTAGGATGGAAGATTTTTGAAAGCAAAGGCTGCAATTTATTCATCTTTGGTCTTAGAACAGCCTCTGGTCCATAGTATAAGCTCAACAAATATATCTAACATGAATGAATAAGAACATATTAATGAAGAAAGGAATGAATACATGAATAAATCAATTGACCATAGATGAAAGCTAAGTGGCCGGAGGAAAACCACTTCCCCCTCTGAATTTCTGTTCACCTATGAAATGAAAGGGGTAGACAAGATTGTGTCTAAGATCCCTTTTAACTCAGACCTTCTGTGATTTATGATTGGAGATGGGAGTAGAAGCCTATGCCCTTCTATGGCCTTCAAAAAGCAATACTAGGAAGAAAATAATAAAGATAAGAGTGGAAATCAGTGAAATAATAAACGGACCAACAGTAAAGAAAATCAATGAAAGCAAAGGCTGTTTCCTTGAGAAGATCAATAAAATTGATAAACCTCTAGCTAGACCGATCAACAACAAAAGAGGAAAGACAAAAATACCAATATCAGGAATGAAGGGTGGGGGGCATATCACTTCAGATTCTACAGACATGAAAAGGATTAAAAGGATTTTTAAAAAGGAGTATTATTAACAACTTTATAGAATAAATTTGGCAACTTAGATAAAATGGACAAATTACTAGAAACACACATATTACCAGAACTGGCCCAAGAAGAAATAGAAAATCTGAGTAGCCTTCTATATATTAAAGACTTGAAGCAGTAATTTTTTAAAACTGGCAAAATTATATCAAACACTTAAGGCCGGGCGCGGTGGCTCACGCTTGTAATCCCAGCACTTTGGGAGGCCGAGGCGGGTGGATCACGAGGTCAGGAGATCGAGACCACGGTGAAACCCCGTCTCTACTAAAAATACAAAAAAAATTAGCCGGGCGTGGTGGCGGACGCCTGTAGTCCCAGCTACTCGGAGAGGCTGAGGCAGGAGAATGGCGTGAACCCAGGAGGCGGAGCTTGTAGTGAGCCGAGATCGCGCCACTGCACTCCAGCCTGGGAGACAGAGCGAGACTCCGTCTCAAAAAAAAAAAATAAATAAATAAATAAAATTATATCAAACACTTAAAGGTGAAATAATCCTAATCATACATTAATTATTTCAGAAAACAGAGAAAGAAGGAATATTTCCCAATTAATCTTTATGAGTCCAGTATTACCCTGATACCACAACCATATAAGGAGGCCGGGTGCGGTGGCTCATGCCTGTAATCCCAGTGCTTTGGGAGGCAGAGGTGGGCAGATCACATGAGATCAGGAGTTCAAGGCCAGCCGGGCCAACATGGTGAAATCCTGTCTCCACTAAAAAACACAAAAATTAGCCAGGTGTGCTTTGGGAGGCCGAGGCAGGCAGATCACCTGAGGTTGGGAGTTCAAGACCAGCCTGACCAACGTGGAGAAACCCCATCTCTACTAAAAATACAAAATTAGCCGGGTGTGGTGGCACATGCCTGTAATCCCAGCTACTCGGAAGGCTGTGGCAGAAGAATCACTTGAACCCGGGAGAAGGAGGTTGCAGTGAGCTGAGATTGTGCCATTGCACTCCAGCCTGGGCAACAAGAGTGAAACTCCATCTCGGAAAAAAAAAAAAAAAATTAGCCAGATGTGGTGGTGCATGCCTGTTATCCCAGCTACTTGGGAGGCTGAGGCAGGAGAATTGCTTGAACCTGGGAGGCAGCAGTTGCAGTGAGCTGAGATTGCGCCACTACACTCCAAAGGATAGCCTAGGATATCCAAAGCTATCTTGACAAAGAAGAGCAAAATAGGATTCATATCACCTGACTTCAAGACCTACTGTACAGCTACAGTAATCAAGTCAAGTATGGTATTGGCATAAGGGTGGACACACAGATCAATAAACAGAACAGAGTCCAGAAATAGATCCACACGTTTTGTCAATTGATTTTTTACAAATGTGCCAGGGTAGTTTAAAGAGGAAAAGATATCTTTTCAACAAATGATACTAGAACAACTATATAGTCTTATGGGAAAAAAATATACCTTGACCCCTACCTCATAATACACACAAAAATAAACTAGAAAAGGATCACAGACCTAAAAATAAAAGCTAAAATGATAAAATTCTAAAAGAAAACATAAAAGAAATTTTTTTCTGACTTTGGGGTAGGTGGTGGTTTCTTAGGACACCAAAAGCCTTCACCATAAAGGAAATAACAAGTCTGACTCTGCTGAAATTTGAGTCTTCTGCTCTTCACACTTTTAGAAAATGAAGAGGCCAGGCATGGGGGCACGCGCCTATAGTCCTAGCTACTAGGGAGGGTGAGGTGGGAGGATTTCTTGAGCCCACGGGTTGGAGGCTGCCGTGAACTATGATTGTACCACTGCACTCCAGCCTGGGGGACAGAGTGAGACCCTGCCACTAAAAAAAAAACAAACCAGGGAAGCCAGTCACGTTGGCTCATGCCTGTAATCCCAGCACTTTGGGAGGTGGAGGCAGGTGGATTACCTGAGGTCAGGAGTTCGAGACCAGCCTGGCCAACATGGTGAAACCCATCTCTACTAAAAATACAAAAATTAGACAGGCGTGGTAGCACATACCTGTAATCCCAGCTACATGGGAGGCTGAGGCAGGAGAATCGCCTGAGCCGGGAGGCGGAGGTGGCAATGAGTCGAGATTGCACCACTGCGCTCCAGCCTGGGTGATAGAGTGAGATTCTGTCTCAAAAAAAACAAAAAACAAAAACAAAAACAAAACAAGGAAGTCACAGGTCACAGCCTGGGAGAAATATTTACAATGCATATGTCAGACAAATAATTCATATCCAGAATATATAAAGAACACTTATAATTCAATAAAAAGAAGACAAATAATCCAATTGTTCTGTTTTGTTTTGTTGAGACGGAATCTCGCTCTGTCACCCAGGCTGGAGTGCAGTGGCATGATCTCGGCTCATTGCAACCTCTGCCTCCCAGGTTCAAGCGATTTTCCTGTCTCAGCCTCCCGAGTAGCTGGGATTACAGGTGTGTGCCATCACGCCTGGCTAATTTTTGTATTTTTGGTGGAGACAGGGTTTCACCATGTTGGACAGGCTGGTCGAAAACTCCTGACCTCAGGTGATCTGCCTGTCTCAGCCTCCCAAACTGCTGGAATTACAGGTATGAGCCACTGCACCCTACCAACCCAATTGTTTTTAATGGACAAAAGATTTGAATAGTCATTTCACCAAAAAAGATATACGAATGACAAATAGCACATTAAACATCATTAATTATCAAGGAAATGCAAATTAAACCCACAATGAGACTTTACTACACTCCCAGTAGAATGATTAAAGGAAAAAAGATGGAGGCCAGGCACAGTGGCTAATTCCTGTAATCCCAGCACTTTGGGAGGCCAAGGCAGGAAGATCGCCTGAGCCCAGGAATTCGAGACCAGCCTGGGCAATGTAGGGAGACCCCATCTCTACAAAAATTTAAAAAATTAGCCAGCCTTGGTGGCAGGAGCCTGTGGTCTCAGCTACTTGGGAGGCTGAGACAGGAGGATCGCTTGAGCCTGGAAGGTTGAGGTTGCAGGGAGCTGTGGTCACACCACTGCACTCAAGCCTAGGTGACAGAGCAAGAGCCTGCGCCAAACTAAAACAAGAACACTAAACCAAACACCACATGTTCTCACTTACAAGTGGGAGCTGAACAATGAGAACAAATGGACACAAGGAGAGGAACAACATACACCGAGGCCTGTTGGTGGATGTGGGGAGGGAGAGCGTCAGGATACATACCTAATGTATGCAGGGCTTAATACCTAGGCAATGGCGGAGCGTGGTAGCTCATGCCTGTAATCCCAGCACTTTGGGAGGCCCAGGCAGGTGACTCATGAGGTCAGGAGTTCCAGACCAGCCTGGCCAAGATGGTGAAACCCTGTCACTACTAAAAATACAAAAATTAGCCGGGTGTGGTGGCGCATGCCTGTAATCCCAGCTACTTGGGAGGCTGAGGCAGGAGAATCGCTTGAACCTGGGAGGCGGAGGTTGCAGTGAGCGGAGATCCACGCCACTGCACTCCAGCCTGGGTGACAGAGCAATATTCTGTCTCGGAAAAAAAAAAAACCTAGGTAATGGGTTGACAGGTACAGCAAACCACCATGGCATAGGTTTACCTATGTAACAAATCTGCACAGCCTGCAGCTGTATCCCGCAACTTAAAATTAAATTAAATTAAATTTTTTTCAAAAAAAGAGCCTGCCTCAAAAAAAGAAAAGAAAAAAGATGGATAATACCAAGAGTGCACAAAGATGTAGAGCAACTGGAACTCTCATAAGTTGCTGGGGATGCCTGAAATGCTGCAAACACTTTGAAAAATAGTTTGGCAATTTCTTTTTTTCTTTTCTTTTTTTTTCTTCTTTTTTTCTGTTTCCTTTTTTTTTTTGAGACAGGGTCTCACTCTGTCATCCAGGCTAGAGTGCAGTGGCACGATCACGGATCAGTGTGGCCTCAACCTCCTGGGCTCAAGTGATCCTCCCACATCAGCCTCCCAAGTAGCTGGGACCACAGGTGCACACCCCCATGCCAGGCTAATGTTTTTTTAATTTTTAAAAACTTTAGTAGAGACCAGGTCTCACTATGTTGCCCAGGCTGGTCTCAAACTCCTGAGATCAAGCAATTCTCCCACCTCAGCCTCCGAAAGTGCTGGGATTACAGGTGTGAACCCCTGCACCCAGCCACAATTTCTTATAAAGTTAACACACACTTAGCACAAGATTCAACAATTCCCCTACTAGATATGTACCCAAGACAAATGAAAATATGTAACCACAAAGACTTGTTTTTTTTGAGACAGAGTCTCACTCTGTCACCTAGGCTGGAGTGCACTGGCGCAATCTCAGCTCACTGCAACCTCTGCCTCCTGGGTTCAAGCAATTCTCTTTGCCTCAGCCTCTTGAGTAGCTGGGATTACAGGTGCCCGCCACCACGCCTGGCTTATTTTTGTACTTTTTAGTAGAGACAGAGTTTCGCCATGTTGGCCAGCCTGGTCTTGAGCTTCTGACCTCAGGTGATCTGCCTGCCTTGGCCTCCCAAAGTGCTGGGATTACAAGCGTGAGCCACCGTGCCTGGCTGTATCCACAAAGACTTGTACACAAATGTTGAAGGAAGCTTTCTTCAGCACAGCCCCAAACTGAAAACAATTAAAATGTCCACCAACAAGTGAATGAATAAACTAACTGTGGTATAGCTACACAATGGAATCTACTCAACGATAAAAAGAAACAAACTACTGGTACCTGCAACAACTGAGGAAAGCCACACACAAAAGAGCCCATATTCTATGCGTTCATTTATATGAAAATCTCAAATTTGCAAAACTATTCAATAGTGACAGAAACCAGATCAGTGGTTGCCTGGGGCCAGTAGCTGCAGAGAGATGGGCTGCAATGATGCAGGAGGGAACTTTTAGAGAAATGTTTTATATCTAGATTGTGGTGCTGTTTACATGAGTTTATATATTTGTCAAAACCCATTGAACTGTATACTTGAATCTGGTATATTTCTGCCAGATGTGGTGGCTCGTGTCTGTAATCCCAGTGCTTTGGGAGGCCAAGGAGGGAGGATTGCTTGAGGCCAGGAGTTCAAGACTAACCTGGGCAACATAGCAAGACCCCTTCATACAAAAAAAGAAAGAAAGAAAGAGAAGAAAAAGAAAAAGAAAGAAAAAGAAAGAAAGAAGAAAGAAAGAAAGAAAGAAAGAAAGAAAGAAAGAAAGAAAGAAAGAAAGGAAGAAAGAAGAAAGAAAGAAAGAAAGAAAAAATTAGCTGGGCATGGTGGCATATACCTGTGGTCCCAAGTACTCAGGAGGCTGAGGCAGGAGGATGGCTTGAAGCAAGGAAGTGAGGCCGGCTGCAGTGAGCTATAGTCATACCACTGCACTCCAGCCCGGCTGACAGAGTAAGACGCTATCTCCAATGAAATAAAATAAAAATGGTGCATTTTTATTTCATATTTTATTTTATATTTAACTCAATAAAGTTAATCTAAAAAGAAAGGCAGTGTTGCTGTGTCCTACACTGAGGGTTTGTAGTTTGAGGCTGTTTTTTGTGTTTCATCCTTTTATCCCTTCAGCATATTTCCTTTTTTTCTTTTTTTTTTTTTGAGACGGAGTCACGCTCTGTCGCCCAGGCTGGAGTGCAGCGGCGCAATCTCGGCTCACTGCAAGCTCCGCCTCCCGGGTTCACGCCATTCTCCTGCCTCAGCTTCCCGAGTAGCTGGGACTACAGTTGCCCATCACCACGCCCGGCTAATATTTTTGTATTTTTAGTAGAGACAGGGTTTCACCATATTAGCCAGGATGGTCTCGATCTCCTGACCTCGTGATCTGCCCACCTCAGCCTCCCAAAGTGCTGGGATTATAGGCATGAGCCACTGTGCCCAGTGTTTTTTTTTTTTTTGAGAATGAATCTCACTCTGCCACCTAGGCTGGAGTGCAGTGGTGAGATCTCGGCTCACTACAACCTCTGCCTTCAGGGGTCAAGTGATTCTCCTGCCTCAGCCTCCCAAGTAGCTGGAATTACAGGTGTCTGCCACCATACCTGGCTAATTTTTGTATTTTTAGTAGAGATGGAGGTTTTGCCATGTTGGCCAAGGCTGCTCTTGAACCCCTGACCTCAGGAGATTCACTCACCTCGGCCTCCCAAAGTGTTGGGATTATAGGCATGAGCCACTGTGCCTGGCCCTTCCACATATTTCTAACATCTTTTACTCCACAGACATCTCATAGGAGGGGCTCCTTCCTCTGTGAAAGATCTCTTTTCCAGCATGTCCTTCCCAGTCCCCAGTTCGTGGCCAGGACCTTTCTCCATCAGCCTCCACAATCCAGAGCTCCTGTATCCCCTCCCAGTGAGCTCTATGGACAAGCTGTCTGCGCTTCCCTGGGTGAGGGCTCAGGGCCAAAGCTGAACAGACTTAGCAAATTGTGTTTAGCTGATGCAGAGTTGGCCCTCAACTAAATACATCATCAGCCTCACCAGCTCTTGCTGGGTCTTGGCAAGAGCGAGGGACTACACGCAGAGTCTCTGGCACCCTTGCCTTCCTACCTTAACACTTCTCATCTTGTGGAGCACCAGGGCCAGCTTTTCCCTGGCCTGTGCATGAGGTTCTCCAAATCTGGCCTAGGCCTCTTGGTATCTACCCTACCCCGAATCCTGTCCTCTTTTCAGATCCTAGCTCACTCACACCCAAGTTCTCTCCCTCCCCTAAGGCATCATTCCATCTAAGGAATTCCAAGTAGAGACATTGAAAACAAAGAAATCCAGGTTGGTGGCGATTCTAGCATAGGCCTCCTGATAACCCACTTTGAGGAGGGGACCCAGCTGAATGCCTATTAGAATCCCTTGAGAAAGAAAACCCTGGGCTGCCAGAATTTTCTCCCCCACCAAGTGAGGGACTCTTTGCGAAGCTCGATGACCTCATTTCTCACATTACTGATGGGCCTACCCTTGCTGCCACTCAGCTCCTCCCTGGGGATGTAATGGATGAATACTTTGGGGCATGGGGAGCAATCCTCGCCAAACAGAGAGAAAGAGGTGCCAGGAAGGCTGGGGGGCTTGGTTAGGGCCCCAGGCCCACATTTGTTTCTAGAGTCTTCTTTGCATCCCTGTTCCAGGGAAAGACTGAGGCATGGAATTCAGATGCACAGCAAAGGCCACAGGACTCCTGGCCAGGGACTGTGGGGATCTGGACAGTAGCATCCTTAGGGGAGCTATAGCTCTGTGCCCTGGCTTCTTGACCTCCCACTTTTGGAAGGCAAAGAGGATGCAACTACCCTGGTCATGGGAATGGCTGGACCCCTCCGACTTGGAGACAATGGCTTGGCCAGAGCACGTGGGCGAGCCCAGGAGGCTGGCTCAGGTCTGTGGCTTCCTGGGAGGAAGTGAGGCATTGTTTCTTGGGCTGTGTGGGCCCGCTGGAACTCCAGCACAATGCAGGGAGTGGTGGGTGCCAGGTCTAGCCCACCGACAATCGGGAACTTGTTTATTGCTTTAATGACCCCCATGGTGGATCCACCTGGAAATAGACCTGCTAATGAGCAGAGACAGAGCTGGCACAGCCCCAAGGGAAGCCTGTCGGGCCAGCTACCCTGGAGGCGCTACGGGTGTGTGGTCTGAGACTAGGAGAGCTGGGAAGTGGAGACCTGGGTTCTGTCTGGGAAAACCACAGGGAGATCTCATGCTTCTCCACTGCCATCCACCTCTTGTTGTGGGTTACAAGAAGGTGAAGTGGGGGAAGTGGCGTGGGGCTGAGAATTCAAGGCATAGTTGGTCTCCCCATTCCAGCCTTTGCTCCCAACTGCTGGTGGCCTTGGACAAGCTGTCTATACTTTCTGGGCCTTATGTCCTCATCTTTCAGGAAGGGATACCAACATCATTCCTGCTGTCTCCGCACTTCCCCAGGGTGTTGGGAGGATAAGGTAAGATCAGACACAGTAACTGCTTTGAACTCCTTGGAAGAAAAAAACCCTTTTAGACATCAAGGCTTTACACTGTTTGCTTCTTTCCCCTGTGGCTGGAGCCTGGGAACTTGGAGAGGGATGGAGTGTCTGGGACTTGGTTTTCCTAGACTGTTCATCAGACACCTGCCAGGGACTGAGACGAAATTAAAACTTCCCCTGCATCAAGGACATCTGAGAGCCAAGAGTGGGCACCTGGGAGGGGGCAATAATGTGTTGGAGCCAGCCCATGCCAGCTCACAGGAGCTCAGGAATGTTGAATCCACTGGTAGCTTGCAACTGGTTATTGTAGAAGTTTTTATTTCATAGATATCAGCAAACTCTACAAATCAAGGCTTGCTTTCTTTATTTCCTTCCTTCCTTCCTTCTTTCCTTCCTTCCTTCCTCCTTCCTTCCTTCTTCCTTCGTTCCTTTCTCCCCCCTTCCTTCCTTCTTCCTTCGTTCCTTTTTCCCTCCCTCCCTCCCTCCCTCCCTCCCTCCCTTCCTTCCTTCCTTCCTTCCTTCCTTCCTTCCTTCCTTCCTTCCTTCCGTCCTTCCATCCTTCCTTCCTTCTCTTTCTCTCTCTTTCCTTCTTTCTTTCTCCTTCTCTCTCTCTCTTTCTCTTGAGAGCTGGGACAGGATGTGTAGAAGACTGTGACCCCCATCACACTCCTTACCCAGGTCTCACCAAGCAGTCCCAGTCAGGTGTGGCTTATTTGCCCTTTGAACACAGACCCCAGGAGACTGGAGTCCTCAGCAGTTGAGAAAATGGCCTCACTCCACACAGTAGTGGGACATGAGTGGCTGTGAGATAGGTGGAGGGTGCTGGAATCCAGTCCTAGGAAGAATTGGTCTCTGCTGTACCATACTGAGTTCTGAAGGTCAGGAAGCCAAACCGAAGCTCCAGCCTGGTGCTGAGTGTTTCTTTGCCCTGGTTCAAACACAGCAGTGAGTGGAGGGTCTGGGGTTGGAGGATGAAGGTAATGGGGTGAGACCACGAGGTGAACATATCAGGCATCTATGTGGACACTCTCATAGGAGCGTAACTCAGAGATCCTAGGAAATATTTAAGGAACTGCTTGCTTGCTTGTGTTTTGGGGGTTTGTTTTTAATCCAAGAAGTTTCTTTACAGGCTGAAAAGAGGTGACCATCATCGATTCTGCTGAAGGCCTCTGGCATGGCAGGCCGGGGGGTGGGGGTGGGGAGCTGACATTGTGAAGCAGAAGGAGGAAGCTGCCAGTGATCTGGGATAGGTCAAGGGGATAGCTGTGGGCCCGGAAGCCAGGATATTCCGGTTCTAGTTCTGGCTGTGCCAGGTGAGGCAGGGCAAATCGCTCCCTCTCCCTGGGTCTGCATGTTCTCAGCTGTACTCTGCAATCATCCGCAGGTGATCTCTAGGGGCCCTGGCAGCATTGATGTTCTCTGACAGTTTATCTTCACTGCTCTTTGGTTTCTCTCATCAATGCCCCTACACATATGGGGTGGCACCTAAGGGCTTGAGGTCTTGTTATTGACTGAAAGTTTGTGTCTCCACCCCGTAAATTCATGTGTTGAAACTTCGATCCCCAGTGTGATGGTATTAGGAGATGGGGCCTTTGGGAGGTGATTAGGTTTAGATGAGGTCATGAGGGAGAGCCTCTAGGATTGGATTAGTGTTCTTATAACAAAAGCCAGAGGCTGAGTGCGGTGGCTCACACCTGTAATCTCAACACTTTGGGAGGCCGAGGTGGGCAGATCACCTGAGGTCAGGAGTTTGAGACCAGCCTGGCCAACATGGTGAAACCACCTCTCTACAAAAGTATAAAAATTAGCTGGGGATGATGGCGGGTGCCTGTAATCCCAGTCACTCAGGAGGCTGAGGCAGAAGAATCACTTGAACCTGGGAGGTGGAGGTTGTAGTGAGCTGGGATTGTGCCATTGTACTCCAGCCTGGGTGAGAGAGCGAGACTCTGTCTCAAAAAAAAAAAAGAAGAGCCAGAGACCAGAGCGCTTTCTCCCTCCCTCCTCCATGATGTGAGGACACAGCAAGGAGGCACAGCTCTTATCTGCAATCCAGGAAGTAGGCCCTCACCAGAAACCAAATCTACTGGCTCCTTCATCTTGGACTTCCCAGCCTCCAGAGCTGTGAGGAATAAATGCTGTTTAAGGCACCTGGTCTATGGTATTATTTTTGACAGGTGTGCTTTCCCACTCCTAGGAGATTTGTACATGTGGCATAGCCCGTCTTTCACAGTTAAAGGCATTTGCTCTGGAGCTCAGGCTGTCCTGGTCTCAAATCTTGGCCCTTGCCCCTTGCTAGCTGTGTAACCTAGGGTAATATGGTTTGGCTGTGTCCCCACCCAAATCTCAAATTATAGTTCCCACGTGTCATGGGAAGCACCCAATGGGAGGTAATTGAATCATGGGGATGGGTTTTTCCTGTGCTGTTCTCATGATAGTGAATAAATCTCTCACAAGATCTGATGGTTTCCTAAAGGGGAGTTCCCCTGCACATGCCCTCTCTTGCCTGCCACCCTATAAGACGTGCCTTTGTCCTCTTTCACCTTCCACTATGATTGTGAAGCTTCCCCAGCCATGTGGAACTGTGAGTCTATTAAACTTCTTTTTCTTTATAAATTACCCAGTCTCGGGTATTAGCAGCATAAGAACAGAATAATACATAGGGCATATTCACTTCTCTGCTCCTACTGCCTCACCTGAAAAATAAGAGTGGTCAGAGTGCCCACTACCCAGGGTTCCTGGAGGACCAAGTGAGATAATTGGTGTAAATCCTTGGCACAGATCTGGGACACAGCAGGTGAGCAGCCATGTTGGCTGTGGTTAGTCCATCATTCTGAGGATGGCACCGCTCTGCTTTCTAGAGCAAGGTGGCGTGGCAGTCCCAGGAAGGACCCGCTGCCTAAGAGAGGTGGGAGACCCGGAATCCCCTCACCAGGGGAGGCTGTGTGTCTCCAGGCAGTCCTACTAGGGGATTTCAACCCAGCAAGTGAAAGTCACAACCCCCCAGAGGAGACCCCCATTTTGTCACAGTTAAACTGCATAACTGATCTAAGGGGGAGAGTCAGGGAACTTGGGTTCTGACTCGGACTTGGCTGTGCTCGTTCTTACTTCTCTTGTTTATGAAATCGGGCTCATCTCTGCCCTGCCTCAGCCCAGCACAAATGAGGTCATGCTGACAAGCAACATGAAATCAGTAAAAATGTTTTAAAGGACTCCACAAAAATAAAACGAATTATTATCACAAATCATAATAGAATTAATCTACATGGCCCAGGGCAGCCCTTGGAGATTTATTTGTGGGTAGTAGAACTTCTTCTCTTTCCCGTTCTTTTCCAGGGAGGTTTTTTCCAGCAGGCCCCTCTGCACCTTGGGGACAGAGTGGAGCTGAATGTCCCATGTAACTCACAGTCCTGTCTTCCACCTCCCACTCATCCCTCCACTGGGAAATCTCAATGTATTTTTAGGGAACCTCATTCCTCCCGCCCGTTTCCTTTCCAGGGCATGCCTGGGAAAGTTCTTAGGAACTCGTGAATGGAGGCTGCTGTAAGGACGCTCTCTTTGGCCTGGGCTTTGGTCCCCGGCCCATGTCCCCAGGAGGGCTGAGATGCCCCGTGGCAGTGAAGAGAAGAGTGAGAAAAATCCATGTGACGCGTCAGGGAGGGGCAGCTGCCAGAGGCCCCCAAGGAGGGACAATGAGTAAACAGCCCGGCCACCACCCCCAGTCCCCCTGTTCCACTTGGGTGCAGGCGGTTCAGCTTCAGAAAGCTGGGGGTGGGGCAGGCGGGTGACACATGCTCCTCTGGGAGTGGGATAAATAATCTTCAGCTGCAACAAGAAAGATCAATTATGACCTAATCACTCAGCCCGATTCCAAAAGCCCAGGGGGTGGGCCTCGCCCTTCCTCTCCCTCCAGGTTTAATTATCTGAAGAGTCTTGGACTTTCATTTCTTGTTTTTTGTTTGTTTGCTTGTTTGTTTGCACCTGGTTGATGTATAAGTCTTGGACTTTGGGAGACCCAAAAGAGAAAGAAGATCTGCAAATAATTAAGCTAGGGGATGGCCTTCAGGACAGGAGTGTCCGTGGGCATGGGGTGGGGGTAGAGGATATGGCAGGTTCCCCCTTGGTGCATCTGTGTGGGTTGGGTATGGGGTGAGGGCAGAGAACCAGAGCAGAGGAGAGAAGGCAGCTGAAACAAAGTGCTTTAGGGACAGGAAGAAAATGGAGTGAGACCTGAGAGGCCTAATTCACTGACCAGTAAGGCAAGGAACATGGGAATCCCTTGTACCCAGAGTTCTCCACAGTGCTCATGGTACATTTATTACAGATGTTGTATTTTTAAATATTTATTTATTTATTTATTATTTTGAGATGGAATCTTGCTCTGTCGCCCAGGCTGGAGTGCAGTGCCACGATCTTGGCTCACTGCAACCTCCACCTCCCAGGTTAAAGAGAGTCTTCTGCCTCAGCCTCCCAAGTAGCTGGGACTACAGGCGCCCGCCACCACGCCAGGCTAATTTTTGTATTTTTAGTAGAGATGGGGTTTCACCATATTGGCCAGGCTGGTCTCGAACTCCTGACCTCGTGATCCTCTGGCCTTGGCCTCCCAAAGTGCTGGGATTACAGGTGTGAGCCACCGTGCCTGCCCTAAATATTTATTTATAAAGATTTAAAGGCCGGGCGCGGTGGCTCACGCTTGTAATCCCAGCACTTTGGGAGGCCGAGGCGGGCGGATCACCAGGTCAGGAGATCGAGACCACGGTGAAACCCCGTCTCTACTAAAAATACAAAAAAAAAATTAGCCGGGCGTGGTGGCGGGCGCCTGTAGTCCCAGCTACTCGGAGAGGCTGAGGCAGGAGAATGGCGTGAACCCAGGAGGCGGAGCTTGCAGTGAGCCGAGATCGTGCCACTGCACTCCAGCCTGGGTGACAGAGCGAGACTCCGTCTCAAAAAAATAAAAAATAAAAAATAAAGATTTAATATACATATAAATATTTAATATTTGTAATGTTACAAATATTACAGGTGTTGGCAATATCCTTGAAGAGACTAAAAGAACTCAGAACGACACTGAACAAGCCAGCAGAGCCATCGACTCACCCCTACAGTCTCCACAGACAGACTCCATGAAAGCATTGGCCATCGGCTTTCACTGGTGTGGATATGTCACCAGTGGGGTAGAGTTGTTCCTCTCTCTGACACTGTATTAGTCCATTCTCACACGGCTATTAAAAAAAAAAAAAAAAAAAAAAAAAACAAAACTTGAGACTGGGGTAACTTATGAAGAGAGGTTTGTTTGTTTGTTTATTTATTTATTTATTTATTTTGAGACAGAGTCTCACTTTGTCACCAGGCTAGAGTGCTGTGGCACAATCTCGGCTCACTGCAACCAACTCCCTGGTTCAAGGGATTCTCCTGCCTCCGCCTCCCAAGTAGCTGGGATTATAGGTGCGTGCCACCATGCCCAGCTAATTTTTGTATTTTTAGTAGAGATGGGGTTTCACTATGTTGGCCAGGATGGTCTACAATCTCCTGACCTTGTGATCTGCCCGCCTCGGCCTCCCAAAGTGCTAGGATTACAGGCGTGAACCACCGCGCCCAGCCGAAGAAGAGAGATTTAATTGGCTCCTGATTCTGCAGGCTGCTGCTTCAGGGGAGTCCTTAGAAGGTTTCCAATCATGGCGGAAGCCAAAGTGGGAGCAAGGAGCTCCACATGGCCACAACAGGAGGAAGAGAGACAGCAGGGAGGTGCCACACACTTTCAAACAACCAGATCTCAAGAGAACTTACTATGGTGATGACAGTACGAGGGGGACGATGTTAAACCATGAGAAACCACTCCCATGATCCAATCGCCACCCACCAGGCCCCACCTCCAGCACTGGGGATTACATTTCAATATGAGATTTGAGCAGGGACACACATCCAGTTCATATCAGACACCATCCTTGGCCAAGTTCAGCCTGTTCAGCAATGCCTCTTGCCTCTACCCAACAGCAAGTGGTGCCCACTGTGTGTCATCTCACACAACTTGCCCATGTCCACCTTCAGTACAAAAGAAATCACTGAAATACACGTGTATCCACAGCAGTGGCAAAGATCAATTTGACACAATGATCGAAACCTGTAAAGGATTCATGGCACACAGGTTAAAAACTCCTGCTCAGTTTGGCTGGGCCCACTGGTTTCCCTAAAGGAGTTTTGTGGTCTCAATTCATTTGTCCGGGATGTCTTCCCTGGACTTTGTCTTCAGATAGAAGTAGCTAGAAGGTCCCCAATGGGATTTCCACATTTCCTCCACCATGTTTGCCCCTACATTCCTAAGCAACCCCTTTAGAATCACGGCCTGTTAGAGCCAGAAGGAATAGTAGAGGTGACAGAATCCATTTTACAGATGAGGAAACTGAGGCATGGGGCAGGGAAGTGGCCTTCTGTCTTCTAGTTCGGTGCTCTTTTCTTACCCCAAACTGGCTCTCCTGACTCCCATCTGCTTTCTTTCTTTTTTCTTTTCTTTTTTTTTTTTTTGAGACAGAGTTTCCACTCTTATTGCCCAGGCTGCAGTGCAATGGCGCAATCTCGGCTTACTGCAACCTCTGCCTGCCAGGCTCAAGCAATTCTCCTGCCTTAGCCTACTAAGTAGCTGGAATCACAGGCATGCAACACCACACCCGGCTAATTTTGTATTTTTAGTAGAGACAGGGTTTCACCATGTTGACCAGGCTGGTCTCGAACTCCTGACCTCAGGTGATCCACCTGCCTGCCTAGTCCTTCCAAAGTGCTGGGATTACAGGCATAAGCCACTGTGTCCGGCCTCTCATTTGCTTTCTTTCTTTTCTTTTCTTTTTTCTTTTTTATTTTTTTCGTTAAGACAGTGTTTCACTCTTGTTGCCCAGGCTGGAGTGCAATGGCGCGATCTCAGCTCACCGCAACCTCCACCTCCTGGGTTCAAGAGATTCTCCTGCCTCAGCCTCCCGAGTAGCTGGAATTACAGACGTCCACCACCACGCCTGGCTATTTTTTTTAATTTTTAGTGAAGATGGGGTTTCACCATATTGGCCAAGCTGGTCTCAAACTCCTGACCTCAGGTGATCCACCTGCCTCAGCCTCCCAAAGTGCTGGGATTACAGGCGTGAGCCACTGCGCCCGGCCCATTTGCTTTCTAAATTATTTTCCACATTGGTTTTTGCTAGTTAGGTATATCTTTATTAGTGATAGTTTTACATTTTCCCCCATATCACATGTTTTTTTAAGACAATGATGGAGGCTCACCCTGGATTAAACTGTATCCCCAGGCAGCCCACAAGGAAGACAGAACACAGGTTGCCTGTGAGACCGAGGCCCATCCCCCACCCTAGCGTTGAGGCTGCACTATGTTTTAAAATTACCTGGGTATATTTATATATTAGTGTTCTTTTCTATTTTGAAAATGCTTTCCCATTGTGCTTGGCTCACCGGGGCAGTGCTGTTCTCCTGGTTGTGCCGATAGGCTTTTCAATCAAAAACAAGAAAAAAACCCACACATTTCTATTTCTTTATATATCTCCGCTTTTTCTGGAAAATAAATATTTGTTGAATTGAATTGGGAAAATTTTTTAGAAAAATGTTTTTGTACGTTGTGTGTTCTGCTGTTATTGTTGTTAAATAAGTGCTTTCAGTGACAGGGCTTTTGTTCTGGAAAGGGGGTTTTTTGTGTTGGGGAGGGGAGATATTCTACATCCAGGAGGCTATGTTAGGCGTTTTGGAGTGGGAGTCAATGCCTGCAAGCCAGCGGTGGCCACTGTCTTCTCATCTTTCTCTCCTCTCTTTCTTCTCTCCCACCAGGTTTCTGCCCCAAATTCACACACTCCCTCCTATCACCAAAGCCACCCGCCACCGCTGGCCTCCTGCATGCTGTGGGAGGAGAGCAGGGCAGACAACGTTGCCTCCCCTGACTCCCATCGCGCGGGCTTGTGAGTCCATGAAGCGCAGATGTCCAGGGAACTATCTGATGCAGCGTGAGGGGAAGGTGATGCAGCGGCATCCCACCTTGAGATGAGAGGAAGCTGTTCTGGGCTTCCAGTGATTGGCAGCTGGGGTCACTCCTTTGTCCATACTCCGCCCCAAGACTGTTTCCAGTGCCCCGAGTTCACTTCAATGATTGTTGCACAGCAGAAGTGAGTTTTACTTAGGTTGAGACACTCACATATAGGGAATGCAGAATAAATCCCATCCCTTCCTCAGCCAGCAGGGGCAAGGCCCTGAGAAAGAGAACATCATGTAGGTACAGGCCAACCCCGGGGGCCTCTCACAGGGCCTTCCTCGTCATCACTCCCTCTCTATTCAGCAAACACTCGATGAGACAACCATGGACCCTAGGGATGCAACAGTGAAGGAGATGCAGCCCTTCAACACCTGGCAGGGCAGAGACACTTCAACAGTCATTACCAGCCCCGGTGGACAGTAAGTGTGATGGCAGGGAAGCCCAGCATGCGACGCCTGCACTTAGGAGGGACAGCTGACAGGCGGCTGACCTTTCTTTCTTTCTTTTTTCTTTTGAGACGGAGTCTTGCTCTGTCACCCAGGCTGGAGTACAACGGCACAATCTCGGCTCACTGCAACCTCCACCTCCTGGATTCAAGCGATTCTCCTGCCTCAACCTCCTGAGTAGCTGGGATTACAGGTGTGCGCCACCACGCCAGGCTAATTTCTGTATTTTTAGTAGAGACAGGGTTTCACCGTGATGGTCAGGCTGGTCTCAAACTCCTGACCTCGTGATCCACTGGCCTCGGCCTTCCAAAGTGCTGGGATTACAGGCATGAGCCACTGTGCCCGGCCAGCTGACCTTTCCTAAAAGATGTGTAGGTCTTGTTGGGTGCAGTGGCTCATGCCTGTAATCCCAACACTTTTTGGTAGGCTGAGGTGGGCAGATCTCTTGAGCCCAGGAGTTTGAGACCAGCCTGGGCAACATGATGAAACCCTGTATGTACAAAAAATACAAAAATTAGCCAGGCAGGGTGGCGCAAACATGTGGTCCCAGCTACTAGGGAGGCTGAAGTGGGAGGATTGCTTGAGACTGGGAGGTCAAGGCTGTAGTGAGCTGTGGTCACACCACTGCACTCCAGCCTGGGCGACAGAGCAAGGCCCTGTCAAAAAACAAAAAAAAAAGATATGTAGGTCTCAATCATCTCAACAACTGAAGAAGAGAAGGAGAAAAGGCATTCTAGGAGAAGGAACAATGTGTGAGACAGAATGACTGAAAAGCAACTTCAAGTCCTGCAGAGTATGACAGGAAGCATGGGTGGAGGGGAAGCAAAGGCAGAAAATGAGAGCCGTTGGGCTCATCTATCTATGCCAAGCACTGTTCTGTGTGCTGAGGGAACCATGCTGAGCAAGAGGGTGCTCCCTGCTCTCATGGAGCCTCCATTCCAGTGGGAGAGACAGTAAAAACCAATCAACCAACCTAACAAGAGTCATAAATGCCGTACAGAAGATGACTGCGGAAAGGCAGAGCACGGCAGCTGGAAGAATCTTTTGTTTTTTTTTCTGAGATGGAGTCGTAGGCCGGGCGCGGTGGCTCACGCTTGTAATCCCAGCAGTTTGGGAGGCCGAGGCGGGCGGATCACGAGGTCAGGAGATCGAGACCACGGTGAAACCCCGTCTCTACTAAAAATACAAAAAATTAGCCGGGCATGGTGGCGGGCGCCTGTAGTCCCAGCTACTCGGAGAGGCTGAGGCAGGAGAATGGCGTGAACCCGGGAGGCGGAGCTTGCAGTGAGCTGAGATTGCGCCACTGCACTCCAGCCTGGGCGACAGAGCGAGACTCCTTCTCAAAAAAAAAAAAAAAAAAGAAGAGATGGAGTCTCGCTCTGTCGCCCAGGCTGGAGTGCAGTGGCGCAATCTCGTCTCACTGCTGCAAGCTCCGCCTCCCGGGTTCACGCCATTCTCCTGCCTCAGCCTCCCGAGTAGCTGGGACTACAGGCGCCCGCCACCACGCCGGGCTAATTTTTTGTATTTTTTAGTAGAGACGAGGTTTCACCGTGTTAGCCAGGATGGCCTCGATCTCCGGACCTCGTGATTTGCAGATGGGGCCACTGCACTCCAACCTGGGCGACACAGAAAAAGAAATTTTTTTTTTTGAATTGAGACCAGGTCTCACTCTGTCACTCAGGCTGGAGTGCAGTGGTGCTATCTCAGCTTACTGCAACCTCCACCTCCTGGGTTCAAGCAATTCTCCTGCCTCGACCTCCCGAGTAGCTGGAATTACAGGTGCACACCATCATGCCCAGCTAATTGTTGTATTTTTAGTAGAGACGGGGTTTCACCATGTTGGCCAGGCTGTTCTCGAACTCTTGACCTCAAGTGATCCACCTACCTCGGTCTCCCAAAGTGCCAGGATTACAGGTGTGAGCCATCATGCCTGTCCTGTTTAAGGACATTTTTACAGGGGAACTGCTTTAAAAGACTACACCCCCTGCCAAACTCCCACCTCTCTAGTCCCTTGTAAGAGTTACTGTGCTGCATAACAAATTACCCCAAAACTTAGTAACATACGCCGGCATGGTGGCAACATGGTGAGACCCTATCTCAACTAAAAGTACAAAAATTAGCTGGGCGTGGTGGTGCACACCTGTAGTCCTAGTTACTCAGGAGGTTGAGGCACGAGAATTGCTTGAACCTGGAAGGTGGAGGTTTCGGTGAGTTGAGATTGTGCCACTGCACTGCAGCCTGGGCAACAAAGCAAGACCTTGTCTCAATAAAAAAAAAAAAAAAAGAGAGAAAAGAAAGAAAGAAAGAAAACAAAAAAAGGAAAAGGCATTGCAGATGTGATTAAATTAATAAATCTTGGATTAGCAGGTGTGCACAGTCATTACAAGAGACTTTTTTTTTTTTTTTAGACGGAGGCTGGCTCTGTCACCCAGGCTAGAGTGCAGTGGCGCGATCTCGGCTCACTGCAACCTCTGCCTCTCAGGTTCAAGCAATTCTCCTGCCTCAGGCTCCTGAGTAGCTGGGATTACAGTCATGTGCCATCACGCCCAGCTAATTTTTGTATTTTTAGTAGAAACGGGGTTTTGCCATTTTGGCCAGGCTGGTCTCGAACTCCTGACTTCAGGTGATCCACCTGCCTGAGCCTCCATAAGTGCTGGGATTACAGGCATGAGCCACTGTGCCTGGCCCAGACACAAGAGGCCTTATAAGTAAAAAAGGGAGGCAAGAGCATCAGAGAAAGAGATGTTTTGATGGGTGCAGAGGTTGGCGTGATACGATTGCTGGCTTTGCAGATGGAAGAAGGCCACCAGCCAAGAAATGCTGTCAGTGCCTGGAAGCTGGAAAGGCAATGAAATGGATTTTCCCTGGAACCTCCAGGGAGAATATAGAACAGCCGCTACCTTGATTTTCACCCAGTGAGACACATTTTGGATTTCTGACCTACAGAATTGTAAGGTAAATATATGATCTTATAAACTATTAGGTTTGTGGCAATTTGTTATAGCAGTAACAGGAAATTATTAGGGGGGTATTGGTGCCATTAAGGTATGCAGGGGTAGAAGCAGATTTGGGGACAGAAAACACTTATGTTTTAGGCATGATAAGTTTATGGAGCCCAGGTGCAGTTGTGCAATAGCTGAGTATCTGAGGCTAGAACTCAGGAGGAAAGTCTGGCTGGCAGAGGATACTCAGGGACTATCATGGTTTTAGGAGAAATGGAAACCATAAAAATGAATGAAGGATGAGATTGAGCAGAAATGGAGGATGGCAGAGGAGCCCTTGAAGGAGAGAGAGAACAATTATCCCAGATTAACTACTTCATCTCCTAACAAAGGCAGTAAAGTGATAGCATAGTGAAGACTTTAGTTTCATTCTACTGATTCTCTGGGGTCTGTTTTTTATTTTCCAGGCTGCCTGGATCCCCAGAGTTTGTCTGGAAAGCCTCTTGAGATGGGGTCATGTGCTCCGAGGATCCCAGGAGGAAGGATGGGGCAACAGCAGACAAACCTATGCCTCTGCAGCAGCTGTACCGTTGTCCTGGGAGTGAGCCCCAGCCGTGGCTCAAGGCACACGTGCCTCCAGGGGACAATCTGGGATGCTCAGGGGACAGAGAGGCAGAGGGACTATCAGGGTGAAGCTGTCTTTTTCACTTCTTTGGCGCTCAGCCCAGGGCCTGGATTTATCCTGCACAAAATGAACAATGCAGGGCCCTTCATCTGGGGAAAGGCTAACAGGGGCACCCAAGCGGAGCTAGGAGGTCCAGGTCCTCCAGTGGCAGGGAGGGAGGGAGCTCCTTTCCAGGTACTTTCTTTCCTAGGTAGAGGATCTTGGTGACTCATCTCCCAGTTCAACTGTAAAGGCTAAGGGGCTCCTTGAAGTTTCCTTCCCAATGAAAATGTCCATAGCAAGTTTGTCACTTAGGAATGTTTTTCATTGATGGGAAACAGAAAAGCCAACTAGTAGGAGATGAAATAAGTT
This sequence comes from Symphalangus syndactylus, assembly GCF_028878055.3. NCBI lineage: Eukaryota > Metazoa > Chordata > Mammalia > Primates > Hylobatidae > Symphalangus > Symphalangus syndactylus. The sequence goes on from NC_072434.2 coordinate 18,996,240, forward strand.
GAGTTTTTTTTTTAGTAGCAAGAAGTCTGGATATTGTCAGTAGCTGGCGTTGGTTTAGGACACAATAATATTGGGGATGTATTTTTCTTGGCCTTTTTCTTAGAGTCACAATATGGATGCCATGTCTCAAGGTATCACATCCCTATTCAAGGCAGGATATAGGAGGAAGGGATGGTGCCAGATACATCTGTCCCATTTATTAAAAAGCAAGCTTCTCCAAAACCCAAGCAGGTTTCTGCCTATCTCTTACTGCCAGGACACTGTCAAATGTTCCCTACAGCTACAGAAGATGAGAAAAGAAGATACTCATTTTTCCAGCCTCTAGAGTGGGGACTGGTAAGGGAAAGGAGGTTCAGAATGGGTGTGGGATAAGCCAGTCTATCGTTAGATAAATGCTTGTTGACCCAAATTGCTTCCCCTTAAAAGAGACAGGTTGTTCCATGTGAAGGCATCCGGGGTATAAAGGATCTCTCACCCATGTCAGAGACCCCTCACCCACCACACCTGGGCAGCCCCTGATGATCTATCCAGGCACCTGCTGCCATGGGCTATGGCCCACTAACATCTCTCTCTCTCTCGCTCGCTCTCTGGGAGGTTTGTCTCACAGAAAGCCACATCATTGAGGAAGCAGAAGGAAAAGAGAAAGTCTGTCTTAACTTCCAAGTAATAAAATTCAGGGCTGTTTTCTGTGGCCAAAGTTAACTGTTCAATTAGCTCAGAGAGGAAATGTCAAACCAGTTATCTGGGATAGTGACTAGCTCTCACCTTTTAACCAGCTGCCTGGACTTGAAGAGCCAGCTGGCACCCAGGTCCTGGGTATGTGGGGGCCTCCTTCCAGCCAGCTTTCCTCCTCTCCCTCTCCCCTCGTTTCTGCTGGTCCCACCTGATCTTCACATCTGTTTACCCTTAGATTGGGCTGCCTCCCATCCATCCTCTCTCACCTGCAGATGGAGTATCTCTGAAGCTGACTATGCAACCAACACCTCCCTCCCTCCCTGCCCCTCCTTGGACTCTCCACCCAGCTGCAGTGGGCTGGCAGGAAGACCCACCTTCCTAACCACAGGCCCCTGCCAGGCACACACACAGTACTGGGATTCCCCAGAGCAATGCAATGCTGTTAGACGTGGTGGGAGGGTCAAGCTCTGGGAGAAATTCTGAGGGACTTGCAGGCATGACTCACACTTGGCATTTGGTGGGTGTCTGCCCACATGAACATGAAGACAGGCACCTGCCCACCCTCAAGCATGCCTGGGGTCTCCTGCTTGAGTGGGCAAGTTTTTGCTTCTGCAAGACTGCAGGGAGCTCATTGGCATGTCCTTCGTAGGGGCAGCAGCCTGCCTACAGGGGGTCCACAGCAGGAGTCCACAGCAGGAGCCTCGCCCAGCAAGGATGTTGCATCTCCTGGTGATTAACGGATGAGAGTCATTCCCACCGACCCTGAATCCCAATAGCCCGGGAATGGGGTGGAGTGCTAAATGAGGGTAGGCGGATACAGGAACAATTTCCAAAAGTCTAGGTTAGCCCTGCTGCTGTGTTGGTGAAGGCTGGTGAGGGTGCAGGCAAAGGGAAAAGGGACCCTTTCCTAAACTGTTGGCAGAAATATAAATTGGCTTAGTATTTCTGAAGGACAGTTTGGCCTTATCTATCAATTTTTATTTATTTATTTTTTTTTTTTGAGACAAGATCTCACTCTGTGGTCCAGGCTGGAGTGCAATGTTGCAATTGTGCAGTAGCGCAATCATGGCTCACTGCAACCTCCACCTCCTGGGCTCAAGTGATCCTCCCACCTCAGCCTCCCAAGTAGCTGGGACTACAAGCGCACATCACCATGCTTGGCTAACTTTTTGTATTTTTTTTGGTAAAGACAAGGTCTCACCATGTTGCCCAGGCTGGTCTTGAACTCCTGAGCTCAAGCAATCCACCTGCTTCAGCCTCCCAAAGTGCTGAGATTACAGGCGTGAGCTACCGTGCCCAGCCACCTATTAAATTTTATTTTATTTTATATTTTGAGTCCGTGTCTCACTCTGTTGCCCAGGCTGGAGTGCAGTGGTATGGTCTCGGCTTACTACAACCTCCACCTCCCAAGTTCAAGTGATTCTCCTGCCTCAGCCTCCTGAGTAGCTGGGACTACAGGCATGCAACATCACGCCTGGCTAATTTTTGTATTTTTAGTAGAGATGGGGTTTCACCATGTTGGTGAGGCTGGTCTCAAACTCCTGACCTCAGGTGATCTGCCTGCCTCAGCCTCCCAAAGTGCTGGGATTATAGGCATGAAGCACTGTGCCTGGCCACCTATCAAATTTTAAATGGGTAAGTGTATATCTAGGCTGCAGATTTAGTTCCACACATGTATTATCTTAGCAAGGTTTCTCCCAAGGATTTGGGGGAAAAATGGGACTTACATTTTCTACTTCATACACTTTTATATTTATATTTTTTGATGATGAGCATGTATTAACTTTCTAATTATAAAAATAGCAAAAGCGTGGCTGGGCACAGTGGCTCACGCCTGTAATCCCAGCACCTTGGGAGGCTGAGGCGGGCGGATCACGAAGTCAGGAGATCGAGACCATCCTGGCTAACACGGTGAAACCCTCTCTACTAAAAATACAAAAAAATCAGCTGGGCATGGTGGTAGGTGCCTGTAGTCCCAGCTGCTGGGGAGGCTGAGGCAGGAGAATGGCGTGAACCCGGGGGGCGGAGCCTGCAGTGAGCAGAGATCGCGCCACTGCACTCCCTCCAGCCTGGGCGACAGTGAGACTCCGTCTCAAACAAACAAACAAACAACAACAACAACAACAAAATAGCAAAAGGGTTACCAACATTTTCCTATACTTCAAATGTGTATAAGTGTAGGTTCCTGTATTCCACTGGTAGACGTTTTTACGAGTCAGCAGGGTCAATGAGGACGTGAGGTGACTGGTAAGGGGATTTAGGGGCCATCAGAGAGGGCAGAGCAGCTGGCTTCATTTGCTTGGGGGCAAGGGCTGCCTCATGGATCTCCCCAGAGGCCTAGACTCCCAGCATCCCATTTATTAAGATGAAAAAATAGAAAACAGGAAGAGAAAAAATAATATAGCAGACAATAAAAGAGACAAAGTAAATTAAAAGAAATAAAAAAGATTATTAAAACGATATAAAAGACAGTACGCAACTAAATGATTAAATGAACTAAAAATAGCCCCTGGCTCAGTTTGAGGCTCCCCAAGGCCGGTCAACTCTGGAGGTTGCCAAGCACAACCACAGGTTCCCCCCAAGCCCACAGTCTGCACTGCACCCAGCGGGAGGAGGGCCGCGAAGGCGGGGTTCGCCTTGCTGCTCAGTCCTAAGTGAGGACGTGGGCTGCTCCTTTGCTCCTCATGGCCGAGCTGGAATCTGGTGGGGCTGTTCAGACAATCTGAGTGAAGACCTGGGCCCCTCACAGGGGCTTTGGAATGTGGAGATGTGTATGTTCCTGCAATGACCAGGTACGCTGGCTCTGAGTCCCCTGCGGCCCTGTTCCCAGTCTGCTTCCTTGCCTCTCAGGCCTGCCTTCTCCCTTCGGAGAGAGAGTGATCTTCAGGCTTTCTTATGGGGGAACTTCTGAGCCCCGAGTCACTCTCAGGCCACTTCTCCCTGGTCTCACATCCTTCTAAGGATCTGCCCGGCAGCTAGGGTAATTGTCAGATGTGCATTCCCTACAGAACAAAAGGACAGAGCAGGCCTTGCCTTAGCTCTGAGCAGAGAGTTTAACCAGCTTCTCTCCTCACAGCAATACATTTCCCAAGGTCAGGGTTCTTCAACCTGGCATAGTCTCATGAGGAGACTTCAGCATGCCCCTGGGTGTGTCTAAGGTCCTCTTAGTCTGGCTTTAAAGGGCACCTCTGGCCAGGAGCGGTGGCTCAGGCCAGGTGCGGTGGTTCATGCCTATAATCCCAGCACTTTGGGAGGCTGAGGCGGGTGGATCACCTGAGGTCGGGAGTTCAAGGCCAGCCTGACCAACATGGAGAAACCTTGTCTCTACTAAAAACACAAAAATTAGCTGGGCGTGGTGGCGCATACCTGTAGTCCCAGCTACTCAGGAGGCTGATGCAGGAGAATCGCTTGAACCCGGGAGGCAGAGGTTGCGGTGAGCTGAGATCGTGCCATCACACTCCAGCCTGGGCAACAAGAGCGAAACTCTGTCTCAAAATAAATAAATAAATAAATAAATAAAATAAAGGACACATCTGCCAAGCTGGGAAGAATATTATGCCTTGCTATCCTGCTGGCAGCTTCCTCTCTGTGCCCCATCTAGCAATGGCTAGAACAGACCAAATCCTCACTCGTTTCTCTGTGATTTACAGGCACAACACCCTCTACATCCCTATGGAAAAGGAGCTGCTATCACCAGGGGAAAGATTAAAGTGGTACATGTTGTTGCATCCTCACCATAGAGCACTCCTGAGCACTTAAGAGGCTGACGTGGGCCTCTTAAGGCCCACCCATATGTGGGCCAGGAAAGGCTATCTATGCTGAGTTATTGAGACCCAGGGTCTGGTCTTCCAGAACCAAAAAATATTTGCCCAGAATTAAATCCCCATCACTTGTTAACAGCTTCCTGCTTTGAGACCAAGGCTTCAAAAGTCCCAGGAGCAATGCTTGGTCAAGGCTTGAGATTAAATGTTGAGGGCTCCCCACCACACAGAAATCTCCCTAAGGAAGGAAACATTCCCAAGTACAGAGCAATCTGGCTCCCAGGGAGGTCAGGGGACAAATTACCACTGTCTGCTCCTCCAAACCCCAGGAGTCTTTCGCCAGTCACAAAAAAACAGCACAATAACAATAAAAGCGAGAAGATAAGATGAGATGAAAGAATGTAATATAAAATCATAAAGAACAAAATAGAGATAACGAATGATCAAGATAAGTAAAACAGAGCTAGAGTACTCAAAGATGAAAAGGAGAAAAGAGATAAATAAGCTTTTAAAATTATACAAAAAATACAATCAACAATTTATGAGATTAGAAGCTGAGGTTATAAAAACAAAGGTTTACAATGTTCAAATAGCCCCAGGCAATGGAACCTGAGCGGCCAGCAGCCTGCAGGAGTCTTCCTGGTCTCCTACACAAAGGCGGAGTTCGAAACCCCCTTTAACCAACTCCAGAGCCCTTCTAGGCAACATCTCACTGCTTAAACACCTTGGGGCCATTATTTCCGACTTCTGATTTTTTGCTGATGTCCATGAGGTACTATCCAATTCATCTTCTGCCTGTGTTTCCAAAGCAAATGTTATTGGGAACTAGTAAAATATAGGTCCACAATTCCTAACTCTCAATTCAGAAATCCAAAAAGCCATAAAAACCAAAACTCTGTCATCTCTTATTTGATGGCATAACCTGATCTAGCCTGAACTTATTTGGCAGCAAAACCTGACCTGAACTGAGGTGAAGCTATTTATAGGGTGAATCTTCATTCATTTCCTTGCAGAAATATTAATGTGCTTGATTTGAGGGAACTGCCACAGAGCTTGCTCTGGGAGTTGTGTAATACAGAGTATATGCATCTTACCTTACTAAAATTCTGAAACACATCTGGCCCTAAGGTTTCAGATAAGAGATTGTGGACCCGAATTAAAATCCTCCACCAGGTAGAAGAATAGGAAAACAAATGGTAGCATATTCACACAATGGAATACTATACAGCAATGACAATGACTTAGCTACACTACACTCTACATAATGTCCAGAAAAGAAGCCAGACACAAAATTCACACGTGTTGGAAGGCTCAAGACTACCTAGTGTTTGTTTTGTTCATTTCTTAAATTCCACTGCTATGGAGTCCAAAAACAAGAAACCTAATCAGGTAGGATTTCTTTCATTTAATCTTTCAGTAAATATAGGCCAGTACCCCGATTACCTCTTCCCACTAGAGCCTAAGCCGACCCCTTTGGAGAATGTACTGCTAAGCCCCACGCTGACAGCCGTGTCGCCAGTGCAGGACCAGTTTGTTCCCTCCCCACCTTCCTCCCTCTGCCTTTGTCTCTAGCTCCTCTTTGTTTTGCCCTGGTGGAGTGGCTCACGGGATGGTGGCAATCTTGTCTTTTCATGCTTTTGTCCTCACTCCATCCGGGGTCCCTGTCCACCCTCTTCCCTGGCCATTCACATAGGCGTTTTATCTTTCTTCATTCCCTCTCCTCCTTGGCTGATGGGCTGCCCGATCCCCACGCGGCCCAGTCTCTTCCTGTCCTTATGTCTCTACCGTCTGATGCTTGGGATCTGCTGGTTTTAGGCTTTTGTTTGGGCCGCAGGGCGTTCTCTCTGCCTCTGCCTCTCACTCCCACCACCCTCCCTTCCTTCCCCCTCATCTCGATGTCCTTTGTGGGACATTCACTTTTATCTCCCTTTGATTTTCTCTCTCCTCTTTGTAGAGGGAGAATGAAAGGCTCAGCTAATTGTAGCAGTGGGGCAGTGACGCCTGGCTCCCCTTCCCAGCACCTTCCCCACCAGGGCTGAGCAGAAAGGGAAATGAGGGCAATTCAGACTCCCACTGCCCTAAGCCTGCTCCAGATCTCTCTCCCCATGGACTTTTTGCCCCCAGTTTTCGCAAGGGGAGATTAGATAGTACTGGAGCCCCTCAACCCCACCTCCATTCAGTCTCCCTGGACTCACTCCTTGTTCACTTTTGTATTCACTGTGCCCTGGTGTGTGCCAGGCAGCCAGCAAGATGCTGGGTGCAGAGTGGCCAACCAGATGGATGTGCAGTCTCTGACTTCATGTCCTAACATGAAGCGGGCTGGGGCTATGATAGCGGAATTATAGTGTTGTCTTCAACAGAGGGACTGAACTCAGAATGGGGCCAGGGACCAGCTCCCTGAGGAAATGATGTCTAAGTTGAGAACTGAAGAGGACTTAGAGGAGTCTGGACAGAGAGGAGGAAAATGTGTCCTAAACAGAGCATCCAGTTTAACAGGAGAGAGCATGACATAAAATTCATTATGATCAGAACATGAACTGGTGGGAGCCGGGTAATGGGGTCTTGTAAGGAGCTTGCAATTTATCCTAAGGATGCAGGAAGTCATGGAAGTGTTTTCAGTGGGGAATGGGACAGATCATATTTGTGTTTGGGGTGATGTGGGGAATAGGCTGAGGGGGAGCAAGACTGGAGGGAGGATTAGGACATGTAGTGCTTTCCTGTGGTTGCTGTAACAAATGACCACAGATTGAGTGGCCACAAATCACTTAAATGTATTACAAATCACACAGGTCTGGAGGTCAGAAGTCCAAAGTCAGACTCACTGGGATAAAGTTAAGGTGTTGGCAGGGTGATTCCTTCTAGAAGTTCAAGTGGAAAATCCATGTCTATGTCTTTTCCAGCTTCCAAGGGCCATCTGCATTCCTGGGATCATGGCCCCTTCCTCCATCTTCAAAGGGCATGACTCCAACCTCTGCTTTTCTATTCATGTCTCTTCTCTATGTCTGACCCTCCAGCCTCTCTTTTTTTTGAGACAAAGTTTTGCTCTTGTTGCCCAGGCTGGAGTGCAATGGTGCAATCTTGGGTTCAAGCCATTCTCCTGCCTCAGCCTCCCGAGTAGCTGGGACTACAGGCACCTGCCACCACGCCCAGCTAATTTTTGTATTTTTAGTAGAGATGGGGGATTCACCATGTTGGCCAGGCTGGTCTCAAACTCCTGAACTTTAAGTGATCCACCCACCTCGGCCTCCCAAAGTGCTGGGATTACAGGTGTGAGCCACCACGCCCGGCCCAACCTCTCTTTTATAAGGACCTTTGTGATTACATTGGGCCCCTCCGGATAACCCAGGATAACCTCCATATCTCAAGATCCTTAATTTAGTCACATCTGCAAAGTCCCTTTTCTTATGCAAGGCAAAATATTCATAGGTTCTGGGGATTAGGATGTGGACATCTTTGCCAGGCCATTGTTCTGCCCACTGCAGGGGACTGTCGTAGTATTTGAGATAGGAGATAGTGATTGGTAGCAGTACAGATGGAATCAAGGGCATAGATTTGAGATAACTTTAGAAATTAGACTAATTGGTGACTGATTAGATATGGGACGTTGGGGAGAGAGATGAGGGGAGATCATGTCTGGTTTTCTGACTTCGGCACTTGAAAAGATGGGGATATGGTTTATAAGACAGAGAACACAGGAGAAAAACTAGGTGTCAGGAGTGGACTACAGGAGGAGATGAGTCTGACCTGCCTCTGAGACAGCTAAGATGAGATGACCAGAGGGCAGGTGGAGGTGCATCTGGAGTCCAGGAGAAGAATGGTCTGCGGAGGGTGATATGGTTTAGAGTCAGTAAACCATGGCCAGGGGGCTGGCAGTCTGTTTTGCAAATAAAGCATTATTAAAACACAGTCAAGCCCATTCCTTCTGTTTTATTTATTTATTTATTTTTTATTTATTTTAGAGATAGGGTCTTGCTCTATCGCTTAGGGTGGAGTGCAGTGGTATGATCATGCCTTACTGTAACCTTGAACTCTTGGGCTCAAAAGATTCTCCTACCTCAACCTCTCAAGTAGCTAGGACTGCAGATGTGCACCACCACACTCGGCTAATTTTTTATTTTTAGTTTTTGTAGAGATGGGGTCTCCCTATGTTGTCCAGGCTGGTCCTCAACTCCTAACCTCAAGCAATTCTCCCACCTCGGCCTCCCAAAGTGCTGGGATTATGGGCATGAGCTACTGTGCCCAGCTCCATTTCTGTATTCTTTATGCCTGCTTTCATAATACAGCAGCAGAGTTGAGTATTTGCAACAGAGACTGTATGGCCCACAAAGCCATGTGGCCCTTTCAGAAAAAGTCTGCCAACCCCTGGGTTAGAGAGTCATCAGCCCAAAGGTGGTACACAGGAGTGGGATATGTACATGTCCCATCCACACTCAAGGGGAAGGGATTATTCAGGGTTTGTACACCAGGGAATGGGAATCTTAACCTTAGGGGAATTTCTGGCCAGCAGGTCTCCTATATCAATCAGGTTAAAACTTTTTTAACTAGGAAGATAATAAGTGCCCATTAAAGGAAGCCAGCACCATAAAACAGAGGGGAAAAACTTCTGACTCCCCTTAGCTCAAGCTGTGGGTCATCTGCACAGCACAGCTGCACATTAGAACTGTGCTTATGCCTCCCATTAATAAATGAAGAGATAATAAGTTATTTTTTAAAAAGCATTTATTTATTTATTTATTTTTTGAGATGGAGTCTTACTCAGCTGCCCAAGCTGGAGTGCAGTGTTTCAATCTCGGCTCACTGCAACCACTGTCTCCTGGGTTCAAGTGATTCTCCCATCTCAGCCTCTGGAGTAGCTGGGATTACAGGCACCTGCCATCATGCACAGCTAATTTTTGCATTTTAGTAGAGATGGGATTTCATCATGTTGGCCAGGCTGGTCTTGAACTCCTGACCTCAGGTGATCTGCCCGCCTCGGCCTCCCAAAGTGCTATGATTACAGGCGTGAGCCACCGTGCCTGGCCAAAAAAGCATTTAATAAAGAAAAAATGGGAAAATCAAAACTGTAATAAAAGACAAGATAAAAAGAGGGCAACAGTGGCTCACGCCTGTCATCACAGCACTTTGGGAGGCCAAGAAAGAGGATCACTTGAGGCCAGGAATTCAAGACCAGCCTGGACAACATAGTGAGACCTCATCTTTACAAAAAATTTTTAAATGAGCCGGGTGTGGTGGTACGTGCCTGTAGTCCCAGCTGCTTGGGAGGCTGAGGTGGGAAGATCACTTGAGTGCAGGAGTTTGAGGCTACAGTAAGTCATGATTTTGCCACTGCACTCCAGCCTGAATGACAGAGTGAGGCCTTGTCTCAAAAAAAAAAAAAAAAGCAAGCAGCAACTATAAAGTTTAAAGTGATAAGAAGAAACAAAAAATATGATTGAGGGCTGAGCATGGTGGCTCACACCTGTAATGTCAGCACTTTCGGAGGCTGTGGAGGGCAGATCACGTGAGGTCAGGAGTTCGAGAGCAGCCTGGCTAACATGGTGAAACCCCGTCTCTACTAAAATCCAAAAATTAATGGGTGTGATGGTGTGTGCCTGTAATCCCAGCTACTTGGGAGGCGGAGGCAAGAGAGTGACTTGAGCCTCGGAGGTAGAAGTTGCAGCGAGCCGAGATTATGCCACTGCACTTCAGCCTGGGTGACAGAGTGAGACTCTGTCTCTAAAAATATATATATATGTATATATGATAAATATACATATGTATATATGATAAATATACATATGTATATATGATAAATATACATATGTATATATGATAAATATACATATGTATATATGATATATATATATGTAATTGAGGATGAAAAGGTTAAGTGAAATAAAATAAAGATGTATAAAATAGGAAGAAAAGACAAAGCATGGTAAGAACAATTAAACTGCCAAATCAGTACAAGTTAAAAGACTTGAAGACTTGAAGGATTAAAGGACCAAGGAACTTTCTTTTTTTTTTTTTTTTTGAGACGGAGTCTCGCTCTGTCGCCCAGGCTGGAGTGCAGTGGCGCAATCTCAGCTCACTGCAAGCTCTGCCTCCCGGGTTCATGCCATTCTCCTGCCTCAGCCTCTCCGAGTAGCTGAGACTACAGGCGCCCGCCACCACGCCCGGCTAATTTTTTGTATTTTTAGTAGAGACGGGGTTTCACCGTAGTCTCGATCTCCTGACCTCGTGATCCGCCCGCCTCGGCCTCCCAAAGTGCTGGGATTACAAGCGTGAGCCACCGTGCCCGGCCTAGGAACTTTCAAAGCTAAAATAAAATGTAAAAAACTAAGAAGTAAAGAACTGTAGTAAATGTGTTTAAATCTGGAGCAAGAACAAATTGAAAAGCTTACCAATGTCATGCTAAGTCAGCCAGTGATTCAAACGGAAGCAACTGTAAAGTCCAACATACCTGCCTGAGTATCTTTCTCAACCAGTGTTCCGCGTCTGAACCACGGAATACAGGATATTATTTGGGTGACTGTTTTCTCAATTCCCCCAAGGTACATAACCAGTTCCATTTAAATGCAAAGGAGAGAAGTTAATTTATTGCACACAATGCCTTGGATGCTGAGATCATTAGTGCTTCCTTCTCACCAAACTGGCTGATCTACGTCAAAAAGTGTGCAACTAAGAAAGGGTCTGCCTGTTTGGCATTGAGTTCTGTGAGGCCTTTGAGAGACAAGTTTTGGACAAGAGGTAGAAACAGAAGTAAGATTCCTGGGACATTCTCCCTCTTCAAGAGCTGCTCAATCAAGTGATGACTGACTAAAGCACAAGTCACTTTGGATCATTTACTGGAAATAATAAAGTCATCAACAGATGTCTTTATTTCACCCAGAAGAATTCAGAGAGGTAGCAGAGAATGTTCAGTTATTTGATTTTACTCCCTATAAGCCTGCTGGCCAAAGGCACAGGAAGGACTTGTAAGTTGGTGCCTTTAAAAAAAAAAGGCCAGGCACGGTGGCTCATGCCTGTAATCCCAGCACTTTGGGAGGCTGAGGCAGGCAGATCACAAGGTCAGGAGATTGAGACCATCCTGGCTAACACAGTGAAACCCCGTCTCTACTAAAAATATAAAAAAATTAGCTGGGCGTGGTGGCGGGCACCTGTAGTCCCAGCTACTCGGAGAGGCTGAGGCAGGAGAATGGCATGAACCTGGGTGGCGGAGCTTGCGGTGAGCCGAGATCGCGCCACTGCACTCCAGCCTGGGTGACAGAGAGAGACTCTGTCTCAAAAAAAAAAAAAAAAAAAAAAAAGAGACAAGGCCTGTGTTAGTCCATTTTGCTTTCTTATAAAGGTATACCTGAGACTGTGTAATTTATAAAGAAAAGAGGTTTATTTGGCTCACAGTTCTGCAGGCTGTACAAGAATGGCACCAGCAAATGCTAAACTTCTGGTGAGGCCTAAGGAAGCCTTTACTCATGGTAGAAGGCACAGGGGGAGCAGGCTTGTCACATGGCAAGAGAGGGAGCAAGAGAGAGAGCAAGAGAGAGATGTGGAAGATTGAAGACACTTTTTTTTTTTTTTTTTTGAGACAGGATCTTGCTCTGTACACCAGGCTGGAATGCAGTGGCACAATCACAGCTCACTGCAACTTCCTGGGCTCAAGCAATCCTTCTGGGCTCAAGTGATTCTCCCAACCTCAGCCTCTTGAGGCAGGACTACAGACGTGTGCCTCCATGCCTAACTAATTTTTTGAATTTTCAGTAGAGATGAGATTTTACTATGTTTCCCAGGCTGGTCTCGAACTCCTGAGCTCAAGCAATCCTCCCACCTTGGCCTCCCAAACTGTTGGAATTACAGGCATAAGTCACTGTGCTGGGTCCCCAGACTCTTTTTAACTAGATCTTGTGTGAACACATTACTCCGGGGCAAGGGGGGTGGGGAAGGGATAACCAATACATTCATGAGGGATCTGCTCCCATGACCCAAACACCTCCCACCAGGCCCCACCTCCAACACTGGGGATCATATTTCAGCATGAGATTTAGAGAGGACACACATTCAAACCCTATCAGGGCCCATCTTAAAGTCAGAGATTTGAAGAGAAAGAGATTCTGAAATGAAAGAGATTCTGCTGCTGGCCTTGAAGAAGTAGGTTACCATGTTCGAAGGGCCATTGGAGAGGGCTGCATGGCAAAGACCAGAGAGTAACTTCTAGTTGTTGAAAGCAGTTCCCAGCTAACAGCAAGGAAATGGGAACCTCAGTTATGCAACTGCAAGAAAATGAACTCTCCCAACAACCTGAGGGAGCTTAGAAATAAACCTTTCCATTGCTAAGCGTCCAGATGAAGACAAACCCAGCTGCCACCTTGATTTCAGCCTGGTGGGACCATGAGCTGGGGACTCAGCTAAAACATGCCAGACTCTTGACTCACAGAAATGTGAGATCATAAATCTATATTGTTAAAGGCACTAAACTTATGGTATTTTATTATACAACAATTAAAAACTAATATATCATGTGAGATCTCACTAATAACCTTGTTGAACTGCTGAAATAGACGTGGTTTTTTCTCTCATTCTGTTGAATTTCTCTCTGAGGAGGTACAGCCTATAATCTCCATTCAATAAACCCACTGGACATTGGCAAACCCTTATTCACAACACCATGTATCAGGAAGGGAAGCTAGGTAAGAAGTTCTCTTTGGGGAAGGATTGTCAACAGAAAAATGTCTAAAGTTAACAAATATACCATAACATGTGGTCTTGAGTTCTTCCAGTAAAACTCCTTGGAAGGAAGGAAGGTTGAAGAACCAAAACTTGGTGTCATGATTACATTTTCCCCAAATGGACAAAACAATGTTACCCGTCCCACGTGATTGTTGGGCTCTGAAACCAAGATTCCAAAATACGGCCTTTTGACATGCTGAACTGTATTAGTCCCTTCTCACGCTGCTAATAAAGACATACCTGAGACTGGGTAATTTATAAAGGAAGAGGTTTAATTGACTCACAGTTCTGCAGAGCTGGGGAGGCCTCAGGAAACTCACGATTGTGGTGGAAGGGGAAGCAAACACAAGTTCTTCACTTGGCAGCAGCAAGGAGAAGTGCAGAGCGGAAGTGGGGAAAAGCCCCTTATAAAACCATCAGATCTCGTAAGAGCTCACTCACTATCACAAGAACAGCATGGAGGTAACTGCCCCCGTGATTCAATTACCTCCCACCAGGTTCTTCCCATAACACATGGGAATTATGGGAACTACAATTCAAGAGGAGATTTGGGTGGGAACAGAGCCAAATCCTATCATGAATGAAGAAGAAACCTCAAGGTCTCTCTGACCGCCCCCCCTCACTGACTCTCCCAAATCCAGGATGAAGTTGTTCTCTGAAGTTCCTTTATCTGCCCAAAATCCAGACCCACAAGGGAGAACAATTGTTTTTTCTTCCCCTCCCTGTAGGGTTAAGACAAGTTAATCTCTGTTCTGGCATCCATCCATTCTCCCTAGTAATCCTTTATTGCCCCTCAGCAGAATTCCTCTTCTCCCCTTCCCATAGCCCGTTTTGCCAGGATGATATATAAACTTCCAAACTCCACTGAGAAGTGAGCAATCACCCTGTGGTTCTCCCCACATACACATTAATGATACATGTGTATGCCTTTTCTCCAATTAATCTGCCTTTTCTAAGTTGATTTTTCAGCAAAACTTCAGAGGGCAAAGGTGAAGTATCCTGTGGGCCCTACATGATCTTTTAAGGAAGTGACTTGAACCCTCTCCACATTGAGAGGCAAGCCTCTTCCCTTGAAACTGGGTAGACTTGTGGCAGAAGTAACACTATGTGACTTCCAAGGAGACAGGTTGCTGGCAGTGTGGAAAAAACAAGCTGTTTTGCCCCTGCTCTCACACCACAATCAATCAACACAGAAAACTGTGAACAAATGTGTGTGGGTTTTACCCCACACGCCAATAAGCAAGCAATCAATTCTGCAGCAGACACACCAGCTGGGTGTCCTCTAAGTCTACCTGGAGATGGTGTCAGATCCCACAGGTTGAGGGTTCAGTGCTAGAAGACTGCCCCCAACTTCAGATGCCAATCACAAGCTCCAGGTGTGTTTTACCTGTGCTTCTGACTAATCAGCTGTAAACTGGGGTTTCCATGACCCCTTTCTGGAGTTTGATTAATTTGCTAGAGCAGCTCATAGAACTCAGAGAAATGCTTATGTTTACTTTTTTTTTTTTTTTTTTTTGAGACAGTCTCACTCTATCCCCCAGCCTGGAGTGCAGTGGCATGATCTCGGCTCATTGCAACCTCTGCCTCTCAGGTTCAAGCGATTCTCATGCCTCAGTCTCCCGAGTAGCTGGGATTATAGGCACCCGCCACCACGCCGGACCAATTTTTGTATTTTTAGTAGAGATGGGGTTTTGCCACACTGACCAGGCTAGTCTCGAACTCCTGACCTCAGGTGATCCACTCGCCTTGGCCTCCCAAAGTGCTGGGATTACAGGCATGAGCCACCAAGCCTGTCCACGCTTACTATTTTATTATAAAAGATATCATAAATGAGAAAAGAAAAAATCGCCCAAAGCAGTCTGAGTTAGGGTTAAGGATGCAAAATTTATCAAGCCCAGAGACATGTGTATGGGACTTCAGTTGTGCTCCTCTCCCCATCCATGTCAAGGAAGAATTGTTTAAAGGTATTTTTTGTTCCCATTATCTTCACGGTACTGAATTTGTGATACAAAGATCAATGGATAGCCAATTAATAGCTTATGTTATTTTAATGTAAATTCTTAGTAAACAACTTAAAAAAATCCAGTATATATTCAGGGCAAACTGAATCCATGTTCCCAGGTTGTAGCCCTCAAAGTTGGCCCAAATAAACTCTCTGCTTATATTAATTTTGCCTCTTTTCTTCTTTTAACATTTTTTTAAATTTATTATTTATTTTTATTTTGTAGAGATGGGGTCTCATTATGTTGTCCACGCTGGTCTCATACTCCTGGCCTCAAGCGATTCTCCTGCCTCAGCTGCTCAAAGTGCTGAGATTACAGGCGTGAGCCACTGCATCTGACCAGTTTTTTCTTTAGGTCAACACAGGCGCCTGCCACCCCGCCTGGCTTATTTTTGTATTTTTAGTAGAGATGGGGTTTCACCACATTGGCCAGGCTGGTCTTGAACTCCTGACCTCAAGTGATCCACCCGCCTCAGGCTCCCAAAGTGCTGGGATTACGGGCAAGAGTCACTGTGTGCAGCCATGGCTTGACTCTTTTTTTTTTTTTTTTTTTTGAGATGGAGTTTCTCTCTTGTTGCCCAGGCTGGAGTGCAATGGCACGATCTCAGCTCACCACAACCTCTGCCTCCCGGGTTCAAGCAGTTCTTCTGTCTCAGCCTCCTGAGTAGCTGGGATTACAGGCGCCCGCCACCATGCCCGGCTAATTTTGTATTTTTAGTAGAGACGGGGTTTCTCCATGTTGGCCAGCCTGGTCTCAAACTCCCGACCTCAGGTGACCTGCCTGCCTCCGCCTCCCAAAGTGTTGGAATTACAAGTGTGAACCCCTGCACTCAGCCTATGGCTTGACTCTTGAGTGGCCTCCCTTCTACTCCTACCTACTCAAGACTTGACTCCCATCATCCTTCTGAGCAGGCTTATAAAAGGTCCTCTTAGTGTGTAAATTGCCTCAATCCCCTTCCTTTGTCTTGAGAGGCCAGAGTTTGGCTAAAGGTGGAATAATCTTCAATGACTCTTCTGGTACTGAGTCACCTGTGCTTTTTCAGGGCTAACTGATAGACAAGAAGACCACAAATAAAATTACACTAGAGACTGGGGACAAAGAGGTATGAAACGTGACCAGTGATCTCAAGGAACTTACAAGCTATTTACTGTTTAAAATTTTTAAAAGTCCAACACGGATGAATTCTCTGTCCGGAGAACTTCAATGATTCCATGTGGGCTGTAGGTAGAATGAATGATCATTTCATTTCTTATCCAGATCAAAACATTTTGACAGTGAAAAGAGACACTGTAATTACTGTAAACCAGACCCAGTGGCCCATGCCTGTAATCCCAGCACTTTGGGAGGCTGAGGCTGGAGAACTGCTTGAGGCTAGGAGTTTGAAACCAGCTTGAGCAACATAGCAAGATCCTACAAAAATTTTAAAAATTAGCTGGGCATGGTGGCACATGTCTGCAATCCTAGCTACTCAGGAGGGTGAGGCAAGAGGATCACTTGAGGCCAGGAGTTTGAGATTGTAGTGAGCCATGATCTAGCCACTGCACTCCAGCCTGCGCAACAGAGTGAGATTCTGTCTCTAAAATAATTATAATAATAAAATTACCTAGGGAAAACAGACATAGACTATGCCTGTCCTGGGCACACCAGCACAATGGTCCTCATAGCTATAGGAACATATATAAGAAGAGTCCTAACAGCTTTTATTTTTATTTTATGTATTTAATTAATTTATTATTTTATTTATTTTTTAGACAGAGTTTCACTCTTGTTGCCAAAGCTGGAGTGCAATGATGCAATCTTGGCTCACTGCAACCTCCACTTCCTGGGTTCAAGCGATTATCCTGCCTCAGCCTCCCGAGTAGCTGGGATTACAGGTGCGTGCCACCACGCCTGGCTAATTTTTTGTATTTTTAGAAGAAATGGGGTTTCACCACGTTAGCCAGGCTGGTCTTGAACTCCTGACCTCAGGTGATCCGCCTGCCTCGGCCTCCAAAAGTGCTGGGATTGCAGGCGTGAGGCACCGTGCCTGGCCTTTTTTCTTTCTTTTTTTTTTTTTTTTGAGACAGGGTCTCACTCTCCTTCCCCAGGCTGGTGTGCAGTGGTAGAATCAGAGCTCACTGCAGTCTCAACTTCCTGGGCTCCGGTGATCCTCCTACTTCAGCCTTACAAGTAGCTGGGACCACAGGTGTGCACCACCACACCTGGCTAATTTTTTTTGTATTTGTAGTAGAGACAGGGTCTCACCATGTAGCCCAGGCTGGTCTCGAACTCCTGGGCTCAAGTGATCCTCCTGCCTCGGCCTCCCGAAGTGCTAGGATTACAGGCATGAGCTATCGCTCATGGCTCCTAACGTTTCTTATTCATTATTAAACTCACTTGGCCAAACCACAACTTTTTGCATCCAACTCTCCTACTACTTTGCACCTAACCCCATGCAGCTGAACATGACCGAGAAATACACAGCCATGCTGACTGGTCTGCTTTAAATTCATAACTATTTATCTCATGTGAACCCTTAATGCTGCATAGCTATCATGCCACGTTCATTCATTCTCCCACACTCCCGGACAACACTTTCACATCTCCTCGTCTCTCCTTGAAACTGCAACACCTCCTGCCTTACTCTCGCTGTGAGTTGAAGATCTTACCGCTTCCACCCAGCTGTCTGCGCCTGCGCTCCCGCACTCTGCTCTCCTGCTGTTGTCTGTGCTCCCTCAAGGGAGCCCTCACTCCGTTGTGTCCTAGACCCTGTCTCCTCCAACTGACTCAAGACTTCGTCCCAGCAATTCTTTCCTCTGTCTCATGCTTTATTAGTTTTTCCGTCCCATCATTTCCTCAGCACAAACGTGTGCTATTATATCTCATCTCCCATCCTTAAAAATCCCTCTCCTGGCTCTGTTTTCCCTTCAGTTATCACCCAGTTGCCTTCCTCCTTTTGCACAAAATTATTTAAAGGAATATTCAGTCTCCAATTTCTCCCCTTCCATTCTATCTTGAACCCATTCCAGTGAGGTTTTTGCTTCTACCATTCCATCAGAACTGCTCGGGTCATGGTAGCTAATGAACTCCACATCCTGCTGCCAATAGGCATTTCTCCTCCTCTCAGCAGCATTTCACATAGGTGGTCTCTAAGTTTTCCTTAAAAAACGTTTTCACTTGACTTATAAGACACCATCCTCACCTGGTGTGACTCCTACCTCTCTGGCCATGCTCTTCTTTCTTTCTCTTGATATTTTCTTTCTTTCTTTCTTTCTTTCTTTCTTTCTTTCTTTCTTTCTTTCTTTCTTTCTTTCTTTCTTTCTTTCTTTTCTTCCTTCCTTTCTTTCTTCTTTCTGTTTCTTCCTTCTCTCTTTCCTTCCTTCCTTCTTTTCCCTTCCTCCCTTCCTTCCTTCCCTCCCTTCCTTCCCCCTCCCTCCTTCCCTCCCTTCCTTCCTTCCTTTCTTCCTTCCTTATTCCCTTCCTCCCTCCTTCCCTCCCTTCCTTCCTTCCTTCTTTCTTTCTTTGTTGGAGTATCTCAGGCCTTAGTCCTTACATCTCACCTCCTTTTTTAATCTGCACTTATTTCTTAGGTGATTTTATCTAATCTCGAAGTTTTAAATACCACTTACATCTGATGATTCCCAAATTTGTATCTCTAACCTCAAACTCTTTCCAGAACTCCAGCCTTGATTGTTGACTCAACATTTCTATTTGGATATCTAACAGGCACCTCACACTTCACATATTCAAAGTTGAGCAACTGCTATTTACCCTAACACTGTTCTGTCTTCATTCTTACCATATGTGGATAATGACAACTACATTCTTCCAGTTACATGGACAAAAAACCTTGCTGTTATCTTTGACTCCTCTTTCTCTTACACCCTGCATTCAACCCATCAGCAAATTCTCTGTTCTACCTTCAAAATGTTTCTGGAATTGGGCCACTTTTTACTTTTTATTTTATTTTATTTTTGAGACAGAGTCTGTCACCCAGGCTAGGATACAGTGGTGTGATCTCTACTCACTGCACCCTCCACCTCCCGGGCTCAAGTGATCATCCTATCTCAGCCTCCCGAATGGCTGGAACTACAGGCACCTGCAACCATGCCCGGCTAATTTTTGTATTTTTTGTAGAGACAGGGTTTCACCATGTTGCCCAGGCTGGGAGAATACTTCCTACCACCATCATCTCTCACCTCCTAATTTGTCTTCCTACTTCTGCACTTACTTCCCTTTGATCTATTCTCAACACGGTAACTAGAAGCATTTTGTCAAATTCTAATTCAGATCATGTCAGTTCTCTGCTCATAACTTGTCTTTCTGAAACATGCAAAGATGAAAGCATCACCCTCCCCATCACCTCTTTGGCATCCCGTCTTCCTTTCCCTCCTGCTCCCCCTGCCTCAGCCACATTGTGGCCGGCCATCCATCAAATACGCCAGGCATATATGTTTGCTCATGATGTTTCGTCTGCATAGAATGATCTTTCCCCAGATATCCTCATGGCTAGCTCCCCACATCTCTCCAGGGTGAATCCAAAGGTCATTTTCTGAATGAGGCCTTCCTTGGTAACTGTGGTAGTCAGCCTCCAAAATGGCTCCCAGCAATCCCCATCTTCAGACACCTGTACTTGTTTGTGGTCATGCTGTCCTCCCTCACATTGTAGCAGGGCTGGTTTGTGTGACCAGTGGAATATGGCAGAAGTGCTATTAGGCTACGTATTGGTCCATTCTCGAATTGCAATAAAGAAATACTTGGCTGGGCGCCATGACTCATGCCTGTAATCCCAGCACTTTGGGAGGCTGAGGCAGGTGGATCACTTGAGGTCAGGAGTTCGAGACCAGCCTGGCCAACATGGTGAAGCCCTGTCTCTACTAAAAATACAAAAATTAGCAGGCATGGTGGCTCATGCCTGTAGTCGCAGCTACTCGGGAGGCTGAGGCAGGAGGATTGCTTGAACCTGGGAGATGGAGGTTGCAGTGAACCAAGATAGCACCACTGTACTCCAGCCTGGGTGACAGAATGAGACTCTCTCAAAAAAATTAAATTAAATTAAATTAAAATTAAAAAAAAGAAATACCTGAGGCTGGGTAATTTATAAAGAAGTTCAATTGGCTCATGGTTCTGTAGGCTGTACAGGAAGCATAATGGCTTTCTGCTACTGGGGAAGCCTCAGGAAACTTCAGTCATGGCCAAAGGCAAAGGGGGAGTGAGCAGTTCCCATGATCGGAGCAGGAGCAAGAGAGTGAGGGAGGAGGTGCTACACATTTTTCAATGACCAGAACTCATGAGAACTCACTCACTACCACAGGGACAGTACCAGTGGGGATGGTGCTAAACTATTCATGAGAAATCCACCCCATGATCCAATCACCTCCCTCCAGGCCCTACCTCCAACATTGGGATTACATTTCCATATGAGATTTGAGCAGGGACACACATCCAAACCATATCAAGATACCACTGATACCAGGTTATAAAAGATTGCAGGGCCTGGTGCGGTGGCTCATACCTATAATCCCAACACTGGGAGGCCAAAGCAGGTGGATTGCTTGGAGTTTGAAACCAGCCTTGGCAACATGGCAAAACCTTGTCTCTACAAAAGTAAAAAAGAAAAAAAATTTTTTTTTTTTTTAAAGAGTGCAGTTTCCGTCTTGAGCAGGTCACCTCTCCCTTCAGAAGCCTTCTCTCTGGGGAAGACAAGCTGCCATATCATGGGCAGTCCTCTAGTGGGGCAGGAAACTGAAGCCTCTTGCCAACAGCCATGCGAGTAAGCATGGAAGTTCACAGCCAATACCTTGACTACGATCTCATGAAGGATCCTGAGCCAGAGCCACTCCAGGTAAGCCACTCCTGTCTTCCTAACCCTCAGAAACTATATGAGGCTGGGCATGGTGTCTCACGCCTATAATCCCAGCACTTTGGGATGCTGAGGTGGGTGGATCACTTGAGGTCAGGAGTTTGAGACCAGCCTGGGCAATATGGTGAAACCCCGTCTCTACTAAAAATACAAAACAGCTGGGCATGGTGGTGCACACCTGTTTAGTCCCAGCTACTCGGAAGACTGAGGCATGAGAATCGCTTGAACCTGGGAGGTGGAGGCTGCAGTGAGCCAAGATCACGCCACTGCACTCCTGCCTGAGCAACAGAGCAAGACCCTGTCTCAAAAAAAAAAAAAAAAAAAAAAACAACAAAACTATAAGAGAGAGTAAATGCCTACTGTTCTCAGCTGTTAAGTTTTGGGATAATTTGTTATGTAGCAATAACTAATACAGATATCATAGCCAAACCCATCCCCTGACATGTCATATCAACTCTTCTGCTTTATATTTTTCTTCTTGACATTGATTACTACCTAACACACTATATATTTTATTTATTTATTTATTTTTATTTATTACTATTTTTTGAGATACAGTCTCACTCTTGTTGCCCAGGCTGGAGTGCAGTGGCGATCTCAGCTCACTGCAACCTCCGCCTCCCAGGTTCAAGCGATTCTCTTGCCTCAGCCTCCTGAGTAGCTGGGATTACAGGTGCACACCACCATGCCCAGCTAATTTTTGTATTTTTAATAGAGATGGGGTTTCACCATGTTGGTCAGGCTGGTCGCAAACTCCTGACCTCATGATCCACCCACCTCGGCCTCCCAAAGTGTTGGGATTACAGGCGTGAGCCACCGGCCCAGCCTATTTTATTTATTTATCTTGTTTTTGTTTATCTCCCCAACTAGGATGTAATTTCCTGGAGGGCAGAAATTTGTGTCTGTTCTTTTTTTTGAGACAGAGTCTTGCTCTGTTGCCAGGCTGGCATGGTCTCAGCTCACTGCAACCTCCGTCTCCCGGGTTCAAGTGATTCTCCTGCCTCAGCCTCCCAAGTAGCTGGGACTACAGGTGTGTGCCACCACACTCAGCTAATTTTTATATTTTCAGTAGAGACGGGGTTTCACCATGTTTGCCAGGATGGTCTCAATCTCTTGACCTTGTGATCCACCTGCCTCAGCCTCCCAAAGTGCTGGGATTACAGGTGTGAGCCACCGCAGCTGGCCTTATGTCTGTTTTTTTCACTGCCATATCTCCATCACTCAGAACAGAGTCTATAGCATATAGGAGGCACTCAACAAATATTGGTCAAATGAGTACATAAATGAATGAATACTTACTCGCAGTTCTCCAAGATTTTAATTCCATAACCCTGCAGTCAGTTTTGCTATAGCACAACATCTATGCTCCTAAAATCACCCTGTTATGCAAAAACCATGCCAAAAAAAACTATAGGGTTGTCTGCCCGTAGCGGTTCGTGCCTGTAATCCCAACACTGTGGGGGAGTCCAAGGTGGGTGAATCACCTGAGGTCAGGAGTTGGAGACCAGCCTGGCCAACATGGTGAAACCCCATCTCTATTAAAAATACAAAAATTAGCCAGGAGTGGTGGCGTGCGCCTGTTATCCCAGCTACTCGGGAGGCTGAAGCAGGAGAATTGCTTGAACCCCAGAGGCAGAGGTTGCAGTGAGCTGAGATTGCGCCACTGCACTCCAGCCTGGCAACAGAGCAAGACTCCATCTCACAAAACAAAACAAAACAAAACAAAAAACAAAACAAACAAAACTATAGGGCTAATGGGAAAAATAGAGTTAGAGGTTACAACATTGAGAAGTTTTGTCAATATAACAACAAAAAAGATAGGAATCTAATAAAATTGTAGCACAGTTCACACATTAAATGGTTAAGAAATAGATACATGCTACAATAAATATGGCACAGTATCCTGAAACAGACATTAATTTTGTATATGGAGCTGGTTGTTGGAAGGGGCGCAGCTTATGCGTTCCTATGAAGTGGTGGAAAGAGGGTTTCTAACACACCCTGTAAACTCAGGTGGTAGAAACTTGAGAGGTGTCCTTGTGTACATTTTGTGTACTTCTGCCCTGTTTGGTGCAGCTCAGTAGAGTTTTCTCCATTCATCTGGTGTTTCTCAGGGAAAAACCACGCACCAGCAAATGCAAAATCTGTGTTACACTCAGATTGCTCCCTGATATATGAATCGGGTTGGAACAAATTCATGTTTTCAAAACAAGGCTTAGAGCAGAACTGACGGTCTTTGTTTATACTATTTTCCAGGGCTCTAATAGTCTTCTTTATCCTTCTTGCCTGGCCAATTCCACCTTTACTTCAAGGCTCCTTTTCCATCGTCTCCTTTATTGCCCACGTAGACTTTATCTTCTCTGAACATTCATATGCTTCCTTCTCACTTAAAATAATAGATTTTATTTTTAGAGCAGTTTTAGATTCACCGCAAAATTGAGCAGAAGGTATAGAGAGTTCCCAGAAGCCCCCACCTCCACACATCACAGCCTCCCCCATTATTAACATCCCACACCAGAGTGGTACATTTGCTACGATTATGAGCCTATATCAACACACTATTATCGCCCAAAGACTGTAGTTAACATTAGAGTCCACTCTTGGTATTGTAGATTCTATGGGTTTGGACAAACGTATAGTTACATGTATCCACCATTATGGTGTCATGCAGAATTGTTTCACCACCTCAAAGATCCTCTGTGTTCTGCCTATTCACCCCTCTCCATAGTTTTGCCTTTTCCAGAATGTCATATTGTTGGAAACATACAGTATGTAGCCTTTTATGATTGGCTTTTTTTTAACTGAGTAATATGCATTCAACTTTCCTTCATGTTTTCTTTTTATTTAGTAACATGCATTTAAGTTTTCCTTTTCTTTTTTTTTTTTTTTTTTTTGAGACGGAGTCTTGCTCTGTCGCCCAGGCTGGAGTACAGTGGCGCGATCTTGGCTCGCTGCAAGCTCCGTCTCCCGGGTTCACGCCATTCTCCTGCCTCAGCCTCCCAAGTAAGCTGGGACCACAGGCGCCCACCACCACACCCGGCTAATTTTTTGTATTTTTAGTAGAGACGGGGTTTCACCGTGTTAGCCAGGATGGTCTCTATCTCCTGACCTCGTGATCCACCTGCCTCGGCCTCCCAAAGTTCTGGGATTACAGGCATGACCCACTGTGCCCAGCCTTAAGTTTTCCTTTTCATGGCTTGATAGTTCATACCCTTTTAGTGCTAAATAATATTCCATTGTTTGACTGTACCACAGTTTATTGAACCATTCACCTACTGAAGGAGATCTTGGTTGCTTTCAAGTTTTGACAATTATGAAAAAAGCTGCTATAAATATCCGTGTGCAGGTTTTTGTATGGTCATCGATTTTCAACTCCTTTGTATTAATTCAAAGGAGTGCAGTTTCTGGATCATCTGGGAAGAGTGTGCTTAGTTTTGTAAGAAATCGCCAAACTGTCTTCCAAAGGGGCCATATAATTTTGCATTCTCACCAGCAATAAATGAGGATTGCTCACATCCTCATCAGCATTTGGTGATGTAAGCATTCTGGATTTTGACCATTTTAATAGGTATGTAGTGGAATTCTCACTTCTATTTTATTGCCTCTTGAGTTACTAAGTTGACATCACGTAATATTAGTTCACATTACACCTATGTCTATCTCTCCAACTAGCTCTAAACGACTTCCAATTATTGTATCCTTTGCTCATCTTCCAGTCCTCATCTTAGGACTGTGTCTTGCATATAATGGCTGTTAAAATTATTTTTTAAATTGGTTTTGTTCCTGAGGCAGGACTAGATAAGGCCTCTTTCATCACATAGCTCAATGCCTAATGAAAGCAGCAGGATCGCTCGTGGAGAAAATTCAGACCAGGAATGGGTACAGGAAAAAAAAGCTGAGAGTAAAGATAAATATGGCAATGACAATAGTAAGCAATGAGTCCCAAGAATAGGGCAGTGTTCAATGATCATGTCTTGGCCAGTTTAATCAGGGAATTAATTCTAGAATGCATGAGTTTTAAACAGAATTTTAAAGAAAAGGACAGTTTTGACTCAAAATTTAAAACTTCTTACCTAGAAGAATAGCCCTTGGTATTGAATACCTAGTCCACCATCATACCCTAAATTAGTACCTCCTAAAAGTGAAGGTAGGCTAACATTACATTTCTCCTGCAAAGATAGCAGGCAGAGCCACTATATAGGCAATGAGCCATCTAGAAAGTACAGTCTGGGACTGGTGGAGGGGAGTGGGGATGACTTTTGTGCCTTACTGAGGAAGCATCAATTCGAGAAGTGGAAATGAACTGGGCCCCATCACTGCTCATTCCAGGCAGCATCATTCAGATGCCAGTCTCTGTGAACCCCCTGTACACCAACTGGAAATGAACCTTCATAGGGGAGGCTGACGACACACCTGATTCCAGCTGTGTGTTGGGTGAGGGGAGGATATGTGGTCAGGGGGTGGGGTATTAGTCTTTTTTCACACTGCTACAGAGAATTGCCCGCGAGTGGGTAATTCATAAAGAAAAGAGATTAAATTGACTCACGGTTCTGCAGGCTGTACAGGAAGCATGGCAGCATCTTCTTCTGGGGAGGCCTGAGGGAGGTTTTATTCATGGCAGAAGGCAAGGCTGCAGCAGGCATCTTCACATGGCTGGAAGCAGGCTCCTTCACAGGAGGAAGAGAGAGAAATCCAGGTCTCATGAGAACTCTGTCACAAGAACAGGACCAAAAAGGGAGGGTGCTAACCCATTCAGGAAGGATCCACCCCCATGATCCAATCATCTCCCACCAGGCCCCACCTTCAACATTGGGGATTACAATTGAACGTGAGATTTGGGTGGGGACACAGATCCAAATGATATCAAAAGGGGAGGAGGGTGCAATGATGCTATAACTAGCTCTAGAGGTCTACTTAGAGTCTATGACAAAACAAAAACATACTGTATTAATTCTAAAATCAGAGCTCAAGCCTATAGTTACTTTACACGCTCTTTGCACATTCACCAGCACAAGCTGAAATCCCTTCTCTGCCTTCCACAACTCAAAAGGCTTTTTCTTTCTTGGTCACCCTCTTCTCATCTCCTACCATGATCTGAATGTTTGCGTTCCCTCAAACTTCATTACTTCTTTTTTTTTTTCTTTTTTTAGAGATGGTGTCTTGTTATGTTGCCCAGGCTGGAGTGCAGTGGCCATTCACAGGCAGGATCATTGTGCACTGTAGCCTCAAACGATCCTCCCATCTCAGCCTCTCAAGTGGCTGGGATTATAGGTGTGTTTCACTGTACCCAGCCACTGTTGAAATCTTAGCCCCCAAGTTTATCCTATTAGGAGGTGGGGCCTTTGGGAGGTGATTAGGTCATGAGGGTGGAGCCCTCATGAACGGAATTAGTGCCTTTATAAAAGAAGTCTCAGAAAGGTCCGTCGCCCCACTCTGCTATGTGAGGTTATAGCAAAAAGACAGCTGTCTATGAACCAGGAAGCAGTGCCTCACCAGACACTGCATCTGCCAGAAACTTGATCTTGGACTTCCCAGCCTTCAGAATTGTGAGAAATAAATTTTTGTTGTTTATAAGCTGCCTAGTCCATGATATTTTGGTATAGTAGCCTGAATGGACTAAGCCTTAATGAGCCCAGAGGCCTTGGGATTTCCCTCACATTCTCTGAGTAAGGACCCACCACCCCATCCTAGACCATCTCTGCAGTAATTTAATTTCCCCTGTGTTGAACTTCCACAGGAACTCTGAGCCATTGTGTGGCACTGGTTGCCTGGATTTCACAGGATTTTTTTTTTTTTTTTTGATACACAGTTTTGCTCTTGTTGTCCAGGCTGGAGTGCAGTGGCGCAATCACGGCTCACGGCAACCTCCGCCTCCCTGGTTCAAGCGATTCTCCTGCCTCAGCCTCCTGAGTAGCTGGGATTACAGGCATGCGCCACCATGCCCAGCTAACTTTGTATTTTTTGTAGAGATGAGGTTTCTCCATGTTGGTCAGGCTGGTCTCGAACTCCCAACCTCAGGTGATCTGCCCACCTTGGCCTCCCAAAGTGCTGGGATTACAAGCATGAGCCACCGCGACTGGCCCACAGGATTGTTTTCACTCTGGAAGATGGTGCCCTCCTCTGTGCTCGCACCCTGCATGCATCAGCCGAGGGACCTTCCCATGCATCAGAGGCAGCTGGTCTGGGATGCTCAGGCCATGTCAGAAAACACATACGAACATGCTGAAGGGGCAATAGAGCACACAAGGCTCTTGTTATCTCAGGCCTGTCCAATGGCTGTCTTATGTGGATAAGGAGCACTAAGAGCACAGTGGCTGCTGTCGCTGCTGCTGATTACTGAATTTTTTTTTAAGCCTCTATCCTTGTCCTCTGTTGTTCAGAGTGAATTATAAATATGCACAATGGTGGTTTAATCCAAACCTTAATATCTTTTCCCTTCTCTGCCCTCCCTTGATGTGGGGAGTGGGGGTGGGAGGAGTCAGGAGGAAACTTCTGAAAAGCTGATTTTCCAGTTTGGCTACAAAATAGATTACCAGCCCCAACCACTCTCCTCTCCTCCCAAAACATGACTGTCCATAGATCAGAAATTACCACTGCTATTTATTTTATTGGAGGGAATTGACTGGTTTGATAGAGAAAGACAGTCAAATAAACACTCTGCAATGTTTCATAAATCTGTTTAGATTGGTTGAGTATATAGTAGTCATGATGATCTTTACAGGCCCTGATACAATTTAACACATTGGGTTTAAAACAACCACATGAATGATGCTTGTTATAAGTGAGCACCAATAGAGGTGTTTTGTTTTTTGCTAATCTATGGGAGAAAAAAATTTTAATTTCTAATTGTAAAAATTTGATTCTATTCATTAGTAAGTTCCTGCCCCCCACCTCCACAAGTGGGGAAAATGCCACCATTATCAGAACAATAGCAGCAACATCTAAGAAAAGAGTTTTGAATTGGGATAATCGTAATGGTCTTGGATACCTATCCCTGCCTGGGAATTGTTCTGTGTGGGGCACACAGCAGCTCCACATGGCTCACTCTGCTGTTGTCTTGGTTTGTGCCAAGGACATCAAAGGAAATGAGGAAATGTTACCACCTCTACTTTGGAAGAATAATGAGATTCTGTGTGTACTCTACTGTGAGGCCCTTCAGAGCCCTCAGTCCACCCTGTGCAAGCCTGCTTCAGGCCTAGTAGCCTCTCCTTCTTTCCATCATTATGGAGTATATCAGTTGGCTAGGGCTGCCATAACAAAATACCACAGACTGGGTGACTTCATCAACAGATATTTAATTGCTCAAAGTTCTGGAGGCCGGGAGTCCCAGACCAAGGTCTTTCAGGATCGGTTTCTGGAGAGGGCTCTCTTTCAGGCTTATAGATGGCCACCTTCTCACTATGTCCTCACATGGCAGGGAGAGAAAGAGTGAGCTCTCTGGTGCCTCTTCTTACAACGATCCTAATCCTATCAGGGCTCCACCCTTATGACCTCGTTTAGTCTTGATTATTTCCTTACTCCAAATGCAGTCACACTGAAGGTTAGGATTCCAGCATTTGCAATTCAGTCTAAAGCGTTCTGCCCCTGACCCCCACAAAAAAATTCATGTTCTTATTGCATGCAGAATATATTTATTCCATCCCAACAGCCTCAAAAAATCTTTTTAAAATTTTTTGAATTTATTTTTAAATTTTATTATATTTACATCTTCTTGGACACTAATTTTTAATTTTTATTAAAAAAAATTTTTTTTTGGCTGGGCACAGTGTCTCACACCTGTAATCTCAGCACTTTGGGAGGCCGAGGGAGGCAGATCATGAGGTCAAGGGATTGAGACCATCTGGCCAACATGGTAAAACCCTGTCTCTACTAAAAATACAAAAATGAGCTTGGTGTGGTGGTGCGTGCCTGTAGTCCCAGCTGCTGGGGAGGCTGAAGCAGAAGAATCTCTTGAACCTGGGAGGCAGAGGTTGCAATGAGCCGAGATCACACCATTGCACTCCAGCCTGGCAACAGAGCAAGACTCCGTCTGAAAAAACAAAAACAAACAAACAAAACAACAACAAAAAATTTTTTTTTGAGATGAAGTCTTGCCCTCTCACCCAGGCTGGAGTGCAGTGGCGAGAGCTTGGCTCACTGCAACCTTCGCCTCCCAGGTTCAAGTGATTCTCATGTCTCAGCCTCCCAAGTAGCTGGTATTACAGGCGCCCACCACCATACCCGACTAACTTTTGTATTTTTATTTTTTATTTATTTATTTATTTTTTTTTTGAGACGGAATCTTGCTCTGTCGCCCAGGCTGGAGTGCAGTGGCGCGATCTCGGCTCACTGCAAGCTCTGCCTCCTGGGTTCACGCCATTCTCCCGCCTCAGCCTCTCCGAGTAGCTGGGACTACAGGCGCCCGCCACCACGCCCGGCTAATTTTTTGTATTTTTAGTAGAGACGGGGTTTCACCGTGGTCTCGATCTCCTGACCTCATGATCCGCCCGCCTCGGCCTCCCAAAGTGCTGGGATTACAAGCGTGAGCCACCGCGCCCGGCAACTTTTGTATTTTTAGTAGAGACAGGGTTTTACCATGTTGGCCAGGCTGGTCTCAAACTCCTGACCTCAAGTGATCCACCCGCCTTAGCCTCCCAGAGTGTTGGGATTACAGGTGTGAGCCACTGCACCTGGCTTGTATACCAATTAAAAATTTAAAAAAAAATTTTATTATATTTACATCTTCTTTTTTAAACTTTTATTATATTTACATCTTCCCTAAACTCTTAACGCATTCCAGCATCAATTCTAAAGTCCATAGTCTCATCTAAATATCATCTAAAGCAGATATGGGTGAGACTTGCAGTACATTCATCCTCAGGCAAAATTCCTCTCCAGCTGTGAGCCTGTGAAACCAGACAAGTTACATACTTCCAAATACAATGGTGGACAGCCATAGGATAGACATTCCCATTCCAAAAGGGAGAAATTGGAGGGAAGAAAGGGATGATGATCCCAAGCAAGTCCAAAATCTAGCAAGGCAAATTCTATTAAACTTTAAGCCTCAAGAATAATGCTCTTTGGCTCAATGCTCCGCCTTTCAGACCCACTGGGGAGTCTGTCCCACATTTAGGACCTACTGGGGAAGCAGTCTCGCCTCCACAGCTCTGCCCCCACAGGGATTTACACCCTCAGGGCTCCACAGTGCAGCCCCACCCACAAGGCTTCAGTCAGAGGCTGTCTGGCCACTTGAAACTGAGGCAATCACCCCACACTTTGAAACCAAGGAGGCAGCCCTGATGGTGTCTGAATCACCTTTGAGGTCATTCTTCACTTTACTTGCAGAATAAGGACCTAAGAAGTCCAATAGCCTTCTTTCATTTCATCTTGTTTTCTCTTTCCACTTTATTTGGTTCAAACTGGCAGTGTCTTTGCTGGTATAATTCCATCTCTATTCCTGGCTTTTGCTAAGATGGTTGATGAAGTTTATGAGTCTTACTCATGACCTCTTTATCAAATAGTTTTCATTTCAGTTTTCTTTTCAGAATAAGCTTTTTCTTTTTTCTTTCTTTTTTTTTTTTCAATATGGATAGACTTTCCCAAATCTTCTATTTCTGGTTCTTTTATGCTTAACAATTCCTTCTTCAACTAATTTCTCTCCTTTCCCATTTTGCTGTAAGCAGTCAGGAGGAAGAAAGTTGCTCCTTCAACACACTGCTTAGAAATCTCCTCAGCTAAATATCCAGTTATATTGCTCACAAGTTTTACTTTTCACAAAACACTCTTTAACCAAGTTCTTCACCACTTTATTTATTTATCTGTTTTTGATACAGAGTCTTGCTCTGTCACTCATGCTGGAGTGCAGTGGCATCATCTTGGCTCACTGCAACCTCTGCCTCCTGGGTTCAAGCAATTCTCATGCCTCAGCCTCCCAAGTAGCTGGGACTACAGGTATGTGCTACCTCACTCCACTAATTTTTGTATTTTTAGTAGAGATGGACGAAGTTTCACCATGTTGGCCAGTTTGGTCTTGAACTCCTGGCCTCAAGTGATCTGCCCACCTCAGCCTCCCAAAGTGCTGGGATTACAGGCGTGAGTCACCACACCCAGTCTTCTTCACCATGTTATAACAGGTTTCCTTTCCTCCAGTTTCCAGTAACATGATTCTCATTTCTGTCTGACATTTCACCAGAATCACCCTTAACATCTATGTTTCTAGCATGCACCTCAAAAATCTTGCAGCTTCTACCCATTACCCAGTTCCAAAGCCACTTCTACATGTTTAGATATTTGTTACAGCACTACCTCATGTCTCACTACCAAAAAAATGTATTAGCCATTTTTTTGTACTCAGGGGAACAGTACAAACAGCGTGTGTGTGTGTGTGTCTGTGATGTCAGAGCGAAACAGACAAGAAAGAGGTATTAGGGGAATTGGTTCATGTGATTATCAAGGCTAAGAAGTTGCAAAATCTGCAGTCAGCAATCTAGAGACCCAAGACAGCAATGGTGTAGTTCTAGTCCAAGTCTGAAGGCCTGAGAACCAGACAGCAAGTGGTGTAAATTCAAGTCCAAAAGCCACCAAGATTGAGACCCACAAAGAGCTGATGTTTCCATTAGAGTCCAAAGGCAGAAGACCGATATCCTAGCTCAAGCAGTCAGACAGACAAAATTTCCTTTTACTGAGCATTTTTGTTCTATTCAGGCTTTTGACTGATTGAATGAGGCCCACCCATATTAGGGAAGAGAATCTGCTTCACTCAGTCTTCTGATTCATATGCTTATCTCATCCAGAAATGCTTCCACAGGCACACCCAGAATAATGTTTGACCAAATGTCTGGGCACCTCCTGTCCCAGTCAAGTTGACACATAAAATGAACTATCATAGTAATCATTCAAGAGAGGTAATGATAGATTATTTAGACCTTTTCCTCAACAGGCTTTGATTGAGTATATACTAAGTGAAATGTCTCATTCCCAAGGCTGTTTCATGCAAATTTAATTCTGTTCCATATGATTTTATTCCAACCGTGGAACTGACTGTCACCACAGATAGTAAGCTTATGTCCACCGAGGTCTTTCTGTAGTTGTCAGCTGGATGGCCTTGTCTGGCTCATGGTTTCTAAAATGCTAGGTGATGGATGGTGATAATGTTATAAAACAGGTAGTAGTTTGGGGAAGGCAGGGAGGGAGTAGCTGTACTAAACCAGTTGTGTGTGTCTTCAGGAGCATATGGATTACTGGGGAGCTTGTTAAAATGCAGATGCTGATTCAGGAAATCTGAGATTCTGCATTTCTATCAAGTTCTCAGGTGATGCTGATGCTGCTGGGCTAGAGACAACATTTTGAGTAGTAAAGTATTAGATGAGCTTTAAGGTCCCTTCTGATTCTCTAAATTCAGTCCAATTCAGCAAGTGTTCATTAAGAACTCATTGTGTACCATGATGCCATGAAGTAGCCAATAGAGGTATGAAAGTGTTTTCTGCCTTCAAAAAGCGAACTTATATTTAGAAAGCTGGACAAATATCCAGCCTGGCCAACATGGTGAAACCCCATCTCTACTAAAAATACAAAAATTAGCTGGGCATGGTGGCAGGTGCCTGTAATCCCAGCTACTCGGGAGGCTGAGGTGGGATAATCACTTGAACCTGGGAGGCAGAGGTTGCAGCGAGTTGAGATCATGCCATTGCACTCCAGCCTGGGCAACAAGAGTGAGACTCCATCTCAAAAAAACAAAACAAAACAAGACAAAACAAAACACTGGACAAATAGCCACAAGTCCCACAGATTACACAATGACTCAACCTTCTGGGTCAACCTGAGTGTCTAGACTCAGGACAGCATTGCGCTTGAAATTTTTTTTTTTTTTTTTTTTTTTTTTGAGACGGAGTCTCACTCTGTCACCAGGCTGGAGTGCAGTGGTGTGATCTTGGCTCACTGCAACTTCTGCCTCCCAGGTTAAAGTGATTCTCCTTCCTCAGCCTCCTGAGTAGCTGGGACTACAGGTGCGTGCCACCATGCCCAGCTAATTTTTGTATTTTTATTTTTTTATTTTTTTATTTTTATTTTTTTTGAGACAGAGTCTGGCTCTGTCACCCAGGCTGGAGTGCAATGGCATGATCTCTGCTCACTGCAACTTCCGCCTCCCAGGTTCAAGTGATTCTCCTGCCTCAGCCTCCCCAGTAGCTGGGACTACAGGTGCATGCCACCACGCCCAGCTAATTTTTGTGTTTTTAGTAGAGAAGGGGTTTCATCATGTTGGCCAGGATGGTTTGGATCTCTTGACCTCGTGATCTGGCCGCCTCAGCCTCCCAAAGTGCTGGGATTACAGGCATGAGCCACCATGCCTGGCCTAATTTTTGTATTTTTAGTAGAGATGAGGTTTCACCGTGTTGGCCAGGACAGTCTTGATCTCTTGACCTCATGATCCGCCCGCCTCAGCCTCCCAAAGTGCTGGGATTACAGGCGTGAGCCGCAGCACCTGGCTGAAATGTTTATATAAATGCCTTCCCAAGAAATTTGGTCTCATTTCTTTTGAGGAAGCCAGAGAACTGAAATTTAGTAGTTTAGCCACCTAGAAAAATAAACTGAATAGAATAGTAATATGGAGAAGAAGATCAGCTAGATGAAAAACTGTAAGGTTTATCCAAGCCCACGGAGGAAGCCATAGTGGGCTAAGACACTGAGAAAACTAAGAGTACACCAGCCGTATGCACAAGGGGGCTCTGGGAAAGGACACCTCTGACTCAATGTTCTAGGGTCAGAGTTCCTCTAGGGAGGAACACAGGGGAGATACTTGGTGGGGAATAGCCAGCACTGTGGATGAAGGTCATGGACACCCCTGTGGGAGTGGCCATCAGGCCTAAGGAAGGGTCAGTGCATACCAGTCTTTTCCCAAGCTAGGACTAGTTTCCCTGATCTCTTAGGTTCATCTGGCAGTGGTGGAGGTGGGGAGGAAGTTGGGAGCTAGTCAAGGGGCTGGTAAAACTACAAACAAGAACGGGAGAAAGCAGTGGCTATGGGGGTAGAGTGGGGAACACTTGTGGGCACAAAGGAGGAAGGGGTGGAATGACAGGGTGGACCCCTTATGGCCTTGGCTATTATGTATGTGAAAAGCCAGCAACAGGCCAAACCCTTGCTAAGTAGGGCTTTTTATACTCACTCACTCAGGCTGGTCTTGTCATTCGGGGCAAGGGCAGAATCCACTGCCCTGATGATCCTCCTCACACACCCCAGTTCTCGGCCCCACTGGCCCAGCCCTAATCTCCACTCTACTAGCTTCCCTCCATGGAGGACCTGATAAGATTGAGGGCAACTGGAAGCCCGGATAGAGACCCTCCCCACTTGGTCTCTTCCCAACACACACACACACACACCCTAACCAGGCCAGAGACTTGAGTTCAGACTGCCTGGAGCTGGTGGGGGTTGGAAAAAGGGGAGGGGGGAGGGAAGGAAGAGAAGAATCAAACAGAAACCTTCTCATCTTTCTATCAGCAGCCATGCAAGGAATATTGTTCAGCACGGCACAAAAGCGGCACTGAAAATAGCTGCAGCCAGAGCGGGGCTGCCAACCACTGCCTGAGATAACGTCTACTTGGAGACACTGGTGTCTTTGTGGGGCTGTCAGTGTCCCTATTGTTCCCGAGCCTATTGCCTGGGGAATATTGTTCCCAGCTTTTGTCTCCCCCGGCTCACTTTTGTTTGCCTTTACTTACCATTTCATTCCCGCTCCCTTTGTGCTCTCCCATTCCCTCCTTTGTCTCTCCCTCTCTAAGCCTGCCTGTGGCTGTGGATTGGTGCCCAGGGAGACAATAGGCCCTACCCCCTCCCAACCTACAGCCCCACCCCGAACCACACACACCCCATAATTCCATCCTGCTTCTCCTTCTCCCAAGTGGCACCCAAGATGTCCCAAAGGCAAGAGAGACTTGAGGGAGGGTGGGCTTCAAGCAACCCACTCCCCTCCTGGTGGCAAGGCAGAAAGGCCATTGGAATATTTGGTTCCCAGAGGAGGTCTGAAATGTCTGATGTGGGTCCCTGACTCTTTCCGGATCTCTCTCTCTCTCTCTCTTTTTTTTTTTTTTTTTTTTTTTTGACAAATTAGGTTTTTGGTCCAGTCAAAGGAATAAGGACAAGCTCATGCTCCACATCCCCCAAACCCTCTTTCAAGTGCCCAGCATGCACTTCTCTGACCAGGGCACTCCGTTTTCTTCCCCTCCCTGTCAGCCTCAAGGATCAAAGCGACCTCTGTTTATTTGCACATTCAAATCCAGACTGCCTCCAGTAACTTGACCCAGTCAGGCGCCAGGATGGTGCAAGGAAAGCCCCGCCTGCACCCTCCCCATCCATCAGCCCTTCTGGCTGAACTGGGTAGAAAGGGGACAGGAGTCTCCTAGGGTCAGAGTAGGGAGTGGAAGAGGAGTGGGCAGTGAGGAAAATTAGACTGCCAATCCCTTCAGAATGGCCTCTGGGTCCTCTCAACTCAATGATGGGGGGAAACTGAGGCATCAAAAGAGATTTAGAGGCTGGCACGGTGGCTCACGCCTGTAATCCCAGCACTTTGGGAGGCCAAGACAGGCGGATCACTTGAGGTCAGAAGTTCAAGACCAGCCTGGCCAACATGATGAAACCCTGTCTCTACTAAAAATACAAAAATTAGCCCAGCATGGTGGTGGGTGCCTGTAATCCCAGCTACTTAGGAGGCTGAGGTGGGAGAATCGCGTGAACCCGGGAGATGGAGGTTGCAGCAGTGAGCCGAGATGGCACCACTGCACTCCAGCCTGGGCGACAGAGCAAGACTGTCTCAGGAAAAAAAAAAAAGAGAGAGAGAGATTTAGAAAACAGCAATCAAACCCGGAGCTTGCTTGCCAACCCAGAGCATAGGCAGGTGTCCAATCCCAGTCCTGTAGAGAGATTCTTCTCAGTTCTAGCTGGGAGAAGAAAGGCACCAGGTAGTGCTTAAGGGGCTGGGTTGACTTGCAGAAAATGCTTTTTCTTCTACCTCCCCTGTCTTTCTGCCTCACTACAGATGGGAACAGTGATTGGAGAGTTGAGGAAGCTTTTACTTTGGTGGGAGGCAGGCTGGGAGCAGGGATGTAGTCTGAAGCCAGAGAGGAGGCTCTACTCTCTCATTGTTCTAATTCCAAGGACAATGGGAATATTCTCCAGAGAGTCATTGTTTGAAAAGCTGGAAATTGGGTAGGGGATTTCCGGAAAGTTTGAATGGAAGCCAGGCTTGGCTGTGAGGAGACCAGAGGAGGAGGAAGGGAAAAAGCAAGGGAAGGAGGCCGTCTCTGGGTTCAGAGAAAAGTACTACTGGGCCCTGAGGACAAATCTGCCCTCCCTGATTTCATGGCTATCAATCCCAGGCTGCCCATTTTTTGTTCTGGTTCTTGCTCCACCTGTCTCCTCTATCTCCCTTCTCTAGCCAAGATCAGTTTCGATTCTTAATACTCTTCAAGTAGAAAGAGAAGCAAAAAACTTTGTCCCTGCCTTGGAGGCA
The DNA here is from genome assembly GCF_028878055.3 of Symphalangus syndactylus. NCBI lineage: Eukaryota > Metazoa > Chordata > Mammalia > Primates > Hylobatidae > Symphalangus > Symphalangus syndactylus. The sequence continues at coordinate 19,032,708 of NC_072434.2, forward strand.
AGAATTGAGTCTGATCCACCTTTGCAACTCTAGCCCATAGCACAGAGCCCAGAGCATATGCAGAGCTTGGTAAATGTGCAAAGAATGGATTCATGAAGACATTGTGGACTTTTGATCTCAGAAAGTCACTTTGACTATCCCTGAACTTCCAGTAGGGTGGGTGTGGAACTGAAGGTTTGAGGTGAGAAAAATCTAAAGGTGAGGGATAAGATTCTGGGATAGATCAGGCAAGTGGTGCGGAACATGGGGTGCAATTAACAGACAGCAATGACACAGCAATGCAGAACAATATTTGGCCTCTAGAACAAAACCTACTGCCTCAATCCTCTGTACTCTTCCCACTCACTGTATGTAGTCTGAGCTGTCTTTCAAAGATATAGAGGTGATCGCTTTTTGGCTCTGTGTAAAACCATTGGTGGCTTCCCTCTGCCTTCAGTTACTTGTGAGGCACTAAAATGGAACTCTTCAAGGACAGGGCAATCTTTTTTTTTTTTTTTTTCTTGAGACGGAGTCTCGCTCTGTCGCCCAGGCTGGAGTGCAGTGGCCCAATCTCGGCTCACTGCAAGCTCCGCCTCCCGGGTTCACGCCATTCTCCTGCCTCAGCCTCTCGGACAGGGCAATCTTGATTGTTCCTGTATTCACCACAGATAACTGGTGCCTGGCCAGCGCTATAGGCACCCAGTAAAGGTGGAATTGAACTGACTGAGAAGGGTGTGAGTCAATGTTGCCAATTCTACAGTGGTTCCTGGATGGCATTTCAAGTTAGCTAGCTTCAATGATTTTGATGGTGAGTGTCTTATCCATTTTACAGTTATTGGTATGATCTTTGAAAACAGCCAAGGGCCATGAAAATAAAAACATTTACATTTATTTTTAAAATTGGTACAGCACTTCGGAGGCCAAAGGTGGGAGGATCACTTGAGGCCAGAAATTCAAGACCAGCTAGGGTAACATAGCAAGACCTTACCTCTACAAAACACTTAAAAATTAGCCAGGCATGGTGGCATGCACCTGTAATCCCAGCTACACAGGAAGCTGAGGTGGAAGGACTGCTTGAGCCCAGGGGTTCCAAGTTGCAGTGAGCCATGATCATGCCACTGCACTCCAGCCTAGAGAACAGAATAAGATTCCAACTCAAAAAAAAAAAAAATTGAGTCATATCTAACTAGAGTATGGCTGAGAACAAGGACGTAAGCTAATGTAGGCTGCAGACTAATCAAAAGCAATGGCGTAAAGAAGTATATTCCATTTACATGAGATAACAAAGTATCTCTCTTGCAGCTGGAGATGGCCAAAGAAATATATGTGGAAGAGGTGAAGCATCTGGAAACTTTAAAAGGGGCTAACTCTGGTGGTAGGCGTATCTTTTCACCCTTCTTACTTTCCTCTTTGTCCTGTCTGGAATGTAGTTATGATCAGCCAGGCATGGCGGCGTGTGTAAGAGGATCACTGCTTGAGCCCAGGAGTTTGAGTCCAGCCTGGGCACGTAGCAAGACCCCATCTCTTAAAAAATAAAAAGAACCAGCAGGGCATAGTGGCTCATGCCTGTAATCTCAGCACTTTGGGAGCCCAAGGCAGGCGGATCACAAGGTCAGGAGTTCGAGACCAGCCTGATCAACATGGTGAAATCCCATCTCTACTAAAAATACAAAAATTAGCCGGGTGTGGCGGCACGCACCTGTAATCCCAGCTACTCAGGAGGCTGAGGCAGAATAATTGCTTGAACCTGGGAGGCAGAGGTTGCAGTGAGCCGAGATCGCACCACTGCACTCCAGCCTGGGTGACAGAGTGAGACTTTGTCTCAAAAAAATAAAAATAAAAATAAATACATAAATAAATAGAACCTGGTCATGGTCGCTGGATCTCCAGCAGCCATCTTGTGACCACAAAGGGCCACCGAGTTTGAAACTTTTGTGTTAAGGAAGAGGCCAAACAGAAAAACAGAAAGTGCTTAAGCCCGGATGACTGAGGAGCCCACAATACAAGCTTCAAATTGCATACCTCTGAAGCTTTTTATACAGGGCAACAAAAGTTTTTATTAGATTAAGTCCTTTAATTTAGGCCTTTATTATTAGAAATCAAGTACAATGCCTCACTAATAAAGTACACGAGTTCTATCAATAAAGAAATACATTTCTATATCATTTCTTTGTTTGCTGAACTAGTTGGAAAAAGAAAAGGAATCATAAGAGATAGTCCATTGTTTGCTAGAGCACGTGAGTAATCCTGTGGGTTTTGAAAGTGAAATCACAAGCTGAGTTTGGAGGCAGGAGCTAGAGACATAGAGACAGTACATTTGTTCTGTGCAGTGAAGCAGGAGGAATCATTCTGAGTAGCGTAGAACCCAAGCAACAGGCAAAATATTGCTATAGATGTGTATATGGACATTGGAATCAAGTGGCAGCTTACAGCCAGAAAGAAGAGAAGAAGGGGAAAAACTCTAAAAGAAGACACAAGTGGCCAGGTGTGGTAGCTCACGCCTGTAATACCAGCAATTTGGGAGGCCCGAGGCAAGTGGATTGCTTGAGGTCAGGAGTTCGAGAGCAGCCTGGCCAACATGGCGAAACCCCATCTCTACTAAAAATACAAAAATTAGCCAGGCTTGGTGGTGGGTGCCTGTTATCCCAGCTACTCGGGAGGCTGAGGCAGGAGAATCGCTTGAACCAGGGAGGAGGTTGCAGTGAGCCAAGATCGCACCACTGCACTCTAGCCTGGGCAACAGAGCAAGACTCTGTCTCCAAAAAAAAAAAAAAAAAAAAAAAGGAAGACACTAAAAAAAACACAGACATTCACCAATGTTAATGACACTTAAATCCAAATAGGTATATACACTTCATCAGGGCCTGAGGGGCATGAGGTTTTTGCAACACTACACAAAAGTGGATGATTCAAAATAATGAGTATAGGCCATCAAAGCAAGTCTGCTCCATTTAGTCATGCAGGAACCAAGTTCTGGGTCAAGACAGCAGGTGGAGCAAAGTTGAAACCTCCTCCTTCTCCAAACACATAAAATGAGAAAGGGAATAGGTTTAAAAACTCATAGCCACACTAGAAAACAAGAAAGGGAAATCTTAAAAGCTACTAAAGAGAGAAGACAGATTATTTACCAAGAAGCAAGAATCAGATTGGGCTGGGTGAGGTGGTTCAGGCCTGTAATCCCAGCACTTTGAGAGGCTGAGGAGGGAGGATCACTTAAGTCCAGGAGTTCTGGGCAACATGGCGAGACCCTGTCTCTACAAAAATTTTTTTTTTTTTTTTTTTTTTTTTTTTTTTGATGGAGTTTCATTCTTGTTTCCCAGGCTGGAGTGCAATGGCTCAATCTCAGCTCACTGCAACCTCCGCCTCCCACGTTCAAGCGATTCTCCTGCCTCAGCCTCCCAAGTAGCCGGGATTACAGGCACCCACCATCATGCCTGGCTAATTTTTGTATTTTTAGTAGAGACAGGGTTTTGTCATGTTGGCTAGGCTGGTCTTGAAGTCCTGACCTAAGGTGATCCACCCGCCTCAGCCTCCCAAAGTGCTGGGATTACAGGTGTTAATAACCGTGCCTGGCTTACAAAAAAATTTAAAAATTAGCCAGATGTGGTGGTGTGTGCCTGTAGTCCCAGCTACTGGGGAGGCTGAGGTGGGAGGATCACTTGAACCCAGGAGATCGAGGCTTGGAGTGACCTGTGACTGTGCCACTGCACTCCAGCCTGGGCGAGAGAGTGAGACCCTGTCTCAAAAAAAAAAAAAAAAAAAAAATCGGATTGATTCCCGACTTTCTCATACATAAGCAGATGCAATGGAATAAAATCCTGAAAATGCTGAAATAAAATAATGTTAAATGTAAAAATCTATGCCCAGTAAGACACACGAACTCTGAAATTTTACTAATCACAGACTCTCACTGAAAGAACTGTTTGAACAAAAAGAAAAGTGAATTCTGAAGGAGAAAATGTAGGAATCAAAATGCAACACATACACATCTATAATTTGTTTTTAGAGACAGAATCTTACTCTTGTTGCCCAGGTTGGAGTGTAGTGGTGCAATTATATCTCATTGCAGCCTCGAATTCTTGGGCTTAAGTGATCCTCCCACCTCAGCCTCCCAAGTAACTGGGATTACAGGGGTCCAGCACCACACCTGGCTAATTATTTGATTTTTCATAGAGACAGAGTCTCACTATGTTGCCTAGGCTGGTCTTGAACTCCTGGGCAGAAGTGATCCTCCTGCCTCAGCCTCCCAAAGTGCTGTGATTACAAGCATGAGCCACCACACCCGGCCACATCTTTAATTTTAAAAACGAAATACATGGGTAGGTGGTGTCACAGTAACAAACGGCCTCCGCACACCCCAAGGACTTACATGCACACAGGTGTATTTACTGCTCTGGTCAACCCAGCTACAGATTAGCCAGGGTTCTGCTCGATGTGTCTTCTTTATTCTGGGATTTAAGTGGAAGCAAACGCTTCTACTACAAAGACGCTGTTTTCACAGCAGAGGGAAATGAAAGGTGGCAGAACCAAAGCATCAGCTAGGAAGTAGCACAGAGCCCACAAAACTAAGTCAGATGGCCACACCCGCCATAAATGGGATGTGTCCTGCAAGTCACGTGGCAATGAGAGGGGTGCATAAGATTCTCTCAGGAAAGGGCATAATTTGAAAATAGTAATACAACAAGAAAAAAGACTGGCACAATGTGACTGCTAACAGCTGTTGATTCTCGGGTGGAAAAATATAGGTAATTATGTTTTGTATTTTCAAAGTTCTCAAAACAAAAAAGACACAGGAGAAAATTTAGATCCACTAGAACACAATTTTATCCTGCTTTTTGAGGTTTAATATTAACCTCGTGAGCATTTGCTCATATCATTAATAGTCTTTTCCATTTTTTTTATATGAGGCAGAGATCTAATATGGTTTAGAAAGACCAAAATGGATTAGATAATACAGCTTTGGGGCTTAACAGGATAAAATTATGCACATTTACAAGGAATTTGGATATCTGATATTTTATTGTATGTGATTATGACTCTGAGTGCCATATACCTTTAAATAATTAAATAGAAAACTTCATTTTTAAAAATGAAAAGGTGCCAACTAATATTGAGCACATAAAAATAATGGACAGTGAGGGAATCATGAAGAAATGGTGCTTACCAATGACTCAGGTATTTTTAGTTGTCAGAAAAAAATTGTGAAAGGCTGTGAAATGGATCAAAGAATTACTAAATGTCTTCAGTGAAAAACCATGCTTTACGTACGGCTCACCCTCTGATTCTATGGGACTTGCACCTTTCATTGTCTCAAAGCTATTTTACAACACCAAAAGTTGTAAACAACTGATAGCAATGCAAATAATTCTGCTTTATACACATGAAAATGAATCTTGTCTAGTGGAGGGGCAATTGATTTTTCTCTCCTCCCATCCCCACAAAAAGCCAGTTTTGCATCTATTTATAAATGCACTTTTTGGCCTATTTATATGTGTGACCTTGAATTCTCTTTTGAACTGGTTGAAACATTTTACTGATCCCTTCATTAATTAATGAGTTAAATAAAATCTTTGATATGCATTCACTTTATATTTGAGTTGTGGTTTTATATATAGAGAGAGACTATATATATTGATTACCCTTTAATACTGAATATTCTACAAAACTTCATTTGAACACTTATTAGGAGTCAGCCTTTGAAGCTGTTTTTGCAAATATATAAAACAATCTTTTGAACTATTAACCATTGCCTTTCCCTTATGACTTTTCCCTTGATTTACACCCCATTTGACCCAAGGTTGTTCCATCAGATTCTCTCTCTTAGTAATGTGTCTTAGTGAGTGTGGGTTGCTATAACAAAATACCATAGACTTGATGGCTTAAACAGAAATGTATTTCTCACAGTTCTGGAGGCTGGAAGTCCACTATCATGGTGCCAGCTAGCTTGGCTCCTGGAGAAGCCATGCTGCCTGGCTCGCAAAATGGTTGCTTTCTCCCTGTGGCCTTTCCTTGGTGGAGGGAAAGCTAGCTCTCTAGTCTCTTCTTATAACGGCAGTAATCCCATCACATAGGCCCCATTCTAGTGACCTCATCTAACCCTAGTTATCTCCCAAAGGCTCTGTCTCCAAACACCATCACCCTGGGGTTAAGGCTTCGACGTATGAGTTTCGGGGTGACACAATTCAGCCCATGGAATAATATAAATTCAAAGACAACTGTGAGTTCTGAGGCTGGGGGTGAGGTGATATCTAACTGGCAATGGCGGGGTCATCTTGTGCGGTGTAGTGGCTAGAAATGCAAAAGAGGAGGCGAAGGCAGGCACGCTGAGAGGGCACCTGCAGCTCAGTGCAGACCACTGCCTGCTGCTTCCTGACTTTCTGCGTACCTTTCTATTTCTGAAAATTATCCAGAATTTTTCCAATAAATTTCCTTTTTTTATTCTAAATTTTTTTCTCTAAATTTCCTTTTTTGTATGAGCTGATTTCTGTTATCTGCAATCAGAATAAGTTTAACCAAAACAAAATGGCATCAAGAATAGGCCATAAAACCATTACCCTGGTGAAATCCAAGTCTCCATCTCTACCTCCTGGATCTCTGTGGCTAGAGAAAAACATTCAGCCTCACTGCCTTGTTTTCCCTTTAAATTCATGCATCTCAATCTCAGTGAGTTTTCCTGCTGCCCAGCAATCATCTCTTACTTCCCTGGTGTATTCACTCTCCCACCTCATTCTCCTATTTCATACCGTGTCCTCTCTCCTCAAACCTCCAATACCTCCTCCCATGTCCTCACCCTGGGCAGGAAACCTTCCTTGCTCCTTCACTAAGAAAATGGAAACCATCAGAAGAGAACTTCTACAGATTATCACCACTTCTACCCACATGGCTTCTGAAATGCTGTGGTGTCTCGGTTTTCTTTCTACCTCACAGGTTCCTCCTTCTCAATCTCCTTTGCTAGCTTATCTTCTCCTAAACCTCTCAATCTAAGCTATCCAACGAGTTCGCCACTGGCCTCACATCGCTATAGAGCATTAGAAATGTGGTTAGCCTGAATTGAGATTGCTGTAAGTGTTCAGGACACATAAGATTGCAAAGACTTACTAGGAGAAAAAGGGATGTAAAATATTTCATTGTGAATTTTTATGTTGCTTACATGATGAAATGGTAAAATTTTAGATATCTTGGGTTAAATTAAAAAAAAGTTTAAAATTAATTTTGCCTGTTTCTTTTTTCTTTATTTTTAAATTTTATATTATTTATGCATTTTTTTGAGACATAGTCTCATACCCAGGCTGAAGCGCAATGGTGTGATCACGGCTCACTATAGCCCCCAGCTCCTGGGCTCAAGTGATCCTCCTGTCTTAGCCTCCCAGGTAGCTGGGACTACAGGTGCATGGCCATCATGCCCAACTAATTTTCCTTTTCCTTTAAAAATTCAGCTTCTAGGCCAGGTGTGGTGGCTCATCCCTGTAATCCCAGTACTTCGGGAGGTGGAGGCAGGAGGTTGGCTTAAGCCTAGGAGTTCAAGACTAGCCTGGGTAACACGGCAAAACCCATCTCAAAATAAAATACGAAAATTGGCCAGGCATGGTGGCATGTACCTGTGGTCTCAGCTACTGGGGAGGCTGAGGTGGGAGGACTGCTTGAGCCCAAGAAGTTGAGGCTGCAGTGAGCTGTGATCATGTCCCTATACTCTGGCATGGGTGACAGACCAAGACTCTGTCTCAAAAAACAAACACACCAAAAATGCAGCTAGTGGAAAATTTTAAATCACTGTGGCTCACATTATGTTTTTACTCTTCAGTACTGTTCTAAAAGTTGCAATGCCCCAGGGCTCAATCTTTGACCCTCTGTTCTTTCTCTACTGTTATTCTCTTATCCAATTTTATGGCTTTAAATACTTAATATATGCCAAGAACTCCCAAATCTAAACTTCTAGCCCAGACCTCTCCTCTGAGCTCCTGACTTGTCTATCCAACTGCCTGCTCAACTTCTCCACTTAGGAAATACACTCCCCAAGCTGGTGCTCCCCTCAGCCTTCCCCATCTCAGTTCATGGCAACTCTATCCTTGTCATTGCTCACGAGAGAACCTTGAAGTCAGCTTCGACTCCTTTCTTTCTCTCAAACACCATACCCATTTCTTCCTGTGGGTTTCTCTTCAGAGTATATCCGAAATCTAACCAATTTTCATTATTTTCCCTGCTGCCACCATCATTTCTTGCCTGCATTGCTGGAATAGTAACAGGTCTTCTAGCTTCCACCCTTGCACCTCCATAGTCTGTTCTCAACACAGCTGCCTAAGTGATCCTTTGAAAACAGAGTAGCTCCTGTCACTCCTCTGTTCAAAATCCAACCACAACTCCCCATGTCCCTGAGAGTAAAAACCCAAGTCCTACAGTGGCTACAAGGCCCTAAATGGTTCAACCCCCATCACTTCTCTGGCCTTGTCTCCTACCATTCTCATTCACCCAGTCCAGCCACACTGCTGTTTCTTAAAGTACCAGGCATGCTCCTGCCTTGAGGCCTCAGTATTAGTTGCTCTCTCTGCCTGGGATGCTCTGCTCTTAAATATTCAGGTCTGATTCTCTTACTTCCTTCAAGTCTTTTTTCCAATGTCACAATCTACACTGGGCTCCTCTGTTTAAAATTGCTACCTCCCACAAATCTTTTTACCCCCATTTACTTTTTCTTTTGTCCAAAGAACTTACTTATCACCCCCCAACATCCTGTACAATTTACCTAGTTATTATGTTTGTTGTTATCCCACCCACCTACCCCAATGCCCCTAGAATGGAAGGCCCTCTTGGGCGAGGAACTTGTGTCTCTTGCTTCCTGGTGCGTTTCAAGTGCTCACAACTGTGTCTGGCATGTAAGGGGCACTCAGTATTGCTGTTGTTTGAATGCCCCCTCCAAAACTCATGTTGAAATGTAATTGCCATCGTGATGGTATTAAGAAGTGGGATTGTTAAGAGACAATTAGGCCATGAGGGCTCTGCTCTCATGAATGGATTAATGCTGTTATCTCCAGAGTGGGTTCCTGATAAAAAGCAAGTTGGGGCCTGTCTGCTCTAGCTGGCTCATATCTACTCTCTTGCCCTTCTGCCTTTTGCCATGGGTTGATGCAGCAAGAAGGCCCTGGCCAGATGCATGCCCCTCCACCTTGGACTTCCCAGCCTCCAGAACTACAAGAAACAAATCTCTGTTCTTTATAAATTACCCAGTCTGTGGTATTCCATTATAGCAACAGAAAACAAACCTGTTGAGTGAGATTTAGGCTAATCAGAACAGTTCAATGATTTTGACAAGGGACAATAAGGCAAATTCCAGTTCAAATGTGCAAAGCTGGAAGCAGGGAAAAAAAACTGAACTACAAACCAGATTCTGAAATCCAGATCAATCAATCAACAACTTGCAAGGCCCAAATGCAGCCAACCAAGTGCTCTAATTTGCTCCATATTTGTGTAAAAATGGTTGACACATTTGACCGGAAAAATGTGGAATCCTAAAACACTTACTGGGAATATGGAGAAGACACTAAGAATTGCGGAAACCCTGGTCTTGGACCCTCTGAAACAGCCTCTTGTCATGCACGCTTTCGGTGAAAGAGGGCTCTCATTCCAAGGCTAAGACTGGAATGCAGTTTGGGGGCAGGGGCAACATTCCTGGGGAGATTAAAGAAGATAGGTTCCTTGCAACTCCCTTGATACCCTTTTGTTCTGGGTCTATGCCTGAAGGCTAGGGCCATTAAGCAGAAAACAGCTGGGGTTGCTAAGAAATGGAAGACCTACAGTCCTGGCCCAGGCCTGGCTTTTCACCTCAGTAGGGTTGGAAATACACATGGTGAGATCCAGCAACTTTGCTGATATTCTTTCATCCATAAACAAACATTCCTTTTTCTTTTTTTTTTTTATTTTTATTTTTTGAGATGGAGTCTTGCTCTGTCGCCCAGGCTGTAGTGCAGTGGCACAATCTCGGCTCACTGCAAACTCCACCTCCCGGGTTTAAGTGATTCTTCTGCCTCAGCCTCCCAAGTAGCTGGGACTACAGGTGCGTGCCACCACACCTGGCTAATTTTTGCATTTTTAGTAGAGACGGGGTTTCACCATATTGGCCAGGCTGGTCTCGAACTCCTGACCTTGTGATCTGCCTGCCTTGGCCTCCCAAAGTGCTGGGATTACAGGCATAAGCCACCGTGCCTGGCAACAAACATTTCTTGAGCTTCTATTATGGTCAGACACATTCTTGGCCTTGAGGAAACAGTGATGATTAATACAAGGTCCCTGCTTTCATGGAGCTTATGTTCTGGTTGGGAAGACAGAAAATAATCAAGTAAAAAGGGATTTAGATAGTTTCAGATGACGGTACTTGGTAGACACTAAGAAGAAAATTAAAAACTGAATACGATGTGGGAGAAACTAGTGTAGATAGGCTGGTCAGGGAAGGTCTCTGAGGTCTATTAGGTATAAAAAGCCAGACTAATGGATTTTCTTGCTCTCACACTCAAAGCAGTTCAGAACACTTAACTTGTGATCACCAAATTGTGTTGGCATTTCTCCCTACCAATTCTCCAGTGTACGGTAACTGCATATCCTATAATTCAATTCAATTCTGACACCAGATACCTGGACACAGCAACAGATCCCACAGGGTAAGGGCTCAGTCTCCCAAGACTGCCCCACTTCAGGTGCCAATTGCAAGTCCCAGGTTATGACCTGTGATTCTGACATACCAGCTATAAATCTGGGTTCCCACAATCTCCCTCCTCGGGTTTGACCGTTTGCTCGGACAGGCCATAGAATCCAGGGAAACACTTACTTATGTTTACTGGTTTATTACAAAGCCTACTGATTATAAAGGGTAGAGATGAAAAGCCAGATGCAGAAGTGCATAGGGAAAGGCATTGGGGAAGAGGCACCTCCATGTGTTCAGCAACTTGAAAGCTCATCAGATCTTGTTAAGGAGTTTTTATAGAGCTTAACATCCAGCTTCCAGCCCCCTTTCCTGGAGGCTGGTGGATGGGCTGAAAGTTCCAACCTTCTAATCCTCTAATCATTGGGTCTTTTTGGTGACTGGCCACATCCTGGGCTATCTAGGGGCTTCACCCCAAATCACTCATTAGCATGAACCCAGGTGTGATCAAAGGGGGCTCATTATGAATAACAAAAGGCACCCCTATCACTCAGGATATTCTAAGGGTTTTAGGAGCCCTGTGACAGGAACTGGGATATGTCATATCATACCACAGAGGGTAATATTTCCTCTAAGACCAGATGATGAAAAGGATCCAGCCATGCAAAGAACATTCAGGTAGAGAGAAGAACAAGCACCGAGGCTCTGGGCTGGGCACGATGCTCGTGGAGCCCCAAGGAGGCATGTGTGGCTCCAGAGAAGTGAGTGAGAAGAAAAGGGACAGAAGATGAAGCTGGAGAAGTCGTGTGTGGTTAGACTATGCAGTGGGACACTGACAGTTACAAAGTGAATATCATATTCTGACTTTAATTTTATAAATATTACTCTAAACTGTAGGGATGGTTAAAAAGCTAATTCAATACACCAGGTGAAAAAGATTTATGGCTTGGACAAGGAGGGTGGTGTTTGTGATGGAAATAAAACGACATGAATGAATTCAGAGATACTAGATATTTTAAAGTATGAAAGACCAAATGCACCAGACAACTAACCATAGTAACTTGTATTTAACAGTGGAAACTAAGGGGTGATGTAGGGGATCAGAATATGCCACTCCACAATATGCCACTTTGGTGTAAGGGTTATTTTGAGCTGAAAGCAATTGAGAAACAGCAGACACTGAAAAAAATTCTCGCCCTCCCCCTCATTTGCCTAAAAGTCAGACATGAATTTTCATTTGTAGAGGTGTCTCTCTCTCTCCCATGCCAGCAACAGAAGGACAACTATGAAACTCTTAATTACCAGAGACAACTCTAGACTCCTAACAGCCCAGAAATGGCACAGAGGGGTATCTACATAGAAACCTTATAAAATAGCCCTTATCATCCATTAGTTTCCCCCATATATTTACCTTTCCACAGTTTGCCATCCCTAAAAGGCCTAAACTGCTTTTCCTTTTCTTTTGTTTGTTTTTTTTTTTTTTGAGACAGAGTCTCACCCTGATGCCCAGGCTGGAGTGCAATGGCATGACCTCGGCTCACTGCAACCTCCACCTCCCGAGTTCAAACGATTCTCCTGCCTCAGTCTCCCGAGTAACTGGGATTACATACAGGCACCCACCACCACACCCAGCTAATTTTTGTATTTTTAGTAGAGATGGGGTTTCACCATGTTGGCCAGGCTGGTCTCAAACTCCGACCGCCTCGGCCTCCCAATGTGCTGGGATTACAGGTGTAAGCCACCATGCCCGGCCCCTTTCCATTTTTTTTTATTTGAAATAAGGTCTCACTTTGTTGCCCAGGCTGGAGTGCAGTGGCACAATCAAGGCTCACTGTGGCCTCAACCTCCTGGGCTCAAGTGATCCTGAGTAGCTGGGATTACAGGTATGTACCACTATGCTTGCCTCACTGTTTTATTTTATAGAGATGCTATGTTGTCCAGGCTGGTCTCAAACTCCTAGGCTCAAGCAATCCTCCTGCCCTGACCTCCCAAAGTGCTGGAATTATTGGTATGAGCCACCACACTCAGCCCTAAATTGCTTTTCCTTTATCTTGTCACTTCTCTACAAATTTATTGTTCTTTGCTAACATGCTATATAAGCCCCAAGTTCTAAACACCCCTTTGAGTTACTCATCACTGAGTTCTTCTTACATGTATTCACGTTGCATTTGTTAATAAGCTCTGTTTGTTTTTCTGGTGTTTATCTGTCTTACCTCAGTTTAATTTCTGGGGCCCCAGCTGTAGAACGTAGGAGGGTAGACAAAAAGGGTTTTTTCTTCCCCTACAGTGGATAATTGTGCACTATCTGTCACACAACAGCATTTATATACTCCCAAAGTGGCAGAAATGAACATGCTCATAAAAAACCCAAAGATAAAGTCTCTCTGTTGCATATAAAAGTAAGGAGCACGTAACTTAAAATTATGCTTAGTAATCAGTGTTTCTTGGAAATGATCTAGATGCCTAATGAATATCCATTAATTGTTGCAATTTAGAATCACTCTATAATTTTAAGTTACCAAAGATCTTGGAAAATTATTGGAAACTACAAGTTAATTATTTAATAAAGCTTATCGGAATGATTTTTCTATTTGGTTAAACATAAATTTATATGTTTTTTAATCTTAAACATTACATCGAACTAATGCTAACTTATTCAATCAGTAGATCTGTATGAATTAAAGAGCATACCTAAGTAGAATTAAAATGTACACATATTTAATGCCTGTAATTCAGAGAAAATATAGCTGTTTTTACTAAACCAAAAGTATGAAACTAGTTTTGCTTGCTAGAGATTTATCTAAATTATGTTAACTCGAGTTCTTAAAATGTTTCTGAGTTAGTTTCTATAAGAACGCTTCTTTTTTCACATTAAAAATATTAGAAGGCCGGGTGCAGTGGCTTACGCCTGTAATCCCAGCACTTTTGGAGGCTAAGGGAGGCAGGTCACTTAAGCCCAGGAGTTTAAGACAAGCCTGGGCAACATGGTGAAACCCCATCACTACAAAAAATACAAAAATTAGCCAGTCATGATGACGTTTGCCTGTGGGTAGTCCCAGCTGTTTGCGAGGCTGAAGCAAGAGGATCACTTGAGCCCAGGAGGTCTAAGCTGCAGTGAGCCGTGATAGTGCCACTGCACTCCAGCCTAGGTGACAGGGTGAGGCCCTGTGTCAGAAAAAAAAAATAGAGGTTAGATTTCCTTAATTTCTGGGAATTTTAGGAACACTTCACTTATATAAGTGCTTATTTATCTCTAAGCCAATCAAAATAGAATTCTTCTAACAGGCTTTGTAATCTAAATTACTAATACCATCTGAAGGTAGGGATAATACTACACATTCACACAATGAGCATAAAGACTTTCATGAGCTATGGACACATGAACATACAGACAGGCCCAGAAAGAACTCTTAGGGCTCCAATTCTAAAATTTCAACTACGGGTCAAGCATAACCATAAGGTGGGTCACACAGCTAGAGTTAGCACAGCCAGGATTCCAGCCCTGGCACTCTTAACTCCACATGGACTAAGTGATGGAGTTAACCACTTGCAATAGCCCTACTTTATGGCCGGGCGTGGTGGCTCACACCTGTAACCCCAGCACTTTGGGAGGCCGAGGTGGGTGGATCACTTGAGGTCGGGAGTTCGAGACCAGCCTGACCAACATGAAGAAACCCCTGTCTCTACTAAAAACACAAAAATTAACTGGACGTGTTGGTGGGCACCTGTAATCCCAGCTACTCGGGAGGCTGAGGCAGGAGAATCACTTGAACCTGGGAGGCGGAGGTTGCAGTGAGCCAAGATTGCACCATTGCACTCCAGCCTGGGTGATAGAGTAAGGCTCCATCTCAAAAAAAAAAAAAAAAAAAAAAATAGCCCTACTTTACAAAAATGGGGAAAATCAGTGAAGCTAAAATAAAGATTTCCTCTTAGAAAGGGAGAATAAACGAAACTTCCAGTACAGCTCCAACACTTTGTTAGCAAATGAGGTACCCAGGTCCTGCTAGGCAGGAACAGATACTGAGGTAAAAATGTAACATCTACATGGCCAGGAGTGGTGGCTCACACCTGTAATCCCTGCACTTTGGGAGGCCGAAGCAGGTGGATCACTGGAGGTCAGGAATTCAAGACCAGCCTGGCCAACATGGTGAAACCCCGTCTCTACTAAAAATACAAAAATTAGTTGGGTGTGGTAGTGGACGCCTGTAATCCCAGCTACTCAGGAGGCTGAGTCATGTGAACAGTTTGAACCCAGGAGGTGGGGGTTACAGTGAGCTAAGATAGTGCCATTGCACTCCAGCCTGGGTGACAGAGAGAGACTCCATCTCAAAATAATAACGCCTACAAATTTCAATGGTATTAGTATTTGTTTCCTTAATCAGAGCATGAGTTTGCATTTCCCTGGTAAATAATTCAGTTGTCCACCAGGTGCGGTGGCTCATGCCTGTAATGCCAACACTTTGGGAGGCCAAGGTGGGCAGATCACAAAGTCAGGAG
Organism: Symphalangus syndactylus; assembly: GCF_028878055.3. NCBI lineage: Eukaryota > Metazoa > Chordata > Mammalia > Primates > Hylobatidae > Symphalangus > Symphalangus syndactylus. Next base: position 19,047,811 of record NC_072434.2, read on the forward strand.
ATCGAGACCAGCCTGGCCAACATGGTGAAACCCCATTTCTACTAAAAATACAAAAATTAGCAGGGCATGGTGGCAGGAGCCTGTAATCCTAGCTACTTAGGACGCTGAGGCAGGAGAATCATTTGGGGGAGGGAGCCTCCATGTCAAAATAAATAAATAAATAAATAATAATTCATTTGTCACAAATTCTACTTTCTGAGAGGCTATACCTGTCCTATTCCTCAGACTACACTCAGTAGCCTGTTACTTATAAATATTGGTATCCTTTGGCTGTACTGCTCAACAAATAGCCAAAAACTGAAAAAAAAAAAAAAAAAAAAACAACAATTTTTCCAAGAAGCATTTTTGACCAACTATTCTCAAGACTAGTTGAACTTCAACTTGACATTCTTAGTCTAAAGCTCTATACAATCTCCACTTTCTTCCTCAAGGCAAAGCATCCCTTCAGAACAGTTCTCAGGCTGCAGCATTCTGAATGGACGCTTGGACTTCGTGGTGCAGTGGCTCATTTTCTCCCACAGTTTCTGATGCTGTGACCTGAATCCTGGACCCTCTTCTGCTCAAATATGGATAAAATTCGGTAGAAACTTTGCTGTTTTCTCTCCTAAGAGTACTGGTGACTCCAGAGCTGAGTAAGTCCTGCTCTGAGTAAATGCACCCCTCCTTTCTCTCTCTCTCTCTTTTTTTTTTTTTTTTTTTTTTAAGACAGAGCCTTCTGTTCCCCAGGCTGGAGTGCAGTGGCATGATCATGGCTCACTGCAGCCTCAGTCTCCTGGGCTCAAGCCATCATCCTGCCCCAGCCTCCCAAGTGGCTGGGACTACAGACATGCAACACCATGCCTGGCTAATTTTTATTTTTTGTAGAAATGAGGTCTTGCTATGTTGCCCAGGCTGGTCTTGAGATCATAGCTTCAAGCAGTCCTCCTGCCTCAGCCTCCCAAAGTGTTGCGATTATAGGCATGAGCCACCACGCCCAGCCCCTCCCTCCTCATAAGCATCGTCTAAGCCTCTATTCTATTCTTTTTTTAATTATCCTTGGTATAAGCCTATTGATTTGATTATTTTGCACCATTCAGGACTCTTACAGGCATGGTGGGGTATAGTGCTGAGATTTTCTGGGCCAACTATTGTCTCTTGCATGTTCTCATTATTTGGGTATGGGCAATCACCAGTCATTCAGTGAAATTCTAGGTCATGGTCCAGCCTCTTACACATATGTACATACATTGTGATGCCAATTGCATGGGATTTTTTAAAGAGATCCTGTCTCTCTCTCTCTCTCTACATATATATTATATATATGAGACAAGATCTCTTAGCAGCTTTCCATGAAGTCTTTCCTGTAGAAAAAAAAAAAGATCAAAAAGTCAAATCTGTAAAATACAAAAAATCTGTAAAAATAGAAAAATTAGCCAGGCATGATGGTGGTTGCCTGTAATCCCAGCTACTCAGGAGGCTGAGGCAGGAGAATCACTTGAACTCAGGAGGTGGAGGTTGCAGTGGGCCAAGATCGTGCCACTGCACTCCAGCCTGGGCGACAGAGCAAGACTCCATCTCAAAAAAAAAAAAAGTCAAATTTGTAAACGGAGAAAGAATAAAGTTATTCTAATTTCAGAGATCACTTAACTACCACTTTCCAGGAGCTCTCTAGTCTTGATAAGGGCAAAGATATCACAGCTGTCTTATTTAATTTTTTCTGGATGTTCCTAAACCAAGGTGGCAGGTTTAGTTTAAAAATAGAAGATAGTATGTCCACTTCTCTAAATTACAAGATCTTTCAGAATACTGTGATATTTTGACTTAGAAAAAATATATAAATAAATTTTTAGATTAGGCAACTAGAAATAACTGGAACAAGGACACCTCTATGTCTAGTCTACACAAAGACACCTGTTCATAGTATAAGGAAAAGGGACACTGAAAGAACAGTTGCTCTACCTTAGCTCAAAAGATAGGATCTGAAAAGACAAAGAGCAAAGTTTGGTTGCCAAATGACAGCTCTGCAGGAGTAGCTGCTCTGGTCTGTCCACAACTGCCCTTAACACAAAAGGGAGAAATTTGCATGCAATTGCAAAAACAGAATGCTTACTTTCTACCATAAACCATACTACCGTTCTATCATTCTCTTCCTTGGAGTAACAAAAAGTTTTCAGCGGTAGAAATCTCAAATACACCTCAGTCTCTGCCTTTGTCTCAACTGTTTCCTGTCTGTTTGGGCTTTCTCACTAGTCAATATACTTTTCTGCTTAGTAATTTCACTCCAGTGAATTTGTTATAAGTGGAGTACCATAATTTGGCCAATAGTTTGATGATGGCAGAGACTGATTAATCACTGCCTGATGCCTCCCCTATAAACACCTCAAACCTTGGACCTAGCTGTGATAGACTCTGGGCCAAAGACAATTCAGATGTGGGACACACAACAAAGTCTAGATCCTTAAAAATCTCAACTGATCTAGTTATGACCTCCCAAAACTGCTACAAAAAGCAGGATGTCGAAGCCCTTTAGGCTGTCTTATCCTGTATACTGCCAGAAAAACATAAAAACTAAACAAAAAAAACAAATTATTCCTTGCACTAGCCCTTGTATTAACTGCATTATGCCTATCAAAAAGGCCTATAGGTTTAGCAGCCACATCATACAAGAGCTAGGGCTATTAATAATTTGCTTTCTTGCTTCCCTGTAATTGCCAATGTCAATTCCATCCTATCCTCAATCCCTGAAACAGCTACTTACTTTATAGTCATAGGCCTATTCCTTACATGCTTTAGAATGTCCTTGCAAACATACTTATAGTATTTATTTGGGAAAACCAACAATACATGTGGACAATGATGCCCAAAGGGCTTGCAGAAGCATTCTCTTATTTCACCCAAGTACTCAACAATAACCTTGGAGACATCCAATTCTCCTAGGAATCTATTCTTATAAAATATGATGCCTCTCTGTTATGCTCTCCAGATGAAGAGGCTTGCAAAATTGATTTTCTCCATTTGCAGAGAGTGTTTACATACGAGGCACACAATGTCTCTAAGAATAAACTCCCAAGTTTATCACATCCATTATCTAGGCCATGACATCACACAAGATGGAAAGCTTCTTTGTCGAAAAACTTTAGGGACTTGCCCCCATCCAATTATTAAAAGACAACATCAAGGATTTCTCAGCCTCATAGAAAACCATAGACATTGGATTCCTAATTTTCAGAATTTGCCGTCCCTTTAAATGTTCTGATAACAGCAGAAATACCTGAGCCCTTGCCCTGGACGGGTTCACTTGAGACTATTTTCTATAACTTAAAGGACTCCCTTCAAAACATTCCTATCCTTGAATTTCCCAATTACTATAAACCTTTCTATGTATACATGAAAGATCAGTACGAATCTTGCAGGCTTCTAAATCAAAAGCTCAATGGACATCATAGTCCAGCAGCTTATTTTGGCCTCTCACTTGACCCTGTAGCAAAAGCCTACCCTTCTTGTTTGTGTGTAGTCACAGCAGCTGCAAAGTTAACTGAAGCCTTTGATGATTTAGTCTTAGGATTTCCACTTAACCTCATGGTCCCTCATGCTGTTCAAGCCTTATATTCAACTAAAAGCCACCCGACATTTTTGTGCTTCTAGACTGACCCCTATGGAATCCTTCTACTCTAACATGCATATATTTCCAGTACTGCAATACCCTAAACCCCACCAACTTTCTTTCCCTTCCAGAGGAAGGTGAACCTCATGACTGTCATGCATGAGTTTGGGAGGATTCTTTGCCTTACTCTGATCTTGATTTTTAATTTAATTCCACTGAAGTAAAATAACACACAATGTAATTTGATTTATTTTAAATGTATTAAGACTTGTTTTATGTCAAGAACATGGTCTGTGGTATATGGTTCCATGTGTGCTAAAAAAGAATTTTCAGGCCGGGCATGGTGGCTCACGCCTGTAATCCCAGCACTTTGGGAGTCCGAGACGGGTGGATCATGAGGTCAGGAATTCAAGACCAGTCTGACCAACATGGTGAAACCCCATCTCTACTAAAAATACAAGTGGTGCACGCCTGTAATCCCAGCTACTCAGGAGGCTGAGGCAGGAGAATCGCTTGAACCTGGGAGGTGAATGTTGCAGTGAGCTGAGATCATGCCACTGCACTCCACCTGGGTGACAGAGCGAGACATCGTCTCAACAACAACAACAAAGAATTTTCAAAAATAAATGAATAAGGCCGGGCGCGGTGGCTCACGCTTGTAATCCCAGCACTTTGGGAGGCCGAGGCGGGCGGATCACGAGGTCAGGAGATCGAGACCACAGTGAGACCCCGTCTCTACTAAAAATACAAAAAAATTAGCCGGGCGTGGTGGCGGGCGCCTGTAGTCCCAGCTACTCGGAGAGGCTGAGGCAGGAGAATGGCGTGAACCCGGGAGGCAGAGCTTGCAGTGAGCCGAGATTGCGCCACTGCACTCCAGCCTGGGCGACAGAGCGAGACTCCGTCTCAAAAAAAAAAAATAAAAAATAAATAAATAAATAAATAAATAAATGAATAAAATAAAAAATAAGGCTGGGCACAGTGGCTCACACCTGTAATTCCAGCACTTTGGGAGGCTGAGGAAGGGGGTCACTTGAGATCAGGCATTCAAGACCAGCATCAGCAACATAGTGGGAGCCTGCCTTTACAAAGTAAATAAATAAAAAAGAATATTCTTGCAAGGGTTTGGGTCAACTATAAAGTTGGAGGTCACGGTATTCAAGACTGCCCTCACCTCTGACACCAGCTAAAAGCTCAGGGTGTTCCCAAAACCACTCTAAGTTTCGATAACTTGCTAGAACTCAGATAACCCACTGAAAGTATACTCGTGGCTATAGCTGTGATTATTGGGAAAAGGTACAGATTAAAATCAGGCATGATACAAGCATGTTAAACAGAGTCTAGGAGAAGTATCCAACATGCAGTTCCTGTTTTCCTTTCTCTGTGGAATCAGGACTCATCATTGGTTTGTGAAAATATGCAAGAAGTATTACCACCCAGGAAAGCTCACCTGAGCTTTGGTGTCCAGAGTTTTTATTGGGGCCTCATCATAAAGACATGATTGATTGCCCATATGGTTGAATTCAGTCTCCAGGTTGGTTTCTACCAGGTCACCCAAAGCCCCTACTCTCAGACTATTAGCTGTGGCCAGCCCCACCCCAAGATATGATGTGGTCAGCCCCTGCTTTAAACAAAGACATTCCTATCTGGTATGACACAGATTACCTGCCAGAAGCTGAGAGCAAAGGCCAGACCTCTCTTTGGGAAAGGCCAAATTTTTTACTAAACAATTTTGTGGTCCTATAAAGTGTTCTAGAAATGTCAATTAAGTAAAATTGGTTGATAGCTTAGGCTACATCTTTTACATCCTTACCTATTTTCTGTTTATTTGTTACATCAATCATTGAGAGACAGGCATTACAATCTTCAGCTATAATTGTGGATTTGTCTAATTCTAGTTACGTCAGTATTTTCTTAATGTATGCTCTGCTATCGGGTACATAAACATTTAGCATTATTTTGCCCTTTTGACAAATTGGCATCTTTATCATGAAATGATCCTCTTTATCCCTAGTCATATTGTTTTATCTGAAATACGTTTTGTTGGATATTAACATAGATACTCGAGCTTACTTTTCCTTTTTTGTAACAGCGTTACTGAAATAAAATTCACACATACCTCTCTTTGAAGTGTACAATTTAGTGACTTTTAGTATATTCAGAGTTCACATTCATCACCACATCCATCACATAAATTTGTGATAATTCCAGAACATATATATGAACATATATATGAATGAACATATATATATGAACATGTATCCATATTTGTAGAGACAGGATCTTGCTGTGTTGACTAGGCTGGTCTCAAACTCCTGGCCTCAAGTGATCCTCCTGCCTTGGCTTCCCAAGATACTAGGATTACAGGCATGAGCCACTGCATCGTCATCCATAACATTTCAATCAACTTAAAAAGAAACCACATCAGCTGCTACTCCCCATTTTCCCTAACTAAAAGCCTGGCTACCACTAATCTACCCTTTCTCCTTATGAATTGGCCCTTCTGGACATCTCATATACATAGGATCATATGATATGTGATCTTTTGTGTCTAGCTTCTTTCAGTTAGCTAGCATAATGTATTCAAGGTTCATCTATGTAATAGTATGTATCAGAACTTCTTTTCTTTTTATGACCAAATAATGTTCCATTTTATGAATATGCCATTTATCTGTTGATAGACCTTTGGGTTACTTGCAGTTTTTGGTGATTATAAATAATGAGGCTATGAACATTCATGTTTAATTGTTTGTGTGACATATGTTTTCAATTCTCTTGGTACATACCTTGAGTATATACCTAGGAGTGGAATTGCTGCGTTATATGGTAACTCTATGGTTAACTTTTTGAGAGATTGTCCAGCTGTTTTCCAGAATAACTGCACCATTTTACATTCCTGATAACAATTTAAAAGAGCTCCAATTACCCACAGCCTCACCAATACTTGTTATTATTCTTCTTTTTCATTATAGCTATTCTAGCGGGTGTGTAGTGGTATTGTATCTCTTTCTGGTTTTGCTTTATATTTCCCTATTGACATAGAGTGACATTGGGCACCTTTTCATGAGCCCATCAACAATTTGTGTATCTTCTTTGAAAAAATGTCCGTTCAGATCCTTTGACTATTTTTAAATTGGCTTACTTGTCTTTTTTATTTTTCTTTGTTTTTCAGATAATGTCTGGCTCTGTTGACCAGGCTGGAGTGCAATGGTGCCATCTTGGTGACTGCAACCTCCACCTCCCAGGCTCAAGGTATCCTCCCACCTCAGCCTCCCAAGTAGCTGAGACCACAGGCACACACTACCATGCCTGGCCAATTTTTGTATTTTTCATAGAGATGGAAAGTCACCATGTTGTCCAGGCTGGTCTTGAACTCATGAGCTCAAGTGATCTGCCCGTCTTGTCCTCCCAAAGTGTGGGGATTACAGGTCCAAGCCAACACACCCAGCTTATTTTTCTTTTTATTATGGAGTTGTAAGCATTTTTCAAATATTCTGGATATAACTCCTCTATCTGATGTATGGCTTGAAAATACTTTCTCACATTCCAGGAGTTATTTTTTTCTCCTTCTTTTCTCTAATAATTTATTGTTATTTCTTTCTTGAGACAGGTCTCACTCTGTCACCCAGGCTGAAGTGCAGTGGTGTTATCACAGCTCATAGCAGCTTCAACTTCCTGGTCTCAAGCAATCCTCCCACCTCAGCCTCCTAAGTAGCTGGGAACACAGATGCATACCACTATGCCTGGCTAATTTTTGTGTGTGTGTGTGGAGATGAGGGTTTTCCCTATGTTACCCAGGCTGGTCTTGAACTCCTCGGATCAAGTAGTCCTCCCACCGCAGCCTCCCAAAGTGCTGGGATTACAGGCATGAGCCCCTGGCTTTTTCACTTTCTTGATGGTATTCTTCAAAACACAAAAGTTTCTTATTTATATATAATATATTTTATTTATATAATATATTTTGTTTATATATAAAATATACATTTATTTATATTTTTATACATATTATATATTATATAATAGTATATATTGCTAAAGGAAACTATATGTGGCCTGAGAAGGACTCCAGACTTCTATATTTGAGTACTTGTGGGCTAACTGTAACGTAACTTAATAGGTAGACAAGATTGAAATCCTAATTTAGGAGTATGCACCTGTAACAATAGCTGAGCATTGGCAAATCCCAGTAGCTATACTTCAACCACTCATAGACTGCTGAGTGTTCAAACTGTGTTCAAATAAAGCAAAAGCCAAGCTGTAACCAATCCAGTTGTTTCTGTACCTCTCTCCCAATTTCTGTACATCACTTCCCTTTTTCATCTATAAATTTATTCTGACCACAAGGCAACCCAGGAGTCTCTGAATTTTCTGTGATTCTGGGGGCTGCCCAATTTGCAAATAATTCATTGCTCAGTTAAACTCCTTTACATTTAATTCAGCTGAAGTTTTTCTTTTAACAGATGGTATCAGAAGTGGGGTCTGAAGTGGAGCTTCTCACGACCCCCAGGAGTCCTGAGTGAACAAGCAAGGTACCTGCAGGACCCACTTGTGTACATTGATCTCTTGGAGCAGCTAGGGATCATAAGTAAGTTATCTCAATTTTGGAGCTCCACAGATTTGTGTTTTGAGCTCTCTGAGTTTCTTTGAGCAAATTTCTGATCCAAACTGGGTTTGGAAGTCGCAACAGAAACTGGACTGAGTCCAGGAATGGATCTGATCTGATGGATCCATTAGAGGCCTCTTACATCTGACTGGGTCAGAAAGAAACTGGTAATAAATGGTAACATTGCAGGGGGTGTAGAATTTGGCTTTTAAAAATTTGTGGGGATTTTTGTGTTCTACCCCTTTGTTTCATTTTTCTTGCAGTAGGAAAAAAAACATTGGCTAAGTTAATCAAGGGAACTGGAGAGTAAAACCAGTATTTTAGGTAAAAATGGGATCCTTAATTTCTGGAAAACTGAGTTCCTTCTGGCTTATACATTAGGCACAGAAAGCAGCAAAGTCTTACAGAAATGGCAAGATCTTACTAAAGATAACTTACAATGGAATGTTCTGAATGAACAACAATGCATTGAAGTGCATTTTAAAATGAGGACTCTCAAATATTAAATCTGATAACCTTTTAGCTTAGTTACCATCTCGATCCAAAGGAAATAGACTGCTGAAGCACCAATAGGCTGACTTTGGATAAGTAATGGAGTACATTTACCTGAGTAAAGGATGGGATTGGGTTAGAGACCCTCCCCTCAGTAAAGTCCCTCTTGGTTAAAAATGGGTTAAAGATGACAGGGCCCAATCAGGGTCAAGTTTGAGCCTTGCCACTTTGATATTTGGTGCCTCCATGCAGCCGGTTGAGTGGCATCTTGCAAAATTCAGAGGCTTTTGCCTCGGGTTCCTTGAAACAGAAAAATATGATTTTCCTTTATGATGTGGCTTGGCCCCCAGAGCTATGGTGTGGAGATCTTGGTTACTAGGGCCACTAAGGGAAAGGGAACCCAGAAGCCTGGCATGCAGGCCAAAGGGTAAGAATTTCTTACTAGTCAGGTTTCTGGCCCTTCTCTTCCTCTCTCTCTGTGCAGACTGGCTGAATGAATGGTAAAAATCATTGTTTATCTCCTCTGTAAAGTTTTGATTAATTGAAAAACTGATTCACGAGGCTAATCGTAAGCTGTATTGTGCTTTTTGTGTCTTTCCGTATTGTTGTGTCATAACGAGGGGTACCTTAGGATAGAATGCGGGCTTAGGACCCCATAAGCCTGCTGTTCAGGAGGGCCCAGCAAAACTGGTCAGCAATCAACTTTGCTGCAGGTCCTTGAAAAAAAAAACTGGGTGAAGTCTCTATCTTGTCTAGTATGTCCTTGGTGCTTGACCTTGTAACTACGTGGCAGTACTTTCTTTTGGTCTCCGCCATTTTAAAATTGTGGCCCAGGTTCAATTCCCAACTTAGGGAATGAGTACTTTCTGGTTGATATTTGGGTAACATTTGCCATTTTTTGATTCTCTTCCCCTCCACAAACTGTCTTGAATTTTCCTTTATCAGAACACCTGTGAGGTTACTTTTGGTAAAGTTTAAAAGCCAGAAATATCAGCCATATGGTCTGGCTAAAGTCAGGTAATAAGAAATTTAAAAGGACTTTTAAAGTCAGCTTAATTAAAAGTGGATATTCAAGCTCTAACAGCCTGGGACTCCTTGGGAAAAACAACAGATACAAGAGATTCTGTTTTGGGAAAAACCTCTGTTTTCCTCCACTTCCAATTCCTAGGATTTCCTGAAATCCCAGAATTGGAAGTGGATAGATTCCTTTCAAAATCTAAGGCTGTGTTCTGTTTTGCATTGCATTATCTGACATTTTTTACTTTGGGAGTATCAGAAATTATTTCACACTATGAGAGAGCTTTGGTGTGTAATAACTAAGTAGGAAATATACTTTTAGGGATGTCTAGTTACAGTTATGGGGAAATACTCAGCTCTGCACATTTGGACCAGAGAAGCAAGCTCTTGGCCACAAAGAAGTATGGAGATGTCTCCACCCCCGACTGAGAAATAAGACTCCCATGGGGATGGGTTGACTCCCTCTTTTTTGGGAGGGATCCAGGATCTGATATAACAGTGGGACTTAATTATTGGAGATGTTTTGCTTTCCAGCTGTGCCTGCTTTTTATATTAGGCCCTAGAAACTGTATGCTTTCCTGGCCCTGTTCTTCCAAGGACTCCACTGTAAAGCCAGTAATCCAATTAAGAAACTTAGAAACTGGTGCCAGGTGTGGTGGTTCACGCCTGTAATCCCAGCACTTTGGGAGGCCTAAGTGGATGGACCACCTGAGGTCAGGAGTTCGAGAACAGCGTGACCAACATGGTGAAACCCCATCTCTACTAAATATACAAAAATTAACCAGACATGGTGGCATGCACTTGTAATCCCAGCTACTCAGGAGGCTGAGGCAGGAGAATCGCTTGAACCCAGGAGGCAGAGGTTGCAGTGAGCTGAGATTGCACCACTGTACTCCAGCCTGGGCGACAGAGCTAGACTTCATCCAAAAAAAAAAGAAACTTAGAAACTGGTAAATGAAAAATCTTCCAACTACTGCAACTACTGGATCTTCTTCTGTCTGTCTGTGTAGTTATATATTTGTTGTGTGTGTAATGTTTATATAAAAGAGCTCTAATGAATTGGCTTTAAGAAAAATAAGCACTTAAATATTTTGAAAGAAAAATAAAAACTATAATGCCTTTTAGTTCACGTAACTTTAGTAATCTTTGGGAAATAAAAAATTTTAAAGATTATTGGCAAAAATAAAGATATTTGGCCTAAATTAGGGAGGTTAGATACTAGGTTTGCTAAATGTTTTAAGGTCATAAACTGCTTTGACTTTTCAAAATTGTTCAATTTGCCTAGCTTGGAGACATTAGATTCTAGATAAGGCCTGGGGCATGTGGAATTAGCCATGCCCCCTAGCTATGCAAAGAAAGTTATAAAGAAAACGTATTTTAAATAAGAAAGAATCTTGTGGCCAGGTGTAGTGGCTCACGCCTGTAATCCCAACACTTTGGGAGGCTGAGGTGGGCAGATCACGAGGTCAGGAGTTCAAGACCAGCCTGGCCAACATGGTGAAACCCCATCTCTACTAAAAATATAAAAATTAGTCGGGTGTGGTGGCATGTGCCTGTAATCCCAGCTACTTGGGAGGCTGAGAAAGGAGAATTGCTTGAACCCAGGAGGTGGAGGTTGCAGTGAGCCGAGACCGCGCCACTGCACTCCAGCCTGGCAACAGAGCGAGATTCCGTCTCTAAAAAAAAAAAAAGAAAAGAAAAAATCTTGTGGCTGGGTGAAGTGGCTCACACCTGCAATCCCAGCACTTTGGGAGGCTGAGGCAGGCAGATCACCTGAGGTCAGGAGTTTGAGACCAGCCTGGTTAACATGGTGAAACCCTGTTTCTACTAAAAATAGAAAAACTTAGCCAAGCATGGTGGCATGCGCCTGTAATCCCAGCTACTTGGGAGGCTGAGGTAGGAGAATGACTTGAACCCAGGAGGAAGAGGTTGCAGTGAGCTGAGATCATGCCATTGCACTCCAGCTTGGGCAACAAGAGTGAAACTCCACCTCAAAAAAAAAAAAAAAAAAAGAATTTTGTATGGTAAATTCTTGTCCTAAAGTAAAATAACTGGTTGTTTAAAAAGAAAGATGTTAGCTGGGCGAGGTGGCTCATGCCTGTAATCCCAGCAGTTTGGGAGGCTAAGGCAGGTGGATCATGAGGTCAGGTGATCGAGACCATCCTGGCTAACATGGTGAAACCTCATCTCTACTAAAAATACAAAAACAAAATTAGCCAGGCATAGTGGTGGGCACCTGTAGTCCCAGCTACTCGGGATGCTGAGGTGGGAGTATGGTGTGAACCTGGGAGGTGGAGCTTGCAGTGAGCTGAGATTGTGCCACTGCACTCCAGCCTGGGTGACAGAGCAAGACTCTGTCTAAAAAAAAAAAAAAAAGATTTTTAGGACAAGTCAGAAAGTCCAAGCATATTATAGATGGTCTGTGTAAGTTGTGAAAGGAAATTCATACACCAAAAGTAAAAGTTGCTAAGAGTTACCATTATAACATGTAATTGAAACTAATAAAAAAAAAAAAACTTTACGTGTAAGGTGTGTGAGGAGAGTAAAGTGTGTTTTTGGTAAAAGATTATAAGAAGGCATGGTAATGTAAATTTTTTTTTTTTTTTTTGAGACAGAATCTTACTCTGTCATCCAGGCTGGAGTGCAGTAGCATGATCTCGACTCACTGCAACCTCTGTCTCCTGGGTTCAAGCAATTCTCCTGCCTCAGCCTCCCGCGTAGCTGGGACTATAGGCACGTGCCACCATGCTCAGGTAATTTTTTGTATTTTTAGTAGAGACAGTGTTTTACCATGTTGGCCAGGCTGGTCTCAAAGTCCTGAGTTCAGGCAATCCGGCCACCTCAGCCTCCCAAAGTGCTAGGATTACAGGCATGAGCCACCACATCCGGCCCAGGAATGTAAATTTTTGCCTAGTTTAGAGGGTTAAAGGATTTTTAAATTAGGTAACATAAAGCTAAAAGTTTGAGTAAGTTGTGGAAGGTTTGTAAAAATTAATCTTATAAAAAAATTCTGTGTGTGAAAATGTTGACTAAATTTAAAGGGGTATTATTCAGTTTTTCTGTAAATTGACATCAAAATAAAAGCACAACAGGCTTTTCTTAAAGCATTGATCTCCTCTTTCACAAAAATTGTAAAGGGCTACAAAAGATTTATAAGAATCTCACCTCATAGTCAAACTGGTTAATCATAAAGTGTTTTAAACCTTTAACATATTTGATAGGCTTCCCAAAATTAAATTTCAGCTTCAAAATTGCCTTTTCTGACTTCTAACTTTGGGATGCAACAGAAGGCCCCTGAAACATCCAAAAGAGAGGTAAACAGGACTATTTGACATTTTAAGTTACATAGGAAGCACTGTCAAAATAAAAAATAATGTTTAACCTTCTTCAGGTTATATTTTAGTGAATGACATTAATTTATGTTCCAAAATTGTATGGGATTTATAAAATTCTAATATCTCTGAATATATGCTATCAATCATAATTATGGTTATGATGTTAAGTTATTGTAGACCACAGAAATAACAAAACTTCATTGTCTATTGTGCCTTTAACTATAACTACTTAAAGTTATTTTCACAGTTCATTTCTTAATGCTGATGCAGTTTCTGAAAATTTCACAAGCATGCAAAATCCTAGAATATGGTGTATTTTAGGAGATTCATGAAGGGATGGAAAGGACCCTAAAAAGCACTCTTGAATACAGGTTTCTAATAACTTTAGAATTATATCATTTGAACTGGGTAAGAATTCCTGGAACTTTAGTGAAAAGACTGACTGGTTTATAGAACTGCTAACCCAAGTAGAACAGAAATTAACTGAATACCTAGAAAATACTTTGCCAAATTTTAGTGTTAAATCAGCTGACAATGAAATTGTTTAGATGTACAATTTGAATAAAATCCATGGTCTAAGTCAGGTTACCTATGATAACCCATCAGTTAGTGCTTAGCATCTAATTTGGAGAAATAACTGGTATTCTGCATTCCACGACTCATCATGGAAAAGATAAAATAATCCAAATTAAATATATTGGTGTGGTAATTTATAAATTGCTAAAATCATTTATAACTAATGTTTGGTTTGTCAAACCCAAATTCCTGGGAAAACAATCAAGGTTCAGGTATATTTGGTTACTGGATGGGCCATTTATACATTTTATAAAGGGATTTCATTCAATTATCATTTTTAATGCATGTTTTCTAGTTGTATAGATGCTCTCCCATGCAAGAGGGCTGATGTTATAACAGCAGATTATTATGCTACAGTGTATTTTCACCAGGTAAAAAAAGCTTTTTATGGTTCACTGAGGACAGTCAGCCTCTTCACAATCTAGAACCCGAAGATTGGATCTTCTGAGAGCATCAGAGAAAGACTGTCCTTGCCATCCACACTGCAATGAACCTTGGGGATCTTGAACCTTGGGTTCATAATCTCACAACTGAGAAGGATCCCTCCACACTCTTGGAACTGTACACTCATTGGAACCCTTAAGGTAAAGCTAACCAAGGAAGTGTCTCCCCAGAAGAAAATGGCATCTTTGATGTGAACAGTTCTTCCTAAGATCATGGATCAAGACTTCCACTGTCATGAGACTCTTATCTTTGAATATTTTTTTCCTCGTTTATGCCTCTATGAACAACAGAAATGAAAAAGGGGTCTGTTGCATGCACTTATGGTGTATACTTTCATTTGTGAAGGATTTTGCAGCCAGCCATATACATGGATAAACTTATACTTTGACAGATAAAAGATGAAGGCCCAATATCAGTGAGAAACTTTAATGGCACATACCTTGCCTCATAATCAGTCAGAAACAGAACATTGATTCACTCCTCTTATCCCACATCATAGGTTAAAGAGAAATTGCCAGGAGGCCTTCAATCTTCTAGAAGTGCATCAATTGTTAGGCCCTTTTTCCATAGTTTGGAATGAAAGAGGCAATGGTTAGAAATGTGTCCCTCATGATAGGCTCTCTAGCAGATTCTATCGTAAAGCCTATAGTAACAGACTTTAAATTCTCTTGTGAAAGCTATGTTAAATTATAGAATTGGCTAAACAGAAAAGTAGCTGTGCAGCTGCTGGCACCTGTGGCCTATGGAGAAATACATCAAATGTAGATTATATAAATTCAGTTTTAGAGGATTCATGAAAAGATCACTTAGTTAAGCAAGTAGACTCTTCATCTAGCTCATTCTTTGAGCTATTTGATTTTAAGAAGTTTGGTTTATGGGGACCTTGTGTGAGGAGCATACTTCAAACTCTTGGTATTATCCTCCCGATAGTCATAATAATAGTCTCCTTGGTGCACTGTGTTCTCTCAAAGAGGCTGGTTTTAGGCCTAATACATATTCTATCCTGAAGTATGTCTCATGTGCTCTTGACACAATATGT
Source organism: Symphalangus syndactylus (assembly GCF_028878055.3). NCBI lineage: Eukaryota > Metazoa > Chordata > Mammalia > Primates > Hylobatidae > Symphalangus > Symphalangus syndactylus. The sequence goes on from NC_072434.2 coordinate 19,062,897, forward strand.
ATGCTGCTTTTGTTCAGTGAAGTGTTCCATAGATGTCTGTTGAGTCTATTTGGTTTATAGTGCTGTTCTCCTATTTTCTTATTGATTTTCTGCTTTGTTCTTCTATTATTGAAAATGGGGTATTGAATGAAGTCTTCAACTATTATTGTTGAATTGTCTATATCTTGAATCAATTATGTCAATTTTTGCTTTATGTATTTCGAGGCTCAATTGTTAAGTGTATATATGTTTATAATTGTCATGTATTTCTGATTAATGGACCCTTATCCCTCTAAAATGTCCTTCTTTGTCTTCAGTAACGATTTTTTGTCTTGAAATCTATTTTGTCTGATATTAGCATAGCCACTCCAGCTATCTTTTAGTTACTGTTGCATGGTATATCTCTTTCCTTCCTTTTACTTTTAAACTCTGTGTGTTTTTTAATCTAAAGTATGTCTCTTATAAAAGAAATAACAGCAAAAAAAGGATAACTAAAGTATACCTTTTGTAGACCACATATAGTTGGATAACATCTTCCTTTATCCCTTCCACCAATATCTTCCTCTTCAGTGAACTTTTTTTTTTTTTTTTTTTTTGAGATGGAGTGTTGTTCTTGTTGCCCAGGTTGGAGTGCAATGGTGCAATTTCAGCTCACTGCAACCTCCACCTCCCAGGTTCAAGTGATTCTCCTGCCTCAGATTCCCAAGTAGTTGGGATTACAGGAATGTGCCACCACACCCAGCTAGTTTTGTATTTTTAGTAGAGACTTGGTGTCACCATGTTGGCCAGGCTGGTTTTGAACCCCTGACCTCAAGTGATCCACCCACCTCAGCCTCCCAAAGTTCTGGGATTACAGGTGTGAACCACTGCACCTGGCCTTCATTGGAATATTTAGTCAGTTTACATTCAGTGTAATTACTGACGAGGTAGAATATGTCTGCCATTTTGCCTAAAGGGAACTTTAGTACTTCTTGTAGGGCAGATATTTGGTGATGAAATCTCTCAGTTTTTCTTTAACTGAAAATGTCTTAATTTCTCTTTTATTTTTGCAGGATAGTTTTGCTGAATATAGAACTCTTGACTGATAGTCTTTCTTTTAGCAATGAATATGTTATACCAGGACTTTCTGACTTTCAGGGTTTCTTTTTTCTTTTTTTTGAGATGGAGTTTCCCTCTTATTGTCCCGGCTGGAGTGCAATGGCGCAATCTCAGCTCACTGCAACCTTCGCCTCCCAGGTTCAAGTGATTCTCCTGCCTCAGTCTCCCGAGTAGCTGGGATTACAGGCATGTGCCACCACGCCCGGCTAATTTTGTATTTTTAGTAAAGATGGGGTTTCTCCATGTTGGTCAGGCTGGTCTCGAACTCCTGACCTCAGGTGATCCACCTGCCTTGGCCTCCCAAAGTTCTGGGATTAAAGGTGTGAGCCACCGCGCCCAGCCTTGGCTTCCAGGGCTTCTGATGAGAAATCAGCTGTTAATTTTACCTAAGAACTCTTGTATGTAATGAATTGCTTTTCTGTTGCTGCTTTCAAGACTCTCTTTGTCTTTTGATAATTTCAGTTTGTTTGTTTGTTTGTTTAAATAAAGATAGGGTTTTGCTCTGTTGCTCAGGCTGGAGTACAGTGGCACTATCATAGCTCACTGTAGTCTGGAATTGATCCTTATGCCTAAGCCTCCCAAGTAGCTAGGACTACTGGCATATGTCACCATACTCAGCTAATTTATTTATATTTTTATTTTTTGTAGAGTTGGGGGTCTTGCTATGTTGACCAGGCTGGTTTCAAACTACTGGTCTCAAGTGATCCTTTTGCCTTGCTCTCCCAACATGCTGAAATTATAGGTGTGAGACAACATGCTCAGTCTCTTTTAACAGTTTTTATATGACATGTCAAGGTGTGGATCCCTTTGAGTTTATCCTACTGGGAGTTTATTTTCTTGGATGTGCTGACTTTTGTTTGTTGTTGTTTTGTTTCTTTCAAATTTGAAAGGGTTTTGGCCATTATTCATTTGAATATTCTTTCTGACCATTTTTTCTGTCTTTTCCTTCTGAGACTTCTATTATGTATATATTGACACACTTTATGGTTTTCCATACATCTCCGAGGCCCTTGTTTTTTTTTTTTCCCTTCAGTTCCTCAGAATGAGTAATCTCCTCAATTATTCTGTCTTCAAGTTCTCAGATTGTTTGGCTTATTTTTGTTTGTTTGTTTGTTTGTTTGTTTGTTTGTTTTAGAGCAATAGAGTCTTGCTAAGGGGCCCAGGCTGGACTGAAACTCCTAATTGTATTTTTAGTAGAGATGGGGTTTCACCATGTTGGCCAGCTTGGATTTGAACTTGTGAATCCGCCCACCTTAGCCTCCCAAAGTGCTGGGATTACAGGCATGAGCCACTGCACCCAGCCAGATTCAGATTTTCGTCTCATAATATATTGCTTCTACCTGGTGACTTTCTTCAAATTCTTTTTTTTTTTTTTGAGACAGGGTCTCACTCTGTCACCCAGGCTGGAGTGTGGTGGTGTGATCATGGCTCACTCCAGCCTTGACCTTCTTGGGCTCGGATGATCCTCCTACCTCAGCCTCCAAAGTAGCTGGAACTACACATGTGCAACACCATGCCTTGCCTGGATTATTCTTGTATTCTATGTGGAGACGAGGTTTCACCATGTTGCCCAGGCTGGTCTTGAATTCCAGGGCCCAAGCGACCCACCCACCTTAGCTTCCCAAAGCTCTGAGATTACAGGTGTGAGCCACCATGCCCAGGCTCTTTCACATTCTTTTTTTTTTTCTTTTAATAAACCTATAGTTTTATTAAGACAAAAACTGACAGTGTGGTATGAAGTTTACATTTAAAAAAAGTTTTCACAGAAATCTAACACATGCCTAAAAAGATTTTACAGTGTAGTTCTAGATGCAAGTCTAGGCAATATCAAGAACTGATGGATCTCATGACACAAGACAGAACATTTTAGATATCAGTTACTTCTTAGGATTTCTTAAAAAATGGTTTTGTTGGCCAGGTGCGGTGGCTCATGCCTGTAATCCCAGCACTTTGGGAGGCTGAAGTGGGCAGGTCATGAGGTCAAGAGATCGAGACCATCCTCGCCAACAATGGTGAAACCTCATCTCTACTAAAAATACAAAAATTAGCCAGGCGTGGTGGCGGGCACCTGTAGTCCCAGCTACTCAGGAGGCTGAGGCAGGAGAATTGCTTGAACCCAGGAGGCAGAGGTTGCAGTGAGCCAAGATCATGCCACTGCACTCCAGCCTGGCAACAGAGCAAGACTCCATCTAATAAAAAAAAAAAAGGTTTTGTTTGTTTTTTCATGTTTTAAAGTGAACCACTGCCCAGTATGAAAGTTAAATCTTCTCCTGAGACCAAGGCTTTTGAAATCACTCAACTCAAATCAATTCAGTGGAACTTGTGCTGTCAGTGACTGAACCCTGCTACCAATGGTTTCAGAGTTCAAAGGTCCAAAAAGAGAACTGCTCCAAGAGTTCTCCCTACTAAGAGTATGGGCCCTTGTCTTTCCCTACTGTCTTATCTCCTCTACCACCCTCTTCCCCTTCCGCAACACCTCAGCCAGTGGCTTCAACAAGCTGATATTTATAATTTCATTATTTGAAAGAAAAGCGTCTTCTGTCTAATTTCAGAAATTAGCCCCTCTGAGACAGAATGATCTGCTCATACTGTATACTCCCTAATAAAAGACCTTCCCTCCTCAGTCAATTTCCATCTCTAAAATGGCAACTTTGGTAACTTATCGACTAGCTTATCCTTTGTGGGGAACAGCATTAGGTTTAGGCAGGGAACACCTTGGCTTATATAGGTTTCAGACATTCATGGCTTTTTTTTTTCATTTTAAAAACTTTTTTTAAATGGAGACTATTATTCAAATGATTGGAAAATCAATAATGAAAAACAATTCTTTAAGGTCTTCTGGTGAGGCGGAGGAACACACCAAACTGCACTGGCCCTGCTAGGGGACAGGACACTCTCATGGGGTCAGGCTCAGCCCTCCGGGTGGCATGAGGTCCTGCAGGCTGCGGGACCCTCACACTCCAGCCCCCTGCCTGGTGACCTGCCCTGGGTCTAGGCATTCACAGCTTTTAATTATAGTCGTTATTTATGATGCCAATGACATTTCTTTCAAAGGTAAAATATTCTAGACATAGAAGCAAATCATTAGTTGTCTGTTCTTTCCATTGCTTCACCATTTCCCCTATCAAGCCCCAAATTTTAATCAAAATGATGCTACCCATATCCCTTCCTCTTCTCCCCATCCCTCCCTCCCCAAATAATACACCAGTAATAGCCAAAAACTACACACATGCTATGCTGTAAAAATGCAGTTAACACTATTGGGAAGTAGGCTATGGGTTGTGGAGATGCTCTTTGAAGATCTACAGTATTTTTGTTTGCTCTCCCACACACCTAACTCTGCAAGTTTTGTCCTTCATAGAAGGCCCTTTGCTTTTCTCAGAAAAATGAAGAAAAGGTTGCCTTGAAACACTTATCCCCCTTCCCCTCCACTGGGATGGGTGTGCAAACTCTAGAGCTTGGAATGGCTTTAAAGCACTGGGGCTGCTGCAGGGCACAATACCGGCTCTTCAGAGGACATCTTCTCAAGCCACCTCTATGCTGTCAAGACAAGTAGAACTCCTTCCCTTCCCACTGGAAATCCACATTCAGATGTGACATGGGCTGGTACTCAGGAGAGTCAATTCTTGTCATCTTTTTTGTCATCCTCCTTCTTGGGGTAGGAATACCTTTCCTCATAGAAAGATATGACAACCTGTGGGTACTTGACATTGGCTTCCTTGCCAGGAAACAGGTCAGCCTCATCAGAGTTTTTCCATTTCATTGGGATCATGAGCTCTCCACTGGAGTATGTAGCTCCAATAATCTGCTGTGGCACCAAACCCCCAGCAAAGCCTCATGGCTTTTCTGACTCTTCTTTCTTCTTTTTTGGTTTGCCCTCCTCTCCCTATGAAGCAGGAGATGTAAAAAAAAAAAAAAAAAAAAAGAGAGAGAGAGAGAGAAGAAAACAAGTTTTCTGTACAGGCTGACTCACTCCAAGGCCCAGCAATAAGCAAGGCTCTGTCAGGGCTCTCATAGTGCTATCAGCAGAGCCAGGGCCCAGAAGGAATGGGCTGCAGAGCAAGGATGAGAAAAACAAGTTCTTCTTATCAGTTTTCCCTTTTTAAAATTATCTCTCCATACCATTATTCTTTGTTTTGCTCTCATAACTATCTTTGTAACTATCTCTGCAAGTTGGTAAGGATTTTGTAAGTTTGTTTTCCCATCTGTGCAGTATGGTAAAGGTCACAAGACATGCCTGAGTTGCAACACCTGTCTCTGTTTGATAAACTGCCTTTGTTCTGCTTCTGTAAGCTTGCTTGCTGTCCTGCAGGTTTTGCACCACTAGCTGGCCAACCCCTTTCGGTTGCATGTATAAAAGTCAAGCCCTGTCTTTGTTTGGGGCTCAACTTTTGGAGGTTAATCTGCTGGGCCGGAGCACCTACGTAAATCCTCCTGAGCCACCTATTGGTCTCTCCTGTCCCTTTAATTCCCGCAACACCTTATCTTCAAAATCATCAGCTTTGCACTTGCCTCCCTCTGATTTATCTGTCTCATGTGTTGTTTTCTATGACTGCAGAAACTCAGCAATGAGGTCAGGGCAATCCAGGTTCTCTTCTGGTTCCCATTGAACCAGGTTGTCTTCTGGTCCTCATTGAGAACGCCTTCCACTTTAGGAGCTACTCCACTTTGCCCTTTACCCCTCCACAGTCAAGAACTTTTTCCACCACATATTTCTCTTCCTCCACTTCCAGCACCTCCTTCACTTTCTTCTTGTTTTGTTTTTTCCTCATAGTGCCCACTAGCTTTCTGGTGTAAAGGGTGACACTACTCAGGGCAGTGCCCAAGAGTCCAAGAGGAATCGGTGCCATGGTACTGGCACATTGCGTTGGGTCGGCAGAGGGAGTGGCACCCAGGAAAGCAGCAAGCTGGGTGGCCACAGCAGAGCCCCTCCCTGAAGTGGCCTACTGCAGGTCCTGGCCAAGGGCCCTCCCATCAGCCAAACAAAACAACCTCGCACTCTGTGCTGCCTGCCTCCCGCCCTCTTTCAACATTCTTATTGTTCAAGTGTGCTGGTTAAATTCTTTCAGCTTTTGCATGCTGAAAAACTTGTGTCCTATGTTTTTGAAAATTTTTCTCTGGGAATAGAATTCTAGGTTGACAATTGTCTTCTAGTACTTTAAGTATATTGCTTCACTCTCTTCTAGGCTTGCATTACTTGCAGCAAAAATCTTTTGCTATTTTTTATATTCTGTACATAAGACTTCTTTTTTCCTTTGGCTGATTTAAAATTTAAAATTTTTCTTCTTATAAGTAGTTCTAAGCAACTTGAATATGGCATACTGGCATACTACTTTTGTTGATGTTGCTTGGGCTTGGGGTTCATTGATCTTCTTAGATCCATCGATTGATACTTTTCATCAATTTAGAATTTTTTTTTTTTTGAGACAGAGTCTCATTCTGTCACCCAGGCTGGAGTGCAGTGGTGTGACCTCAGCTCACTGCAGCCTCCACCTCCCAGGTTCAAGCAATTCTCCTGTCCCAGCTGCCCACATAGCTGGGACTACAGCTGCATGCCACCATGCCCGGCTAATTTTTTGTATTTTTAGTAGTGACAGGGTTTTGCCATGTTGGCCAGGCTAGTCTCAAACTCCTGGCCTCAAGTGATCTGCCTGCCTCAGCTTTCCAAAGTGCTGAGATTACAGGCATGAGCCACCATTCCTGGCCTATTTAGAAAATTTTTATCTATTAGTCTTTCAAATATTTTTTCTGCCTACCCCTCACTTTTTCTGGGACTCCAATTATGTGCATGTTAGGCCAGTTGAAGTTTTCACACATCTCACCAATGTTCTGTGTACCTTTTTCTGTGATCTATTTCCTTCTGCATGTTTTATTTTGTATAGTTCCCATGTCTTCAAATTCTGCAATCATTTTTTTTTCTGTAGTGTCTAATCGGCTATTAATCCTGCTATAGGCTGAATTGTGGCTCCCGAAGTCCATATGTTGAAGCTTTAACTCCCTATGAGACTGTATTTGGAGAAAGGATCTTTATAGAGGCTATGAAGGTTGCAGGAAGTCAGAAAGGCACATCCTAATCAAATAGGACTGATGTCCTTATGAGAAGAGAAGGAGACAGCTCTGTGTGTGTGCACCCAGATAAACAACCATGTGAGGACACAGCAAGAAGTTTGCTGTCTACAAGGCCAGGATAGAAGCCTCACAATAAACCAACCCTGGCACCTTGATCTTGGACTTCCAACATCCAAAACTGTGAGAAAATAAACTTCTGGCCAGGCGCAGTGGCTCATGCCTGTAATCCCAGCACTTTGGGAGGCCGAGGCGGGTGGATCGCTTGAGCTCAAGAGTTCAAGACCAGCTTGGGCAACATGGCAAAACCCCATCTCTACCAAAAATACAAAAATTAGCCAGGCATGATGGCACATGCCTGTGGTCCCAGATACTCAGGAGACTGAGATGGGAGGATCTCTGGAGCCCAGGAAGTCAAGGCTGCCATGGGCCATGATTGCACCACTGCACTCCAGCCTGGATGACAGAGTGAGATCTTGTCTCAAGAAAAAATAAATAAATAAATATAAACTTCTTTTGTTTAGGCCACTCAGTCCATAGTATTATGTTATGCCACCCCTAGTAGACTAATAATACAAATCCCATCCAGTATATTGCTGTAAGTTCTATACGGATTTTTTTTTTTAAAAAAAACCTTCCATGTGTTTCAGCATGCTCTTAATTCCTTCTTGAAAACATGTCCTTTCTTCTTGAAAATATGGAATATATTTATGATAGTTATTTTATTTTTTTAGGGACAGAGTCTTGCCCTGTGTACAGACTTGAATGCAGTGATGTAATTATAGCTCACTGCAGCCTCAAACTCCTGGGCTCACATGATCATCCTACTTAGCTAAGAAGCTAAGATTACAGGTGCATGCCATCATGCCTGGCCAATTAAAAAAATTTTTTTGTAGAGATGGGGTCTTGCTATGTTGCCCAGGCTGGTCTTGAACTCCTGGCCTTAAGCAATTCTTCAGCCTCAGCCTTCCCAAGCATTGGAATTACAGATGTGAGCCACCTCACCTGGCCTATGATAGCTAGTTTAATGCCAATCATTTGTGTCATTTCTGAGTCTGTTTCTACTGACTTATTTTTCTCCTCATTATGGGCTGTTTTTGCATGCTTGATAATTTTTTATTGGATGACAAACTGAATTTATATTCATGGGTGCTGAATTTTTTTGTAGTTTTAAAATGTTATTGTATTCATTCTGGGATGCTATTATTTGTAAACATATTGGTCATTTCAATTATCGCTTTTCAGGTTTTTATTTGTTTGTTTGTTTGTTTTTATGAAATGGGGTCTCACTATATTGCCAAGGCTGGTCTTGAACTCCTAAGCTCAAGTGACCCTCCAATCTTGGCTTCCCAAAGTGCTGGGATTAGAGGCATGAGCCATCATGCCTGGCCAGTTTTTAGTTTTTTAAGTGAAATTAGAGCAGCCTTTATTCTGCAGTGAAATTGACTTCACTACTGAGACAGTCCTTCTCAGTACTCTACCCTAGCCCTGTGTATTGTAAAGTTGCTCCACTTTGATTATGGGGAATATGGACTATTCTCAACCTTGTGTAATTTCTGATAATCATTCTGCCCAATTCTGTCCAGTGGTTCTTTCTTTGGTCCCTGTCAGTTTTTTCACACCCACGTGCTAATCAGTACTCAACTGAAGACTAAAAGGAAACACTTTGTAGGTCTCTGCAGCTCTCTCCAATAGTTTGCCCTGTGAATTCTAGATGCCTTCACCTCTTCAAATTCTCAGCTGTAGCTTCTCAACTCAAGGAGGCCCTGAGCTCCGTGTGGGCTCCTCCTCATTGTGCGGAGGTCTAGAAAACACCTCCAGCTATGAGGCTGGGTGAGCCATTTTTCACATTTTTTCACTCAAAGGGACCAATATTTTTCTGCATGGCTGTTGTCCATTTTAGAAAAACTATTGTTTCTTGTCTTTTGTCTGTGTTTTTAGTTGTTGAAGGTGGGAGGGTAAAAGTGGTCTTTGTTATACTTCCACGTTCAGAAGTGAAAGTCTCTCTAAAAGCATTTAAGTACTTGGTACTTCCAGCTGAATAGGTGCAAACAGCATACTGTATCTATTTATTTATTTTGTTTATTTTTTAGAGACAAGGTATCATTCTGTCACCTGGGCTGGAGTGCAGTGGTGCCATCATGGCTCACTGCAGCCTGGATCTGCTAGGCTCAGGTGATCCTCTCACTTCAGCTGCCCAAGTAGCTGGGGCCACAGGCACAGGCCACTGTGCCTGGCTAATTTTTTAATTTTTTTTTTTTTTTTGTAGAGACAGGGTGTCCCTATGTTGCCCAGTCTGGTCTCAAACTCCTGTGCTCAAGCTGGTCTTGAACTCCTGCTCAAGTGATCCTCCCACCTCGGCTTCCCAAAGTGCTGGGATTACAGGCATGAGCTACCACTCCCAGCCTATATTTAGACTACTATGATGATCGCAAGATGTCAGGACCATCAAAATTTCTTTGGATTATATTATATAATGTTAGAGAAAAAGAAATACTACATCTGGAAGAATAACTATAATAGGAGTGCTTCCCTGATAAATTTTATAACCTACCATCATTCTCCAAAATCCAAAATTAAACAAGTGAGTTCAATGGGGATACTTTAACAATAATCATCCTTGCACATACCAAGCTAGGAAGCAACAGTAAACAAATACCAAAAAATTACTATAGTGTGGGCCACATTTCCTGATCCTAATGAGATAAAAGTAGAAATCAATAACAAAAAGATAATTTTCAAGTGCAGATATTTGGAAAACAAATACAAGTCTCTCTATGAACTCATGGAAAGAGTTCCAAGATATACACTTGAAGTAAATAATGCAAAGTATTGAATATTGTTTAACATATGGCACCATTTATGTAAAGGGGGGAAGTATATATTTATATTTCCATATATATAAATTATCTGGAAATATACGCAAAAAATTTAACAATGGGCACTTTATTGGAGGAAGTATGTGAAACCACGTGCATGGGATCAGTAGTAGTAGTGAAACTTTTCCCTGAATACCATCTTATATTTTTCATTTTTCAATACTATGAATATATCAACTAATCAAAAATTAAGTGTTCAAAATTATTTATTAAAATATATATATATATATATATTTTTTGAGACGGAGTCTTGCTCTGTTGCCCAGGCTGGAGTGCAGTGGCTCCATCTCGGCTCACTGCAACCTCTGCTGCCTAGGTTTAAGAGATTCTCCTGCCTCAGCCTCCCAAGTAGCTGGGATTACAGGCGTGTGCCACCATGCCTGGCTAATTTTTTTTGTATTTTTAAGTAGAGATAAGGTTTCAGCATCTTGGCCAGGCTGGTCTTGAACTCCTGACCTCATGACCCACCCATCTCAGCCTCCCAAAGTGCTGGTATTACAGGCGTGAGCCACCGCGCCTGGCCTATAAAACATACATATATTTTTTTTTTTAACAATTCATGAACCAAAGAAGGAAACATAATGGGGAATTATAATATATTTAGAACTGAATGTAATAAAAAAATACTTACATTCCAAAATTTGTAAGAAGTCACTGAAACAGTACCAAAAGGAACATTAATAGTCTTAAATGTTTATAGTACAGCAGAGGCTAGATTGGAGTTAAAGTGGTAAGAATTCCCTTCTAAAAGTTAGAAATACTGTAATAATAGTGCAGACCTTGTAATAATAGTGCAAATTGTGCAAATTCAAGGAAAACATTTTAATTGAATTCTATTTCTGTCATATGATGGATAATTTATTTGTACAAATCTGATTAAAACAATTAAAATTCTGGCTGGGTGTGGTGGCTCATGCCTGTAGTCCCAGCCCTTTGGGAGGCTGAGGCCAGAGGATCACTTGAGGCCAGAAGTTCAAGACTAGCCTGGGTAACATGGTGAAACCCCGTCTCCACAAAAAATACAAAAATTGACCGGGCATGGTGGTGGCGTGTCTGTAGTCCCAGCTACTCAGGAGGCTGAGGTGGGAGAATCGCTTGAGCCTGGGAGGCAGAATTTGCAGTGAGCCAAGATGGTGCCACTGCATTCCGGCCTGGGTGACAGAGCGAGACCCTGTCTCAAAAACTAAAATAATAAATAAAACAATGAAAATTCTCAATAAACACTTTTTTTCAATAAAAATAACTTTTTAAAATGTATTGATGGGCTGGCATAAATCTCCAAATTCCTAGTATGACTTGCAAGCAGGGGTTCTGGAAGCTAAATGCTCTTACACCCACTCTGAGGTTGTCTAAACAACTCTGAGATCTTGATTTCCATGGATTACAGGGTTTCAGGAAATAGGCCTAGGGACCTTCCTCAGTGGGGAATATGTTTTTTGTTTGTTTGTCTTTTGTTTTTTTTTTGAGACTGAGTTTCACTCTTGTTGCCCATGCTGGAGTGCAATGGCTTGATCTCGGCTCACTGCAACCTCTGCCTCCCAGGTTCAAGCGATTCTCCCACCTCAGCCTCACAAGTAGCTGGGATTACAGGTGCCTGCCACCACACCTGGCTACTTTTTTGTATTTTTAGTAGAGACGGGATTTCACCATGTTGGTCAGGCTGTTTGCGAACTCCTGAGCTCAGGTGATCCACCCACCTCAGCCTCCCAAAGTGCTGGGATTACAGGCATGAGCCACCACACCCAGCCCCAGTGGAGAACTTAATGGGAGATAGCTACTTACAGTTAGGATCCAAATGAATATACCCCAGTATAAAAGTAAACAAAAATAAAATCCTATTGTAAAAAAGTCGGGTGACAACTGATTTGACCTTAGTACTAGACAGAATGAGGAGAAAATCTCCATGGGTAATTTACAACAATAAGGCATCTGTGGTACCCAGGATCTAAGATGGTTTCAGTGACCTCTGCCTGCTAGCATTCACTTCTTGCATACGCTCACCTTGTACATTGAATAGGGCTGATCTGTGCAGCTAATAAAATATTGCAGAAATTACTAGATGTGACTTCCAAGGGCTAGGATATAAAATATTGAGGCTTCTAGTTTTTACTCTGTTGGAACACTCTCTCTGGGGGAAATCAGCTGCCATGTCATGAAGACATTCAAGCTGGTCTGTAGACAGACAAGGAACAGAGGCCTCTTCCTAGTAACCAGCATTACCTTGCCAGACCTGGGACTGAACCCCCTTGAAAGTGTACCCCCCAGCCCCAGTTAAGTTAAGCCTTTAGATGACTGCAGTCCCAACTGACATCTTTAATGTAACCTCAGGTGAGACCATGAGCTAGAACCACCAGCTAGAAAACTCCCATTTTCTACAAAGATTATGTAAAGATAACTGAGGTTTGTTTTAAGCTACTAAATTTTATGTGATTTGTTATATAATAAATAACTAATATACTAGATCTCATAAAGGTTTTTGGTCTGAATTTATGCTGCCTGCATGGTCAGAAAAATTTCAAGTGGAAATTTAACAACCTGTAGAAACAAATACAAAATGTCTTAGGAAGAGCTTATTTTCAACCCAGGTCTCAAAGAATTACTAAGGATAATTTTCAAGGAAAATAATAGTTTACATTAAGAATCACAAAATACCAGCCAGGTGCGGTGGCTAACGTCTGTAATCCCAGCACTATGGGAGGCCAAGTTGGGCAGATCACCTGAGGTCAGGAGTTCGAGACCAGCCTGGCCAACATGGCAAAACCCTGTCTCTACTAAAAATACAAAAATTAGCCTGGCATGGTGGCAGGCTCCTGTAATCCCAGCTATTCGAGAGGCTGAGGCAGGAGAATCACTTGAACCCAGGAAGTGGAGGTTACAGTGAGCTGAGATTGCACCACTGCACTCCAGCCTAGGCGACAGAGCAAGACTCCATCTCAAAAAAAATAAATAAATAAATAAAAAGAAGGATCACAAAATTTCTAAAGGCAAGACACCATGAGTCAGACCCAATGAACCAATAGACAGGAGAAGCAGAAATGCAAGGACTCCTTATGCCAGATTTCCCAGCCATAGAATCTAAAAGGAATATGTTTAATGTATTTCAGGAAATAAAGGCAGAAAAAAGAAACTATGAGCAGGAAATAAGAAACTATAAACAAGAGCCAAGTAGATTTTAAAAAGAACAAAGCAGAACTTCTAGAAATGAAAAATATATAATTTTAAATTAGTCAACAGACTGACTAAAGAGTAGATTAGACACAACTGAAAAAAGAACCAGTGTACTAAAAAACAGACCCAAAGAATTTATTAGATATTGACCATTTTCGATTTGGGTAAAAACAAAGAAGAATTTATTAGGATTCAGTCTATGGATTCAAATATGGAAAATATGAATGAAAGGTGGTTAAGAGTCATGGAAGACAGGATAAAAAAGTCTAACATACCTCAGTGGAGCTCCAGAAGGAGATAACATTAAGAACGAAGATGAAGCAACATTTGAAGATAAAATGGCTGAGAATCTTCCAGGGTTGTTGAGAGATACCAATTCTCATATCCAGACAGCCTAATAAAATTCAGAGAGGATAAATAAAAATAAATCCAACAGAGACATACCACAATGTAACAGCAAATGAGAAAAGAGACGATCTTAAAAACCAGAACAAATTAAGAGTAAGCATAACAAAGGAAATAATAAAAGTAAAAATAGAAATTGATGAAATAGAGAAGAAATGACATCATAGAGGGGTGCATAACAACAAAACAGGCATTAAAATAGGCAAACGTATGGCAAGATTGATAATAAATAAATGCTTAATAAATAAGTTTACATAAAAAGAATAACGAGTGGAAAGGGGGACATAGAGTTTTAAAGTATAGGAAACTATTATGAAGAACTTTATGTTAGTAAACTTACATGAAATGAACAACGCATTAGGATATATTTGCCTTCATGTAAGATAATATCTGATTAACAGTTGTTGAGCAATAAGACTTTTTTTTTTTTTTTTTTGAGATGGAGTCTTGCTCTGTCACCCAGGCTGGAATGCAGTGGCACGATCTTGGCCCACTGCAACCTCCGTCTCCCAGGCTCAAGCAATTCTCCTGCCTCAGCCTCCCAAGTAGCTGGGATTACAGGTGCCCACCACCAGACCTAGCTAATTTTTGTATTTTTAGTAGAGACGGTGTTTCACCATGTTGGCCAGGCTGGTCTGGAATTCCTGCCCTCAAGTGATCTGGCCACCTCAGCCTCTCAAAGTGCTGGGATTACAGGTGTGAGCCACCATGCCCAGCCTGCAATAAAACATTTAGTTAAAATATACTTTTTAAATTAATTTTTAGATTTTGGGGGTTTTTTTGATTTTTTTTTTTTTTTTTTTTTTTTTTTTTTAAGACAGGGCTCTCACTCTGTCTCCCAGGCTGGAGTGTCATGGTGCCATTACTGCTCACCATAGCTTCATCCTCTCAGGCTCAAGCAATCCTCCTACCTTACCTGAGTAGCTGGGACCCCAGGTGCATACCACTGTGCCAGTCTAATTTTTTCTTTTTAGGGACAGAGTCTGGCTATGTTGCCCAGGCTGGTTTCCAACTCCTATGCTCAAGTGATCCACCCATGTCAGCCTCCCAAAGTGCTGGGATTACAGGCATGAGCCATTGCACCCAGCCTTAATTAAAATATAGAATGGATTTTGGTCAGGGAATCAAATGCTATTTACATGGCTTGGCACTAATTTTTTTTTATACAAACATTTTTAGAAGTAAGACATACAAATGGACAGATATACAAATCGAGTGCACAGCTCAACACATTTTCACAAAGTGAATGCATCCAAGTCACCAGCACATAGATCAAGATAAAGAAAATTACCATAAAATAGAAGATTCCTCGTGGCAGTAATAATTTAAAATTTAATTCTTACAAATGTTTTGTAGCTCACATGGATTCAACTGGCTTGGATTTTAACAGCAGTAAACATTTTTTTTGCCCACCAGTTCCTAAAATAATTACATGTTGAAATAGTTGTTTGTTTTCCCCCAGAATCTGAATTCTTGCCTTAGCTCTGCCTGCTCACTAAGTCCTCTATATCCACCAGTGTCTGCTGAAGTTTCCAAGAAGTTCACACGTGTGAAGTAAGACCAGTGCCATAGCTAAAGCTTCAGCATAAAATCACGGTGTGCACTACAAAGCCACTTGAGGCCTATGGAGAGGCTTGTTGAGGGGTGTACTGTTTTCCTAAGGACCACATCTTCACTAAGACCCAGTGTGTGCAGCTTTGCCTTTTTGTAAAAGAACAAGTTGCAATGTCCCCACATAAACTATAGCTGCCTGCCAAGGTCAAAATAGGAGGTGGCTTAAGACTTAAAGGCTCCTGAGAAGTTAAAAGCGATCTACAAAACAGTAAAAACCCACTTGGCTTAATATAACTTCTTTAAGATGCCAAAGTCAAGACATGTTAAACACACTCTGAAGTCTAAAGCTCAAAGCTACACACCTTACATAACTCAATGCCCCTTTGTGTGTATATTTCGCCATCCAAAATTTAACCCCCTATATACTTACCAGGGTTCACAGCCCAACATTTCAGGTGTTGGGGTTTTTGAGGTTACACGTCTGAAATGCAAGCCTCCTGACTATAGAGACAATGTTTGCCTCTGGATATCTTCCTTCATGGACAATAACTATCAGAAGATTCTACTTTCTACAGGCAAACCAGCTTCCTGGAGGAAGAGATTAAGTTACCCAGACCCATTTTCTTAAACTCACCACTCAGGTAACCCTTACTCCTCTCCCCAGGAAGCTAAGAGTGAGGAAGTAGAGAGAAGCCAGGAAAGTTATGCTAATGAAGCTCTCCCCAATTCACCAAGTGATAGAAAGATACATTCTCCCCAAACCTATTGGTTCAGAAAACCATGCATTGGAAGTCAGAAGATCTCATCTTAATGCGTCAAAACTGCTCTAGGGGAATATGTAACAGACCTAGAGAATAGGGTTAGAAGCTCTGCACACAACTTGTCAAACAGCTAGAGCTCCAACAAGGTGCTCAGGTAGTCCAAAAATTAGCAGTGATCAAGTCAAAGAAAATCTATGTTTTTTACTGGGTTGGATAATCGCTGGGAGGAAAGAGGTCATGTCCTCCACAAACAGGGAGTAAAAAGTCATAAAGAGGGAATAGGAGAGATAAAAGGACAGCAGAATGAAATACAAACAGCACAGGAGAAATGAAAACAGAGTTAGGTACGATATGAGAGAACTGCAAGAAAATCAAAACAGCCATTACAACCAAAAGATGCAAAGACAGTAAAGCAGAGCATGGACATCACAGAAAATGCAATCAATGAATGATGTAGGAGGCAAAACGAGGAAATCTCCTAAACTGTGGGAAAAAGATGAGAAAGGATGAAATAAAGAGAAAAAGATGGTAGCAATAGCAGACAAAATAAATTCATTAATAACTCAAGAATTACAGCTGTTCCTAAGAGAGGGAGGAAAAATGGGGGGAAAAAAAGTCAAAATTGAGGCCAGGCATAGTGGCTCACACCTGTAATCCCAGCACTTTGGGAGGCTAAGATGGGTGGATCACTTGAGACCAGGAATTCGAAACCAGCCTGGCCAACATGATGAAACCCTGTCTCTAAAATACAAAAATTAGCCAAGCGTGGTGGCATGTGCCTGTAATCTCAGCTACTTGGGAGGTTGAGGTGGGAGAATCGCTTGAACCCGAGAGGCAGAGGTTGCAGTCAGCTGAGATCGCGCCACTGAACTCCAGCCTGGGCGACAGAGTGAGATCTTGTCTCAAAAAAAAAAAAAAAAAAAAAAAAAGTCAAAATTGAAAGTTTTTAGAGATGGGTAAAAGCATGAAAACCAAGAGTGATCATCATATTGAAGAAAAGTCAAATAGACCCATATAGACATACTCTGGCAAAAATTGTTAATTACAAAATAAAGAAAAATGACCTAAGTACCTAAACAGGTGAGCTATAAAGAAAACAAATTATGTTTGATTTTAATCTTTTTTTGTAATACTAAATATAAGAAACCAAGGGAACAATAGATACAGAACTTTTAGGGAAAAGTTATATGACTTAGCCATAAATCAGCAAAAGACATGTCCTAAAACAGATGTCCTCAAAGGGTAGTCCATGAACCCCTTCAGGGTCTTTGAAAACTTTTCAGAGAGTCTGCAAGGTCAAAGTTATTTTTGTAATAATACTAAGATGTTATTGGTCTCTTTCACCACGTAGATATTTGCACTGTTGATACAAAAACAAGGCTGGATAAAACTGCAGTTTAGCACAAATCAATGGCATGGTGCCAACTGTACTAGTAATTATTATATTCTTCACTACCACACACTTGCAGGAAGAAAAAAGAGTGTACTTGAAACAATAAAAAATACTAATTTTTGTTGTCCTGAATCTTTTCTTTTCTTTCTTTCTTTTTTTTTTTTTTTTTTTTGAGACCGAGTCTTGCTCTGTCGCCCAGGATGGAGTGCAGTGGCGCAATCTCGGCTCACCGCAAGCTCTGCCTCCCAGGTTCACGCCATTCTCCTGCCTCAGCCTCCCGAGTAGCTGGGACTACAGGCGCCTGCCACCACGCCCGGCTAATTTTTTTGTATTTTTAGTAGAGACGGGGTTTCACCGTGTTAGCCAGGATGGTCTCAATCTCCTGATCTGGTGATCCGCCCACCTCTGCCTCCCAAAGTGCTGGGATTACAGGCGTGAGCCACCGCGCCCGGCCCTGTCCTGAATCGTAAGTACACATCTTTTTAATATTCTCTGTGACAAATAGGAAGTATACATAAAGCTCTTCTGGTACCTAGTGGAACATGCTGATCGTCTCAAGGAAAAGCATATGTGCGATTGAGTTGCAAGCTGACCTAGCTGCTGTTTTCATGTATCATCATTTTTACTTGAAAATGAACAAAGTGAACCTGTTACTTCAAAGGAAACAATTGCTGGTGTTTGTTGCCAATGCAAAAATGTCAGATTTCAAGTGAAAATTAAAATATTGGGAAAGTCATATCTGCCACCTTTGAGCTCAGTTCTCTGTTGCTTAGAGACTTTTCTGATGAGATTAGTGGGAATGCAAATGAATGTGAGTTTTTAAATATTGTTTAATGAAATGTGTTGACATTTGGAAGACATGTATAACTCAGTCAACTATTATTTTCCAAATAACCAAATGCATGATGTTACAAAATTAGGGTAAAAGATCCATTCAATGTGAAAGATAGACTGATGGATTCTAACTGAACAGAGTATGAAAGATTCACTGATACGGTTTTAGAGTCCACATTGCAACTAAACTTCAGGAGACTGCCACTTCTTGAATTTTGATATAGTATCAAAGGAGAATATCCAGAATTATCTGAAAAGAATATTTAAATATTTCTCCCTTTCCCAAGTATATATCCGTGTGAAGCCAGATTTTCTTCATATATTTCAACCAAGACAATGTATTATAACAGTTTGAATGCAGAAACCTATGAGAATTCATCTGTCTCCTGTTAAGCCAAACATAAAATGGATTTACAAAAAAGTATTTTATATCTGACCAAACGAATACGCCTGGGTGAAGACAACAGAAAAGCATTCTCAGATATGCAAAAGCTCAGTAAATAGAATACCTACTGCCCTTTTAAAAGGAATTACTTGAAGATTTACTTCTGCCATTCAAGATATGGATTATATAGCTACACAATGAGAAGTTGGGTGATAAGGGGATTGTTTTGTGATTTATAAATTGTCTCCAAATTACTTGACTGTCATTGAAAAAAGAGAAGGGATGTGAGACAGCCAAAATCTAGAAATATATCACCTTAAAATCAAAGTCCTCTGTCTAGAATGCCTATCTCCCTATGTGCTCACCTAAGTCGTATTTAGATTTCAAGACATATCTCAGATCCCACATAAAATTATAGAATCTTGATACTGCAAAGGATCTGGAGAGAGGGAAATAACTTGTATTATTATGTACCTGGGTGTTTAAAATTCATCCACATTTAATCTGTACAGAAACCTAAATTGTCTTGTTATCACCATTTTCCAGATGAGGAAGTCCAAGTTCAGAGAGATAAAACCTCTTGCCCAATGTCATCCTTCCAGCTAGATGTGGATTGAGGACAAAACCCCAGATCTTTTCTACTTAGAAGTCCAGGTTCTTTACATTACACTCTATTACCTCAGAGTTCATCTATCTAAATAAGCCCTACCCAATCCGTTGCTCAAGTCTTCATTAAGACAGCTCCATCCATCGTTATCAGTCCAGTCCCCTCCAGGGACAAGGAATTCAACATATTTTAATGCAGTCCATCGTGTCTATTGACTGCATTTAAAAGTTTCTCTCCATATTTAATCCAACATATTTCTTCTGAAACCCTTACCTACAAATCCTAAGAATATCCTTTGGGGTTATGCGTAATGAGAAAGTGAAAGGAGCTAATAGCCACTTGTGTATCTGTTCTCTCTTTATGTAGTCATTTTTATGCAGCACAAAGGCAGGTGTACCATGAAGCTAATGAAGCTTCAGAGCCCCCAGTCACTGGAAGTTGCGGAGTGTTCTAGATAAAGAGGAACAGATTGTGTTTAGAAAGTGTGTCTGGTAAATTGGCTAAAGAGATCTCAGAAGAAAGGGACCTGAAACTTCAAATCTCCAGTAATTTGTTGTGATTTCTTTTCTCATCTTTAGCAAGTATTTACTTTTGTATCAATTTTGTACTGGAAACTTTGTACTATTTTCCTTAAAGAGGGTTCCAAAAATTGTATTCAGCCCCACAAAATCTGGATCCACTCCTGGTTTGACCCATAGAAGTCCTGTTAAATATATTTTCAGTATTGTATTTATGTCTAGGCATTTACATGAGAAAAATGAACCCCTGTCTTATTTAACCTACTGTGGTTTTCATTTTGATTTGCTTTGTTCATTTTTTGTTTGTTTGTTTGTGATAGGGTCTCACTCTGTTGCCCAGGCTGGAGTGCAGTGGTGCAATCATGGTTCACTATAGTCTTGACCTTCCAAGCTGAAATGATCCTCCCACCTCAGCCTCCAGAGTAGCTGGGACTACAGGCACATGCCACAATGCCCAGCTAAGTTTTTAATTTTTTGTAGAGACAGGGTCTTGCTATATTTACCCAGGCTGGTCTTGAACTCCTGGCCTCAAGTGATCCTCCCACCTCAGCCTCCCAAGTGCTGAGATTATAGGCATGAGCCACTGTGCCCAGCCAACCCATTGTTATTTTGGATCTCCATCACAGCAGCCAGGCCGATATCATGATACAGAATGCTTAATTTCTACTCTGCCATGTGCAAACATGACCACCACTCTAATACCACCACAGGTAATTATTTCAAGGGGATGCCTGATGCAGGCCAGGCCAATTAATTCCTTGCCCACAGTTTTCAAACTGGGACCGTAAACAGAGGCAGCCTCTCTCTGATTACCTGCACAATCAGCTGGCAATTGTGTCTGTCTATAACTGTGTCTCCTTATTTCCTCCATATATGGAGGAAGCCAGGGAGCTTTAACGGCACATGAGGAAAAGAGAAGAAAAGACAAGAGCTATAGAAAGTCTGTCTTTCCAATTGTTCCTTGGGGCCAGCTGCATTTCTGCCCTTCCTATGGTTTGGTTCATCAATTCTCCTTGACCCAAACTGGTTAAACAGTTTCTGTCTCTTGTAGCCAAGAGGTCTGCCTATTACAAAGAAAAATTTGCAGTGCACTCTCATACAGCATGTATGAACCAAGCCAGGGTGAGGCCCCAGGAAACTCCCACCCTATGCCTTTTCATGTTAACAATTTGCCTATGACTCTATATCTCCTGTGCTCCTAGATCCGTATCTCCAACTGCCTCACTGATAGGATATCTCAAAGGCACCTCAAAGTTAGTATCGTCTTTCCTCAAATCTTCTGCCTCCAGGGCTCCCCATTGCAGTAAACCCAGTACTCACATCCAGGTGCCCAACTCATAAACTTGGATGAGGTCTATGACTTATAAAATCTAACATGTGGCCAGGTGTGGTGGCTCACGCTCATAATCCTAACACTTTGGGAGGCCGAGGTGAGAAGATCACTTGAGCCCAGGAGTTCAAGACTAACCGGGGTAAGATGCCAAGACTCGGCCGGGCACGGTGGCTCACGCCTGCAATCCCAGCACTCTGGGAGGCCGAGGCGGGCGGATCATGAGATCAGGAGATTGAGACCATCCTGGCTAACACGGTGAAACGCTGTCTTTACTAAAAATACAAAAGATTAGCCGGGCGTGATGGCACACACCTGTAGTCCCAGCTATTCAGGAGGCTGAGGCAGGAGAATTACTTGAATCCAGGAGGCAGAGGTTGCAGTGAGCCGAGATTGTGCCACTGCACTCCAACCTGGGTGACAGCGTGAGACCCCGTCTCAAAAAAAAGAAAAACTGAACTACACCAATCCCGGAGTCTGCCCGGGTCTCACTGTAATGTGAGCCAGTAAATTTTTATCATTTAAGCCAGGTTGAGGTTTTTGTTTAATCTAAAAAAACCCACATATCTGACAAAGAAGTTGTATCCCAAATATATAAACAACTCTCACAACTCAATAATAAAATAACAACAACCCAATCAAGAAAATGGACAAAAAACTTAAAGAAACATTTCACCAGAAAAGATAAACAGACAGCAAATAAGCACAAGAGAAGATGACTGGCTTCATTAGTCATTAGGAGCAACATGGCGAAACCCCATCTCTACAAAAAAAGAAAAAACTGATATATAAATAAGAAGGTAAGGTTAGTGGACGAAGACTTCCTGGAAGGGATAAGCAGAGGTTATAAGGATAAAATCTTGCAAGAATATGAAAGCATTTTGGAAAGTATAACTTAGAAAAGTACAGGTTTCATAATTTTTTGTATCACCCGTAAGTTCTAGCATAATATTGCAATATGTTGCTGGTATTTGGTAAATGTTTCTTATTCATTCTTATTATAGGGTTCACAAATAAACTGTTCAATGAGTGGAAAGGCATTCAAGTCAAAGGGGAGTGTCCAGAAAAGATTCCTACAGATTAGCCCCAGACCTGAGTCAGGTTCCAAGGACTTTTCCCCTTGTTATGGACAGAGTTTAGGGTTGACCACCTGTTATTTTCTTGATCCAGGATAATTGAGGTCACACTTTTAGCTATGGCATGGTTTGCAGTTTGAGTAGCTGGTATCAATCTTGTGCTTCCTGTTCTACAAAAAGATGTAGGTTCTGATGGGTATGGGGACACAAGATGCCACCTGCCCAGGTGGGCATATTTCCTGCAGCAGCCCCCTCTGCATGACTTCCCCTCCTGCCTGACTGCCAGGCTCAGTGTTCTGCAGAAACCAGCATTGATGATATCTCATTTCTCAGATCTGCAAGGGCCCCCTGAGATGCAGATTGGTAATGTGACAATTAACCTTCAAGGGCGCAAAGTCTCAGGTATGAGGCACACAGCAGCAATCACCTCCTGTAGTCAGCATCTTGCTAGCTAGCCCACCTGCACCCCAAACATCTGGTGATGCTGTGATTTGCAGAAGTGAAAGAAAACTGTTTAATCAACCATCTTTTCTCACCTCTCTAGGGCCATAAAAGCTCTTGACTTTCCCCCATCAAAAGGATCTCTTCCCTTCCCAACAAGCTGTACAATCGAGTGGAAAGAATTAATTTTATTCTAATAGATCCTATAATACTCTTTCCTTTAGGAAACCTCCTAGCTGAACACTTCACCTGGACACTGAAATTCAACTTTTTTTCCCCAAGTTTTCCTTCATTCTGAACTCTAAAATGTACTTATTTTTTTTCAATGAAAACACCCTACTCCTACTTCACCTATTGTTGTTTTGGTTTTCTGTCATTGCAGGTTGGGTCTTCATAAGTTTACCAATCTTAAATTTTAATATCATAGAAGACAGGCACTGGCTCTGAGCTTATATGGTAGAACCTAGCAATACATAATTTTTACAATAATAAACACATCACATAGCTGAGAAAACAAAGAGGTAGTTAAAAAATATTCACAGCTTCCCAGCTCCCTCCCACTCTAGAAATTCCCTTCCTGTATCTAAGGAAAAGAAAGGGGATTCCATGAGTCACCAAGAAGTTTGGAAACTGAAAGCCATCCATTCCCTGACAAAATGTTTTTTGGGGATATATTTTTAAAATGCAATAAGGCAGCCAGACACAGTGGCTCATGGCTGTAATCCCAGCAGTCTAGGAGGTCAGGGCCAGAGGATCTCTTTGAGGCCAGGAGTTCAAGACCAGCTTAGGCAACGTAGCAAGACCACGTCTCTACTTGAGGGAAAAAAAAATCCAATAAGGTAACTTTTTATCTCTTTTCCCCTTTTCATATGCTCAGAACTACAGTCCCAAACAAAGGATTCATAAATTAGAAGTCATTTCACACGTATTTATATTTATTATTATTTCTTAGTTTAAAAATATTTTTCACATTCAATGCCAAAACATAGATATTGCATTCTGTAACCCCACCCACAACCCTCACATACCCATAACACTTCCCTCCTCTCCTGGTTTCCTCGCGGCAAACAGGCAATGCCGAAGTCCTCCTGCCTACCTACCATGAACTCTTACTTTGCTCCAGTTCTCCCACTAGGGCTCAGATGCCCTGTCAGTTTCATCCTTCTAGTTGCGGCCAAACCTGGGAGATTCTTTCCCAGAGGAAGGAATACTATGAAAGCCTGGGGAAATTTCCCAACCCCACCCACAGAAGCCAAGTCAGGAAAAGCCTGTAGAGGTGATTCACGGGCTTTAAGTTCATGCGTCCTAAACAAAGGTGGCCACCCAGAACTGTCTTCTAGTCAACTCGACCGCAAACCATGGAATGGCTCCTATGCCAGGAGAGACCAAGGCTGGTGGCAAGGGGAAATTTTCTAACCAATCAGCTTTCCCCCTAGACTCTGAAGAAAAGTCCCTGAGGAGGAGGCTGTGGGACCAAGTAGGAGAAAATGGAAAGCAACACCTGGGTTAGCCAGGTGCAGAAAGAACAAGCATCCCTGGGCTGACCTGGGAGGCTCTCTCTTCAACAATGGGTGCATAAATTAGAACCTGAACTTCGGTGGCAATCAGTTTACACCAATGTAACAAATCCAGAGCTCAGATGATGTTTAAAGTGATGGGGATGGCCAGGCATGGTGGTTCACACCTGTAATCCCAGCACTTTGGAAGGACGAGGCCGGTGGATCACGAGGTCAGGGGATCGAGACCATCCTGGCCAACATGGTAAAACCCTGTCTCTACAAAATAAATATATATATTATATATATATACACACACACACACACACACACACAAATACAAATATTAGCTGGGCGTGGTGCCATGTTCCTGTAATCTCAGTTACTCGGGAGGGTGAGGCAGGAGAATGGCTTGAACCTGGGAGGCAGAGGCTGCAGTGAGCCAAGATCATGCCACTGCACTCTAGCCTGGTGACAGAGCAAGACTCTGTCTCGAAAGAAAGAAAGAGAGAGAGAGAGAGAGGGAGGGAGGGAAGGAAGGGATGGGACTGAAAAGGCTGCCAGCCTGGTTCTATCGTTAAGGCTGTTAGCATTCTTTTTTCTTGTTGTTGCTCAATATAATCCATAGCTTCACAAGTTATAACATTCTTGAGGCAAGGAACAATGACGCTCTGGCCTCCATATATTCTATGACAGCAGAAATTTCCCAGGCAGTACAGATGTAGGACCCAAATAGGTTTCAAATCCATTTTTTTTTTTTGGAGACAGGGCCTCACTATGTCACCCAGGCTGGAATGTAGTGGCGTGATCTCAGCTTACTGCAGCCTTCACCTCCCAGGCTTGAGCAATACTCTCACCTCAGCCTCCTAAAGTAGCTGGGACTACTGCGCTTGCCACCACGCCCAGCTAATTTTCAAATTTTATGTAGAGATGGGGTTTCATCATGTTGCCCAAGTTGGTCTCAAATTCCTGGGTTCAAGTGCTCCTCCCACCTCAGCCTCCCAAAGTGCTGGGATTACAGGCATGAGCCACTGCACTCAGCCCCAAAAAACTTTGTCAACCACTGCTCAGTAATGCCTGACTTTGGTACAGCCCTTTAATTTCAAGTACATTTGGTTCCTCCAGCAATCATCAAAGGTTGTTAGCCTCGCTTCCTCTGCAATGATTAGGAAGGATAAGTAGTACAGAGATAGGGCCCCGGGTGCCTTGAAAGCAAGCCTCACTTTTATAAGAATCCCAGCCTAGCAGGGCTGTGGTAAGAGAAGTGGGCAAAGCAAAAGGAAGTTTTTTACTGATACTCAGTGCTATTGAGTGATAATGCAACCGTTCATCTTCCTGTTGAAGAGTCTGACATGCTTTCACAGTTATGAATGAAACTCTCTCGGATTGTTTTTTAAAAATCCCTTCAAGATCTCTAGCTCTTAAAAGAGTAGCAGTAACTTCCTCCATCTGCAGTCTAACACATTTCCATGGTGACTCTCTAACACAGTGTGGTGTGTATTCCTTGTTTCTGTGGCTGCCCTTCATCTGAACCCACTCCTTATATTTGGAGAATCCCCTATCACTTGAGCTTTAGTAAAAAGCAGGGCCAATGTCCCACTATAGAAGTAGAAGGATCCGATATTTACTGCCCCAGCACCTCTTGCAGCAAGGGAGAAGGCATGTGACCTTGGCTTGGTCAATTGGACATGTCCACCCAAGGTGTTGACTGAGGAAATAGTAATGCAAAGAAAGAAGCCGGGAAACACTTTATTCCAACAGTAACATCCAGTTTTCATGCCAGGGGTGGCATCCGGTGTCTGGTGCCAGCAGCAGGAAAGGCTTTGTCAAACTGGTTCTATGGTGTGACCTTGGCAGTGGCCACGTCTTACTCTTTCTCTCCCCTTTATGTCCATTTGTGGAGCTTGAGTCTCCAGGTAATCCTGCAAACTATCCAACTCCTTTTGGTTGCTTCAGGCACAAACTTGGGAGACATCTTTGAGTTTCCTCTGTAACCTTATATCTAATCCAATAGGAAATTCCGGAAGTGGCCTATTTCCTCTGCTAGTACTCCCTGGCCTAAACCACCATTATCTCTCCCCTGAATTACTGAAATAGACTCCTTTAAAAAAAATTAGTTCATCAAACATTTTTTATTGCCAAAAATTTTATGTATTTATTATGTACAACATAATGTTTTGAAATATGTATATGCTGTGGAATGGCTAAATCAAGCTAAATATCATATGCTTAACCTCACATGCTTCTTTTTTTTGTAGTGAGAAGGCTTAAAATCTACTGTTTTTGTGATTTTGAAGAATGCAACACATTGTTTTTGTGTGTGTGAATGTGGTTTTTTTTTTTTTTTTTTTGAGACGGAGTCTTGCTCTATCACCCAGGCTGGAGTGCAGTGGCGCGATCTCGGCTCACTACAAGCTCCGCCTCCCGGGTTCACGCCATTCTCCTGCCTCAGCCTCTCCGAGTAGCTGGGACTACAGGCGCCCGCCACCACGCCCGGCTAATTTTTTTGTATTTTTAGTAGAGACGGGGTTTCACCGTGGTCTCGATCTCCTGACCTCGTGATCCGCCCGCCTCGGCCTCCCAAAGTGCTGGGATTACAAGCGTGAGCCACCGCGCCCGGCCGAATGTGTTTTTTTGAGACGGAGTTTCACTCTTGTTTCCCCAGGCCGGAGTGCAATAGCGCAATCTTGGCTCATTGCAACCTCCGCCTACTGGGTTCAAGCAATTCTCCTGCCTCAGTCTCCCGAGTAGCTGGGATTACAGGCGCCCGCCACCACGCCCAGCTAATTTTTGTATTTTTAGTAGAGACAGGGTTTCACCACATTGGCCAGGCTGGTCTTGAACTCCTGACCTCGGGTGATCCACCCGCATCAGCCTCCCAAAGTGCTGGGATTACAGGCGTGAGCCACTGCGCGCTGCCCAACACATTCTTATTAATTCTAGTCACCATGTTTTACAACAAATCTCTTGAACATATTCCTTCTAACTGAAAATTTGTATCCTTTGACCAATATCTCCACCTTCAACACCCAGACTCTGGTAATCACCATACTACTTTCCGCTTCTATGAGTTCACTTTTTTAGATTCCACATATAAGTGAGATCATACACTATTTTTTTTTTTTTTTGAGATGGAGTCTTGCTCTGTCGCCCAGGCTAGAGTGCAATGGCACAATCTCGGCTCACTGCAACCTCTGCCTCCCGGGTTCAAGCGGTTCTCCTGCCTCAGCCTCCTGAGTAGCTGGGATTACAGGCTTGCGCAACCATGCCCAGCTAACTTTTGTATTTTCAGTAGAGACAGGGTTTCACCATGTTGGTCAGGCTGGTCTTGAACTCTTGACCTCAAGCAATTCACCTGCCTCGACCTCCCAAAAGTGCTGGGTTACAGGAGTGAGCCACTGCTCCTGGCCACTATTTGTCTTTTTGTGTGTAGCTTATTTCACTTAACATAATGTCCTCCAGCCCTTTGATTTCAAGTACATTTGACTCCTTCAGCAATCAGAGCAAACAATGGATGTCTTCCAGGTTCATCCATCTTGTTGCAAATGACAGAATTTCCTTCTTTTTAAAGGCTGAATAATATTCCATTGTGTATATGTACCATATTTTATTTATTCATCCATTAATGGACATTCAGGTTGATTCCATATCTTTGCTATTGTGAGTAATGATGCAATGAACATGGAGTGCAGACATCTCTTCAACACACTGATCTTATTTTCTTTGGATATATACCCAGTAGTGACATTGCTGGATCATATGGTAATTCTAGCTTTAATTTTTTTGAGGAACCTCCATACTGTTTTCCATAATGGCTATACTAATTTACATACTCCCCAAGATTGTGCAATGGTTTCCTTTTCTTCACATCCTACTAACACTTATCATTTCGCTTTTTGATTAACAGCCATTCTAAGAGGTGTGAGGTGATAGCTCCTTGTGGTTTTAATTTGCTTTTCCCTGATGATTAGTGACATTACGTTTTCATATACCCATTGGCCGTCATACACCTGTTGGCCATTTGCATGTCTTTGTTTGAGAAATGGCTATGCAGGTCCCTTGCCCATTTTTTAATCGGGTTATTTGTTTTCTTGCTATTGGATTGTTTGAATTCCTTATGTGTTTTGGATACTAACCCCTTATTAGATGTATGGTTTGCAAGTATTTTCTCCCATTCCACAAGTTGTCTCTTCACTCTGTTGATTGTTTCCTTGGCTGTGCAGGAGCTTTCCAGTTTGTTATAATCCCATTTGTCTGTTTTCACTTTTGTTGCCCGTGCAACAGCCTCAACTGGTTTCTCTGCTTTCACTTTGCTCCCACACAGACCTGTCTCCATACAGTAGTCCGTTATCTTTTACAATCATGACTGAGATCATGTCACTCCTCTGCTCAGAGTCACCCCACAGCTTCTCATTACTCAAAATAAAATGCAAAATGCTTGTCAAGATCTACATGATTGGTATCTTGCTTGCTACCTTTCTAATCTCGTCTCCTCTCACTCCCTTACTTGCTCACTCCGCCCGGCTGCACCAGTCTCTCTTCAATTCCTCAAAATGCCAAGCACACTCCTGATGCTGGACTCTCGGCCTTGCTATTCCCTCTGCCTAGAATGCTCTTCTCCAAGATACCTATATGACTTGCTTCCTCACTTCAATCAGGTCTCTACTTAAATGCTACTTTATCAGATAGGCTTCCTTGACCACCCTATCTAAACTTGCGTTTCTGGCCAAGCGTGGTGGCTCACGCCTGTAATCCCAGCACTCTGGGAGGCCGAGGCGGGCGGATCACGAGGTCAGCAGTTCGAGACCAGCCTGGCTAACATGGTGAAATCCCACCTCTACTAAAAATACAAAAATTAGCCAGGCACGGTGGCGGGCGCCTGTAATCCCAGCTACTCGGGAGGCTGAGGCAGGAGAATCACTTGAACCCAGGAGGCGGAGGTTGCAGTGAGCTGAAATCATGCCACTGCACTCCAGCCTGGGCGACAGAGCGAGACTCCATCTCAAAAAAATAAATAAATAAATATAAATAAATAAATAAATAAATAAATAAAATTGCACTTCTCTCTCCTGCCAGTTCCCCTCTATTTTTCTTTGCTAACATCTGAACCATTCCTCCTTATTTTTTTTCTTCAACTGCATGTACGTATGCATTTGTTTGTCTGTCTCTGCCACTAGGACGTAAGCTCCCTGAGAGTAAGGACTTCGTCCATTTGTTTTCTGCCATATCCCCAGTGCCTAAAAGAGTACATAGTACTTAATGAGTACTCTACAAATCTACATTAGGTAGATGTATTCACCAAATAAATTTCATTTCTGTTTAAATCTACCATAGTTGATTTCTGTTTCTTGCAACTTAACATGCTAAGAACCTTATCTGAGAGACATGTAAGACACTGGGAATCAAATTTTTCTCTCATTTAGTGACTTTGGGCAAAGTCACTTAGCACTCTGGGTCTCAGTTTGTTTATATATTGCCCCTCTTTGCTATAAGAAAATTTTACAAATTTTAAAAATGCCATATGTCTTTTTTTTTTTTTTTTTTCTTTTTTTGAGACAGATTCTCACTCTGTCACCCAGGCTCGAGTGCAGTGGCATGATTTCAGCTCACTGCAACCTTCCTGTCCCAGATTCAAGCGATTCTCCTGCCTCAGCCTCCCAAGTAGCTGGGACTACGGGCGTGCACCACCACGCCCAGCTAATTTTTGTATTTTTACTAGAGATGGGGTTTCACCATGTTGGCTAGGTGGGTCTCAAACTCCTGACCTCAAGTGATCCTCCCGCCTTGGCCTCCCAAAGTGCTAGGATTATAGGTGTGAGCCACTGCACCTGGCCAAAATGCCATATTTCAAAGCCACAATAGAATAATGGTTTTTCCAAAGTACATACAGTCATATAATGACATTTTGGTAATGACAGACCCCACGTACCATGGCGGTTCCATAAGATTAGAACGGAGCTGAAAAATCCCTATCACCTAGTGACATGGTGGCCTTCATCCCATTGTAGCCATTATCATAGCACAATGCATTACTCTTATGTCTGTGGTGATGCTGGGCTAAACGAATCTATTGTGCTGCCAATCATAGCACATACAATTATGTACAGTACATAATATATTTTATTTTGTCTTATTTTTTATTTTCAAATATTTAGGGCTGCATGTGCAGTTGTTTTACATAGATATATTGTATAGTGGGAAGATCTGGGCTTTTAGTGTACCCATCCGTGAAACAGTATACATTGTACCCAATAGGTAGGATTTTATCCCTCACCCCCTTCCCATTTTCTACCTTATGGAGTCTCCAATATCTGTTATTCCACTGTCTATATGTCTATGTAGCCATTGTTTAGCTCTCACCTATAAGTGAGAATACATAATACTGATATTAAAAAAAAACTTGATAATGATAAGTAAGTATGTTACTGGTTTATGTGCATACTATACTTTTTATTGTTGTTTTAGAATGTACCCCTTCTATTTAAATATTTTAAAAAGTTAACTGTAAAACAGTCTCAGGCAGGTCCTTCAGGAGGAATTCCAGAAGGAGGCATTGGTATCATTGGAGGTGACAGCTCCATGCATATCGTGGCAACTGGAGACCTTCCAGTAGGACAAGATGTGGAAGGGAAGACAGTGATACGAATGACCCTGATCCTGTGTAGGCCTAGGCCAATGCGTGTGCTTGTGTCTTTGTTGTTAACAAAAGTGTTTAAAAAGAAAACATTTAAATAGAAAAAAAGCATATAGAATAAAGATATAAAGAAAAAATTTTTCATATAGGTGTATAATATGTTTGTGTTTTAAGTGAAGTGTTAATATGAAAGAGTCAAAAAGTAAAAAAAAAAAAAAAGAAAAGAAAATTTTCAGGCTGGGTGTAGTGGTTCATGCTTATAATCCCAGCACTTTGGGAGGCCAAGGCAGGCAGATCGCTTGAGCTCAGGAGTTCAAGACCAGCCTGGGCAACATGGTGAAACCCTGTCTCTACAAAAAAATACAAAAATTAGCCGGGCATGGTGGTGCACACCTATAGTCCCAGCTACTAGGAAGGTTGAGATGGGAGGATCACATGAAACTGGGAGGCTACAGTGACCTGAGACAGCACCACTGCACTCCAGCCTGGGGGACAAAGTGGAACCCTGTCTCAGAAAAATAATAATAATAATAACTTTATAAAGTAAAAAAGTTATAGTAGGTTCAGGTTAATTTACTATTGAATAAAGAAAAATTTTAAATACATTTAGTGTAGCCTAAGTGTGCAGTGTTTATTTTTATTTATTTATTTTTTTGAGACAGAGTCTAGCTCTGTCACTCTCTCTGTCTGGCTAGAGTGCAGTGGCATGATCTCGGCTCACTGTAGCCTCCACCGACCAAGTTCAAGCGATTCTCATGCCTCAGCCTTCCAAGTAGCTGGGATTACAGATATGAGCCACCACACCCGGCTAAGTTTTGTATTTTTAGTAGTGATGAGATCTCGCTATGTTGGCCAGGCTGGTCTCGAACTCCTGACCTCAGGTGATCCACCTGCCTCGGCCTCCCAAAGTGCTGGGATTACAGGCGTGAGCCACCATGCCCGGCTTAGTGTGCAGTGTTTACAAAGTCTACAGCAGCGTACAGTAATGTCCTAGGCCTTCACATTCACTCACCACTCACTCACTCACTGACTCACCCAGAGCAACTTCCAATCCTGCAAGCTCTGTTCTTGGTAAGTGCCCTATGCGATTTTTAATCTTTGATACCATGTTTTTACTGTACTTTCCTATGTTTAGATACATTTAAATACACAAATACATACCATCCTGTTACAATTGCCTACAGTATTCAGTAGGTTTGTATCTTAGGAGCAATAGACTATACCACACAGCCTAGATGTGTAGTAGGCCATGCCATCTAGTTTTATGCAAGTACATTCTATGATGTTCACACAACAAAATCATCTAACAATGCACTTCTCAGAAAGTATCCCCATCATTAAGCAACACATGGCTACACTTCATTCTTTAGCTTCTATAGTTGGCTTTTATTGTATCTCTTCTTAGAAATGAGTCACCTTGCTCAAAGTTCCATCATTCTCAGATAATTCTTTTTGTTGTTTGTTTGTTTTTGAGACGGAGTCTCGCACTGTCACCTAAGCTGGAGTGCAGTGGTGCAATCTTGACTCACTGCAACCTCTGCCTCACGGAGTCAAACAATTCTCCTGTCTCAGCCTCCCGAGTAGCTGGGATTACAGGTGCCCACCACCACCCTGACTAATTTTTTTATATTTAGCAGAGACGGAGTTTCATCTTGTTAGTCAGGCTGGTCTTGAACTCCTGACCTCAGGTGTTCCGATCCCCCTTGGCTTCCCAAAGTGCTGGGATTACAGGCATGGGCCACTGTGCCCGGCCTCTCAGATAACTCATATACATTGTCAATGCCATATGTCATTAATGTTGCCTGTATCATCACCATAATTATCATTAATAAAAGTAACAAGCTAAAAGATAGTACATAGGATTTAGGCTAAATAAATGCTAGAGAAGTTCAGAAGAAGGGAGAGTTCATCACGAACTGGGCTGAAAACTGAAAAGGACTTGAGCTAGGTTTAAATGAAAGATAGAATTAAGATGAGCAGAGAGGAAATGTGGTATACACTTTACACACGTAAAAACAGAACACTACATCTATATGGTGGGGAGGTGAAATAACCAGAAATAACAAAAGTTCAGTTTAGTAGGGATAATAACAAATTATCCACTAGTGCTTCTCTTGCTTCCTAGGAAAAGATATAGATCCCATAGCTTGAAGCTTTGTCTCAGGCCTTTCTCCAAATCGTACCCATGTCTATATGCTCAACTCATCTCATTTCCTCCATCTTCTTGTACCTGAAGACCTTATAAACATTTTTCTTTTCTTTTTTTTTTTTTTTTTTGAGACAGAGTCTCACTCTGTCACCCAGGCTGGAGTGCAGTGGCACGATCTCAGCTGACTGCAAGCTCCGCCTCCCGGGTTCATGCCATTCTCCTGCCTCAGCCTCCCGAGTAGCTGGGACTACAGGCGCCCACCACCACACCCGGCTAATTTTCTGTATTTTTAGTAGAGACAGGGTTTCACCGTGTTAGTCAGGATGGTCTCGATCCCCTGACCTCATGATCTGCCCGCCTCGGCCTCCCAAAGTGCTGGGATTACAGGCGTGAGCCACCGTGCCTGGCTTTTTTTTTTTTTTTTTTTTTGAAACAGGGTTTCGCTATGTCTCCTAGGCTGGAGTACAGTGGTATGATCACAGCTCACTACAGCCTCTACCTCCTGGGCTCAATCAATCTCCCACCTCAGCCTTTCAAGTAGCTGGGACTACAGGCACATGCCACCACACCTGGCTAATTTTTTGTACTTTTTTTTTTGAGACAGAGTCTTGCTCTGTTTCCCAGGCTGGAGTGCAATGGCACAATCTCAGCTCACTGCAACCTCTGTCTCCCAGGTTCAAGTGATTCTCCTATCTCAGCCTCCAAAGTAGCTGGGATTACAAGCACCCGCCACCACACCCAGCTAATTTTTGAATTTTTATAGACATGAGGTTTCACCATGTTGGTCAGGCTGGTCTCAAACTCCTGACCTCAAGCAATCCACCTGCCTCTACCTCTCAAAGTGCTGGCATTACAGGCGTGAGCCACTGCACCCGGCCTGTACTTTTTGTAGAGATGGGGCCTTGCCATGTTACCCTGGCTCATCTCAAACTCCTAGGCTCAAACTATCCTCCCACCTCAGCCTCCCAAAGTGCTGGAATTACAGACATGAGACATCATGCCTGACCATAAATATTTTTTTAAAGTTTCTAAAAATTAGCCAGGCACAGTGGCGTGCACCTGTCCAGCTACTCAGGAGGCTCAGATGGGAGGACTGATTGAGTCCAAGATGTGGAGGCTGCAGTGAGCCATGATTGCACCACTACACTCCAGCCTGGGTGACACAGCGAGACCATGCCTCAAAAAAAAAAAAAAAAAAAAAAAAAAAAAAAAAAAAAAGTTTATTTGTATCACTCGTTGGCTCCTATAAAACTCCAGGCCTTTTTTCTCATGAACTGCTACCAAACCAAGTCTTTCCCTTCCTATGCTTATTATATATTTAATATATATGTTGGGCTTTCCAATCGCCCCTGTACTTTTTTTTTTCAGCCAAACATATAGCCTATTTAATTAGGATTTGGAATGCTAACTCTGTAGGTCAATGTAATAGGTTATAATTACTACAGGTTATGTCACCTGAAAATGTTATAAGTAAGCCGGGTGTGGTGGCTCATGCCTGTAATCCCAGCACTTTGGGAGGCCGAGGTGGGTGGATCACCTGAGGTCAGGAGTTCAAGACCAGCCTGGACAGCATGGTGAAACCCCATCTCTACTAAAAATACAAAAAAATTAGTTGGGCGTGGTAGTGGGTGCCTGTAATCCCAGCTTCTCAGGAGGCTGAGGCAGAAGAATTGCTTGAACCCAGGAGGTGGAGGTTGCCGTGAATCGAGATCACACCATTGCATTCCAGCCTGGGCGACAGAGTGAGACCCCATCTCAAAAAAAAAATAAAAAAGAAAAAGAAAATGTTATAAGTATTTCTCCCTGTGACACAAGTTTACTCATGTAACAAACCTTCACATGTACCCCTGAAACCTAAAATAAAAATTTCAAAAAAGAAAATGTTGTATTTTTCACAGGTCTTTATCCAAGATGTTAAAGAAAATGTTGAATGAGGCAAGGCCTGGCCTTTAGAGATCTCTCACCAAATTAAGATGGATTTTGTCAGTACTATATTTTGCCCAACTGTTTTGCAAGGAAGAGAGTATAATTTAGTGAATGGAGCAATGGGGTGAATATATTCCTATAAACATGATTCTGACACAAACTTTGCCAGTGACTTTGGGCAAGTCAATTAACTTCTCTAGAATTCATTTTGAAAATGGGAGGCCTACACTAAACTTACTTCCTCTTCCAAAAGCCAGGGATTCTATTACCCAGTCCATATTTTCCCATAAAAAGAGACAATATTGTACTATCCCTTTATCTATTATCTCTCTCAAACACAGGGCAATAGTATTTCTCTTTGGCCTAATTAATAGTATTTTAGCAAAGGTGAGTCTTGTAATATCTTCGAGATAGATAGTCTAATTTCAATTCATTTTACAAACATCTGTTAAGTGCACACTGTGCCAGACATTATAGTAAGGGGCTTCTAAAATAAATCAGCAATAAAAAGTAAAGCTAATTACCAAATAAGCCCTACGTTCCTAATTTTGCCTCCTGCTCATTGATTTTGCTTGTGTGCAATAGTATGGAGTATGTCTCAGATTCCTCTCTGTTGATATTAAAGTTTGTAGTTTCCACAGCATCAGTCTCGTGCATTTTATTGCAAGAATTATGTCTTATCCCTGAATTCTCAGAGATATTCTCTCATTCCCTCAGAGCCTATATGCAATTAATCATATTCTCATTCTACTTTTCAGATGTTCCCTCTGGAACCTTTAGGGAAATAGCAGTTACATCAGTTAGGATCTGATCAGGAAAGCAGACCACTATGAGTAACACAGAATAAAGGATTTATTATAGGGATTAGATCTCATGCAATCATGGGAGCTGGTTAAGCAGTCTATGCACATTTATTGCTTCTGCAACTGCTGCTGGGCCTGAAGTGAACAAGGTCATTGATTGAAAAGGGAAGATGTGGGAGAGACAAGGGACAAAGTAGAATCCATGAGGACAAACTGGAACTGTATGTGTCTTTCTCTCGCTCCTTCTACTCTAGGTAATGGGATTGATCTCCAGGATAAGCTGGTATTCCTCAACATAGAGCTGTACATGCACTTGGTATAGGATCTGAAGATGAAAGAGGAGATCCAGTGGGAAATGGATCCCGCCCCAAAACCAGCAAAATGAGCCAGTAGATAACTGACAACATGTGAGCTACATAACTGCGCCTGCCCTATGCTGACTTTCAGAGCATAAAACTGGCTACTACTTCATTTCTACCTTCAAAATCCTACGCAATTTTCTCTTGTGGATAATTCCAAGAAATACATAGGAAAGAAGATTATGGGAAATATAGTTACAGCTTAGCTATATTGACACAATACAAAGCCAGCATAAGAATCGATACACGCAGGCTGGGCTAGGTCGCTCACTCCTGTAATTCGCAGACCGGGCGCGGTGGCTCATGCCTATAATCCCAGCACTTTGGGAGGCCGAGGGGGGCAGATCACCTGAGGTCAGGAGTTTGAAACCAGCCTGACCAACATGGAGAAACCCCATCTCTACTAAAAATACAAAATTAGCTGGGCGTGGTGGCAGGTGTCAGGTGTCTGTGATCCCAGCTACTCAGGATGCTGAGGCAGGAGAATCACTTGAACCCAGTAGGCAGAGGTTGCAGTGAGCTGAGATCATACCATCGCACTCCAGCCTGAGCAATAAGAGTGAAACTCTCTCTCAAAAAAAAAAAAAAAAAAAAAGAATCAATACTCAACTGGACAACCTTAGGTCAAATTTCTCTTCCCTCATTCTTCAGAATCTTCTTTCTTTTGGGTATTCATCCCTGAGCTCCCTGCTACTATACTTGTTGCTATTGTCAGGCTAGGAAAAAGCTACTGAAAAAACATCTTCAAAAATCCTTATAGAGAATATTCTAAAATTTTAAGACATACAGAAGATAAAACTAAGTAAAATTTTTAAAATATACTATGTTCATGTATGAAAACTCTTAATATTAAAAGTTAATTTGAAAAAGTAAGTCAGGTCCGGGCACAGTGGCTCACACGTGTAATCTCAGTACTTTGGGAGGCCGAGGCAGGCGGATCACTTGAGGCTAGGAGCTTGAGACCAGCCTGACCAACATGGCAGAACTCTATCTCTAAAAGACTACAAAAATTAGCTGGGTGTGGTGTTATGCAACTGTAATCCCAGCTACTCAGGAGGCTGAGGCACGAGAATCGTTTGAACTTGGGAGCCAGAGGTTGCAATGAGCTGAGATCGTGTCACTGCACTCCAGCCTGGGTGATAGAGTGAGACTCTGCCTCAAAAAATAAAGTAAGATAAAAAAGTAAGTCAGGCCCAAGTCAATCTAAGAATCCAGTGCAATTACAAACAAAATTCCAGTAAGTTTGTTTTGTCGAACCTAAAAGATTCACCTGAAAGATCAAAGTACCAAGATTAGCCAGGACAATTTTAAAGAGGAACCACAAGGTAGAGGGACTTATTCTACCAGATATCAAGATGTCTTATAAAGACAAGTGTTTTTTGTTGCTGTTTTTTTTTTTTTTTTTTTGAGACAGGGTCTCACTCTGTCTCCCAGGTTGACGTGATCACGGCTTACTGCAGCCTCGACCTCCTGGGCTCAAGTGATCCTCCCACCTCAGCCTCCCGAGCAGCTGGCACTATAGGCACACACCATCATGCTCGGCTATTTTTTTTGTGTGTGTGTGTTTTTTGTAGAAATGGGGTTTTGTCGTGTTGCCCAGGCTGGTCTCAAACCCTGAGCTCAAGTGATCCACCCACCTTGGCCTTCCAAAGTGCTGGGATTACAGGCGTGAGCCACCGCACACGGCCAAGACATAATATTTAACATCCTGGTAATGGTTTCAGAATTGTCAAACCTGCCAGTGAGTCAAATAGAGAGCTAGGCATAGACCCATAAAAACATAATGAAGGTGGCATTACAAATTTTGTAGCCAAAAAAATAGATTATTGAAAAAATTATATTAGAAAAATAAATAATCCGTAATTGGGTAGATCACGAGGTCAGGAGATCGAGACCATCCTGGCTAACATGGTGGAGCCCCGTTATCGGCTAAAAATACAAAAAATTAGCTGGGTGTAGTGGCAGGTGCCTGTAGTCCCAGCTACTCAGGAGGCTGAGGCAGGAGAATGGCGTGAACCCGGGAGGTGGAGCTTGCAGTGAGCCGAGATCGCGCCACTGATCTCCAGCCTGGGCGACTGAGTGAGACTCGGTCTCAAAAAAAAAAAAAAAAAATCAGTAATTGAAAAATTATAATAAATTCCTATTTTATATCATGTATAAAAAGAAAAATGTAGATAAAGATTTAAATATCAAAATCAAAATATTAACATTTTTAGAAGAGAATATTAGAGAATATTTTTATGATCTTGGGAACAAACCTGAAGGAAAAAGACCAAAAATTTTAAGTGTTACAGATTTAAACTTCTGTAAAACAAGACACCATAAATAAGGTGCTAAACAAGCCACAGGCTAAGATAATATAATTGCAATAAATATAACTGACAAATAATTAATATTTCAGATATAAAAAGAACCTGTACAAATCAATAAGAAAATGAAAAGTAACTTAAGAGAAAAAACAGGCAAAAGAGATGAACAAGCAATTTGCAAAACAGAAAACTCAAATAGCCAATAAACACAAGAAAAGATGCTCCACCTCTCTACTAGTAAGAGAGATACAAATTAAAACAACAGTTAGGTTTCATTCATATACTTCAGACCAAAAATCATGGTTTTTTTTTTTGTTTGAGACAGAGTCTTGCTCTGTTGCCCAGGCTGGAGTGCAGTGGTGTGGTCCCCACTCACTGCAACCTCCACCTCCCGGGTTTAAGTGATTCTCCTGCCTCAGCCTCCTGAGTAGCTAGGATTACAGGTGTGCACCACCACACCCAGCCAATTTTTGAATTTTTAGTAGAGGCAGGGTTTCACCATGTTGGCCAGGCTGGTGTCAAACTCCTGAGCTCAGGTGACCTGCCCACCTTGGCCTCCCAAAGTGCTGAGATTACAGATTTGAGCCACCAGGCCAGGCCTAAAAATCGTGTTTTTGTTGTTGCTGTTGTTGTTAGGCACAAGGTCTCACTCTGTCACCAAGGCAGGAATGCAGTGGCACAATCATAGCTCACTGCAGCCTCGAACCTATGGACTCAAGCAATCCTCCTGCCTCAACCTCCCCAGTAACTGGGACTTCAGGTGCCTGTCATCACACTTGGTTAATTCTTAAACTTGTTGTAGCAACTGGGTCTCACTATGTTGTCCAGACTGTCTTAAACTCCTGGCCTCAAGCAATCCTCCCACCTCAGCCTCCCAAAGTGCTGGAACCACAGGCATGAGCCACTGTGCCTGGCCTGAAAATCAACTTAAAGTCTTACAAAACTAAATATTGGTGAGCATATGAAGAATTGGAAACTTATACACTGCTAGTAGAAGGTAAACTGGTAAAACCACTTTGGGGAGTGATTTGGCAATAACTAATAAAGTTGAAGATGCATATAACATATGAACCAACAACTCTACTCCTAAGTAGAAATATTCTGGAGAACTATTGTATGTATGTACAATGAGAAATGTACAAGAATATTCTTTGCAGCATTGTGGTAACAGAGAAAATTAGAAATAATCTAAATGTTCATCAATGGATAACTAGATGAATATAAATTCAAGCATATTCAATAAAAAAAGTTAATAGTTAAGATGAATATGCTAGAGTTACATATACCAATATGGATAAATATTCAAAAATAATCTTGAATAGAACAAGCAATTTTCAGAATATTTACGACACCATTTAAATAAACTTTAGAAACAGGCAGAACACAATCATATATTATAGCATATAACAAATGTATTAAACTATGCAAGAATATAATATATACTAAGATAATGGGCTGGGTGCAGTGGCTCACGCCTGTAATGCCAGCATTTTGGGAGGCCGAGGTGGGTGGATCACAAGGTCAGGAGTTTGAGATAATCCTGGCCAACATGGTGAAACCCCATCTCTACTAAAAATACAAAATTAGCTGGGTAAGGTGGCAGACACCTGCAGTCCCAGCTACTCGGGAGGCTGAGGCAGGAGAATCGCTTGTACCTAGGAGGCGGAGGTTGCAGTGAGCCGAGATTGTGCCACTGCACTCCAGCCTGTGTGATGGAGCAAGACTCTGTCTCAAAAAAAAAAAAAAAAAAAAAAAGATAATAGACATGGTTGCAGAGAAAGAAAAAGATTTTATCAGAAGGGTACAAATTGGATTCAACTATATATGCAAATGTTTAACTTCTTAAAAATAAACAAACAAAACATCTGAAGTAAATATGACCAAATGTTAAGTAAGATTTGATGAGCTGAGTGGTGGATACATTGTTTTTAAATTAGTCACTGTAATATTCTGTGGTGGATACATTGTTTTTAAAGTAGTCGCTGTAGTTTTCTGTTTGCCTGAAACAGTTTATAATTGAAGTGTAAGAAAAGATGGAAGGGAGGCAGGAGAGAAATAAGGAAGGGAGAAAGTAAGGCAGGTAGGCAGGTGGGCAAGAAGGAGAGAAAGCAATTTCAATCTCTGTAGCCCATTTCCTATCCAATGCCATGATTTTGCTGCTGTTTCTTCTCTACAATGGAGGCACATGGTAGAGTGGAAAAGAAAAGGTCCTATTTTCCAAAGATTTGAATTTTGATCCTAACTTGATCCTGTTTTAGTCATAGGACCTTAATCAAGTCACACAGTTTAAAAGGTATAGGCCAGGCATGGTGGCTCACATCTGTAATCTCAGCACTTTGGGAG